>NC_058043.1:1057500-1657500 GCF_020085105.1 Siniperca chuatsi | reverse complement strand
CACATGAAATATACATCATATCCCTTTAAATACCCAGACACACACACAGCGCCTGTTGAGTGCAAGCAAGCCACATCGAGTCAGCCCCAATCAGCTGAAATTCTGCAAATAGCCTTGTTCAGTCATCTGTCAACTGTATAAAAACATTAAGATTAATAAAAAATTGAGCAGCAATTCTCACTGAAAATTAAACATTCTACCATTTGGAAATACACCAAATAACTGCTGCTGCAAAAACACGACATAACTAAAGTATTTAGTTTCTATCCATTCCTGTTCAAAAACCTCTGCCCTTAGAGTTTGATTGTGTGTCAGCGAGCTGGGTTTCATTAGGGCAGTTAAAAGTATGAATGCATTTTCATGCTGCTCATCACTGGGGAACTTGATGGATATGATCTGATGTGATGTGACAGGGGAGCAAGGGAGGAAAGGATGTGGAGAGAGAGATAGGACTTAAAAGCAAAAGAGGGATGGAGGCAGGGGGAGAGGAGAGGAAGCAAGTGATAGGATATGAAAGGCTGGAATGCGATGGATGCAGATAAAGGGGGAAAGAGAGGAAGGGGAGGAGGTGAGAAGATAGGGGTTTTAAAAGTGAACATAAGGATGGAGGGAGGGGGAACGAGAGAAGACAGGATTAACTGTGTAATAAGAAAAAAAGAAGAAAGAGGGGAAGGAATGGATGAACAGCAGGATGGATAGATAGCAAGGTAAGCGCGATGGCTGGTTAGAGATGGAGATGATGCGAGGAAGGTGATGGACAGGAAGGAAGGGAGTATTCAATATTAAAGGTTTAGCCTGCAGGAGTGAGAGAGGGGGGCAGGGTGGGGGCTGAGAGAAACAACATCAGGTGTGAAAGTATAGTAAGTATATGTAGCCAAAGTTACAGAGGGGGTGGAGGGAAACAGATGGAGGAGGATGAGTTCAGTTTGTTAGTAAGTAAGTCTGAGTGTAAAAGGAGAAGAGGAGGTGGAAAAGGTGGGATTAGGCCGAGGAAGGCGAGAAAGAGAAGAGAAGATGGAAGCAAGGAGAGAGGGAAGAGACAGACAGCGAGTTGGAAGAGAGGGAGGGCAATGCTACTAAAGCCTCCAGTTCGTATATGAGGCTACATATATTACAGAAAATTGGCCATTGTGGAAAATGCAGTGCAATTAAAAAAGGGCATATTGCTCCAAATGGCTTCAGACGCGCTGCCTCAGGGCAGGTTGTGAGCAACGGCACACGGCCGCATCATTTCAGTGACATGTTTTTTAGGGAAATGGCTCCTCTCTGGTTGTTCTCGGAGCTCATCTGCAGTCAACCCACTCACCGAAGCTGAAGCAACGGTACCCCGGCCGACGCCCCGACTGCACATACGTGTTTATAAATGTGTCATAACCTCACGTGTGCTGGTGACCTTTACCCTGATGCATCTTTAACAGCTTAAAATACTTAACAATGTCAATACTTCATGACTTGTCCGTGATTTATACTGACAGGACTTTTTATCCCCAAAATATCTATTTGGGTTTCTGTTATTGGAGTTTTATAAGCTTGTTCATAAGAGGAGTAACAGGAAGTTAGACTTCGCTGAGGTCTAATTGAGCCCAAACATACAGTAAGTAATGTCACTCTGTAGGACACTACAGTATATTTCTGTGTTTGTTAACTTTTTGGCAAACAAAATGAATATATATTTGTCCGTGCAGAGACCATATGCAACATGAAATGTTTCCTTATTTGGTGTAATCACAATGCTTTATGCTCATTTCAGTGTTTTGTCACCTTCATCAAATATACAAGCCCAGTTTGTGTCAGAGGGAAGAGTCCAAGGAAAAAGTGGGTTGATTTTGCAGTTATTATTATTAATTTTAACCCCTTAACAAGGGTTAATGTGAAAAAAAAGGACAGTCAAATGAACTAAAACAAAATGAATGAAAAAACAGTGATGCTGGGACTCACCTTGACAATGTCTCCCAGGTAAACGTCCTCCATCTTGTTTGGCACCTTCATCTGGAAGAGCCGACCCACCACCGCTGAGGAGTCTGGGAAGGCAGTGGATGCAGCCGCGTTCTGCTGAGTTGCCACAGTCTCACCGGTCTCTACGGCAACGGCCTCCATCTTCCCGATACCGTCCGCCACTTCCTGGAAGTCCGGAAGGAAGGAAGAGTGCATGGAGGCCTCCAGCTCGCTTCTTCTGCCTACCCCCTCGCCTTCTCCACCCGCTTCCATTAGCACCATCTCGCCCAGTACATCGATCTCCACCTCTGCACAGACCGGCGGAGGGAGCCTGCCCACTACGGCGAGAAGCAAGCCCAGTAGCAAGGCTCTAGTCCTGGGTAGTCTCACATCGAGGCCCCTGCTCGCTCCGAGGCATCCCAAACTTAGTTTATTGCGCATTCTTTGCCTTTTGTCGGCCTGTCACTGATGCAGAAAAAAAAATAAAAGGGAGGATGTCCGAGCGGGAGGGGGGGACTTAAGGGGGAGCATGCACCCCCAACAGATAGAGCAAATCCCTCCTTTCAAATCTGCCTCCCTCCCTCCCTCTCCTTCTCCGCCCACTCTTCTGCCGAAAAGCTCTGCTGCTTGCCTGGCGCCGGGCAAGAATCTTCCCTCTTTCTTCTGTTCCGCCTCCTCCTCCTCTTTTGTCCTCTTTTTCCCCCTCCCTTGGCTTTATTCTTCCTCTTCCCCTCGGTCTTTTGTGCTCACCCCCTCAGAGGTTTAGGAGTCCCATTGTGCCGAGCACCTTTGAGATCTGTGAGGAGACAGACGAGAGAGAGAAAGACAGAAGACATGGTTAGGGGAGATGCTTTCAGAGCAGGGGGGGACATCCAGCTTCTAACCACTCGATACTCAGTCTCGTCACAACCTAAACACCTCAACATAAAGCCGCTCGCACTGAATCAAAAGTCAATCCTCTTGATAAGTTCAGCCCCTTAAACTGATTCGTGCCACGCAAATCTCATTGTCGATAGAAATCCATCATGACGGGGGGGGAGTAATCTGATTAGTTCTTACAACAATTCTTGCTCTCACTTTCACCCTCTCTCCTCTCACAAGATCCCACTTCTTTTTTTAAATTGCTTATTGGTGGGTTATTCAGTGACTTCAGACCGGAGAATGAAAGAGCCAGAGGGAAAAGAGTGAGAGAGACAGACACGGTGAAAGAGATGTGACGGAGAGAGTTAGATGGATAGATGGAGGGGGAGAGTGAAGGGGATATATGGTGGGACCTTGGATTAGACAACAATGCTGAACCAGTCAAAGCTTTCTTGGAACCGCTAATGAATGCATGCCTTCTCTATTGTGAGAGGGGTCAAACTGAGTGTGTGTGTGTAGGTGTGTGTGTGTTGGTGTGCGAGCTAATGTGTGTGTGTTTGTTTCCATTGTCGGTGTGGAGGGCTGAACTCAGGGGTTTGTTATTCATACAGCTCTTTCATGGAGGAGAGGATCCCCTCCTGCGCGAGTGTGTGTGTGTGTGTGTGTGTGTGTGTGTCGCGACACAAATGATTTCCCCCGAGGGCTTTCGTTAGAGAGAAAGAGATAGACAGAAAGTACGAAAGAAAAAGAGGGAAAGAGAGAGACCCCCGCTGTGACTCCATTTTGCCCCGTAGCAGAAGCCGCTGGAGAAAGTGAAATCACCGCAGGAATCCCCCGGCAACAACAACACAAGGCCTCCCAGGTAGCTTTTGACCAACTAAAAGGACTCTTTGTTGCTGCTGCCTCGTCCTTGCCATGCATCACCTTTGGACAAAACTTTGTTTTTAATCACGAGCGGGACCGTGTAGGTTCCCCGCTGTTAAAGCTTTTATCCAGAGAGTCAACTTCAGGAGGCAGAGTAAAACAGCGTCGACTCAAATTCTTCAAGTTTCTAATTTTTTACCTTTTTTAGTTATGTGAAAGTCAAGGCTGTTACACTCTGAAATGTATTTTTCATTGATGGCACCTTGGAATTATTTCTGCTCACTATGTGGAGCGTTAAAGTTTTGCCAAGCCCTCTTGAAAGTAGTCCAAGATGGCTGCCAGGGATAAACTTCATCCCTTTCATGTAGGCTACCTTCAACTGCATTGCCGGGGGCAACATCCCTCCTATTTCCCCTTTCCCCTTATTACTTTCTCACTGTTGTTCAGTCTGTCATCTGTTTCTCTTTCTTTTTAATTCTTTTGTTTATTCATTCATTGCTTCTCGCTGTCTCTCTTGGTCTCAGGATGTCTCTTAGTTTTCCTTTTTGTCTTGTCTACCTTGCACAGCTTTCTTTTTCCAAACCGTTTTCATGCTTCTTCCTGCAGCTCTCCCTCCTCCCTGTTCCTGCAGAGGCTGAAGGTACACCACACCTTCTCTCTCAAATCTCCAAAACTTTCAAGGCCTTCTTGTTTTCCTCTTCTCCACTCACTCACCACATAAAAAAACACAGCCTGTCAGTTCATCTCGTGACAACAGGGCCGGCGACGGTGGGGAGTGTCGCTATGAGAGGGCCGGCTGAACTGCCTGTGCTGCTGGATAAAGAAGAGAAAGAGGGACACGCACAGACGGAGAGGTGAGGAGGAGGAGACGAGAAATCTTCTCCTCGGAGCGGGACAGAAAGCTGTCATTACCTCGACATCTACAACGCCGCCCCCAAACACACTCCACACACCTCCAGCGGTCACTCTGGCACAGACGGAGAGGTTGTTGAGGTAGGAGGCCGAGGACATTTAGGACAGGGCGGAGTGGAAAAGAGAGGGAGAGAGACAAAGACTGGAGAGGAACTGCCAGGCAGAAAGACCGTTTTCTGTTTCTTTATCAGAATATTGAATGAGTGTGTGTGTGTGTGTGTGTGTCCAGCTCTGGTGCAGTCCACTAACACTGCCCACGGCTAAAAGTTGACCATTTAGCCCGAGGACGCTGGGGCCAGTTGGGGGGAGCCTTGTGTTGCGTGTGTTTGTGGGTGTATCGGCTGAAACTAGTTCACCGGGAGCCATGGCGACACCTTTGTTCCGAACAGGCACTTGACGACGTCTGTGTGACTCTCTTCCTATTGGCCGGGGTCTTTCGGAGCCTCTCACTGCCCTGCAATTACTTAACCAGTAAGTGCTGAGATCTGTGGTGTCGAGGAACGATTGTCCCGAAGACTTTCCCACACGTTGATCACGTTTAGGCCGTGCGGGCAGGAAGGAAATCAAAAGCCACTCAAATCTTAGCTTGGCATTTATTTTGGGTGCTGAGATGAACCAAACTATTACACAAAGATAAGCATCTCTTTGGAAATAGAGGGTGACTTTACTTTATGACGACAGTCTTTTTTAGGAGCCGCACTGACCCCAATCCTCTGATTTATTGATGTTGGTCAAACAGTCACATTGTGTTTGAATCAGGAGCAACTTACAAAGAAATCCAGGTAAGCCGAGCAGTGTGTTCAAAAACAAATCTTCTTATAATTGGCTTCATGTTGTATTTGCTTCACAAAACCTGGGATAATTAAATGGGTGTACTCGTCAGACTAATAGAGTGGGCTTCCGACTAAATACAAAGGTAGCGTGCTCAATAGACAGCTTGAAAGCAGCTGAATGGAAAACAAAGTCCTTAACACTTTTGCAGCACGGTTTTATGATTTCAAAAGTCAATGTTACGCTAAAGCCTTTTTGTTTATGTGAGCTGATGAGAAAAAATGAATCCCGGAGGTTAATTTATCTTTTCTAAAACCATAAGTGCTGCGCCGCTAAAAGCAATGAAGCAATGCTGTGCAAAACAACCTAAAGGTAATGGAAGTGTAATGACAGCAGACTAGTTAAGAACATGGGGTATTTCCAAGTGAGACGTCACATCAAATCCACTTTGAAAAGGTACTGAATCCAAGACTGTTATATGTTGGTTTATTAGACAACTATCCAACAAGGTTTCACGATGTCCTTTATATGGGCTTCAACTAGTTTGTTTCTTGCCTCAGCTTTAGTAGAATATGTACAGTATATACCAGTGGTTGCACAAAAGTCTCTTTACTTTTTCAGACGTTCTTTTTTTCTTGTACATTTACGTATAAGTGGAATTCTTCTGGCGTTCGAATAAAAACAATCTGAGAAGGAAGAATCACTCTTCCGCCTTTACAACACAATATGTATTCGGGTCGTATACATAGAGGCACTAGGCATAAGTGTTTTCGGTGGTCACACGCCAGAATGGTTAGAAACCACTGGTACATACTCTGCATTTAAAAGAACAACAACAAACCTCCCATCAGTCTTTTGAGTTTTCAGCCCTTTCCAAGCTGTTTCCGACTGGTTCGAACATGCAGTAATACAAATACATACAGTATGCTGTTTTGAAAAGTACCACAAATATGTATTATACTCAGCTAGACTCACTGATAACTTAAACAGTATACTTTCTTATTGAGACTGTGCTCTAGCTGCTGCTCAGTGATAAAAATAAACATCCAGAGATGCCCCCCCCCCCCATCTCCACTATCAGGTTGCGAGCACATCTTTATAAATAAACAGTTAACTGGACACTTGCGTGCTTTAGCCGCCTCTCTTCCTCTGTGGGGGATTGAATGGGGCTTGGACGAGGAAGTGGGGGAGAGGGCGGAGGAGAGATGATGGCCGTGGGGGAGTAACAGAGGAAGGGGCTGGAGATTTGGGGATGAGACACAAGGCTAAAAGGAGAGAGAGAATGGGAGATCCGAGACATGATCACTTGTTATCAGTTACATAGCACAATGTGAAAACTGCTCTGTGAAATCTATAGTTAGCAAAGTGCAGATGCATTTCCTATTTTGTGTTAATAACAGGGAGGATGCCGCGCCCCGTTCATCCTCCGACTGCCTCGTGTCCAAAGATAGCTGAAGTGCGTTTTATGCCTCGTTACCCTCCAACATTTACAGCTTACAGAATGTCTTGACAATTGGCAGCAGTGATACCATAGCCTTTTCATCGTGGGGTAATAATCTGTACTGGCTCTGGTGCGCTACTCTCTATCTCTGAATGATACGAAACAATAATCATTCAAATGATTAGTTCATTAATCATTTAGCCTATCAACTGAAAATGAACAATCAACAACAGTTTTAATTAGTTTTTAATCATTTAAGTCATTATCAAGCAAAATGTCAAACGTTTTCTGTTTTGACTCTTTGAAATGTCAGGAGCTGCTGTTTTGTATCATGTAAATTGATATAAATGGATATATATTGGTCAGGTCATTTCAGAAAACTTGTAATACGCATTTTTCAATGTTTTCTGACTAAGCTGCTGAGATATCTGAAGCACCAACAAAAAGCTCAAATTACCTCCAGAGCCTGTGATCTTTCACTACAGACTATACCCCCATAACACCCGTCACCTCCCCGAGTCTGCGCTCTTTCTGTTCCTTTTTTTGTTTGGGTGGGGGGATGAAGAAGACATCCTGGGTGGTATCATGAGATGTGAGAGACACATTAATGGAGGATGGGGTGAGGAGGAGGGAGGTAAAATTCCTGGAAAGACTTTGATTGCTTCCCATGGGGGAGAAAAAAAAAGCTGCACCCAAGGTAGGAGGGAATTCAGGTATCACACACACACACACACACACACACACACACACACACACACACACACACACACACACACACACACAGTTTCCGACTCAACAAGGTGAGTACGCTATATGGATTTTGCATTTACTCAGCAGAAGGTAAGCAGCACGGAGTCCAACAACCTAGAAAGCTGTAGCGAGCTGTAGAGCACCCGAAAGACCAAAGACCAGGGACACACAGACACTGGGAGGACAAACCATCCTAACACTAAATTCATTATTGGTTTAGTAAACGTTAATATATTACACACGTTATATATGCTTGACAAAACCCCTAAAATACTATATTAATTGTTCATTTACTGCTTTCAGCCTCTGACATCTGAAGACATCCCCTTGGACTGTGGGAAACTGTGAGGGACATTCTCCACCGCCGGACACTTTATAGACCAACTGATCGATTAACTGATTGAAAATAAGAGGCAGATTAATCCATGATGAAAATAATTGTTAATTGCAGCCCTAATACTAACATATGCAGGTCAAAAATTGGATTGGTTGTCTAATTTTCACGTCGTTACGTTACGTTACGTTAACAAAAGCTTGAAAAAGAAAGAACTCATTTCGTAGTAATTTATGAATTTGTTGTAAACATGAAGGTCTGAAAATCTGGTTAAGTCATGTGAACTAGTATTTATTTTTCGCACTTCTTGCAGTATCAGTGAGCAATGTTCACTGTGGATCTGATTTCTATACACTTGCGGTGGCTTGTAAGCCCGTTTGGTCCACGCATATTTGTCTGCACGGCACAATAACAAAAGATCATCATTATCAATTGTTACGGTCGGACAGCAATGATAAAGTTTTTAAATAATAAAGCACTGCAACTACTAACTTTATTACCCATGTTACCCACTTTCAACAGCTTCCATACACAAATACACAAGTAGCACAGTGTAATGGCCCTTTCAGACACAAGGCGACAACAGCACCGCTGCGCTCTGGACCCCGTTACTGCCAACGGCCTGTGCCGCGCCACGACGGCTTTGTGCCGCGCCACGACGGCTTTGTGCCGCGCCACGACGGCTTTGTGCCGCGTCGAGCAAAGCGTGTGCGAACTTTGCAAAACGGAGGAAAAGCTAATATTACGTGTGTCTGAATTCCCCGTTGCAGAACAAGTCTACGCTTGTATCGAGACCTCGGGGGGAAAGCCCAAACACGTTTCCAACCAAGGTGGCATATCAGGTGTGTTTAAACAGGTCGCTTATAGGTGGGCAATATGTGATAAACATAGCTTAGGTTTGTTATATGGTTATGTTATATGGCACGGGACTGATGCATCTTTGCTACAAAATGGCGTAGTCCCGCTAGAAGTTTTGAAAACTCTGTCCTCGGCGACTTCCCCGAACACCTAATCAGATGTGCGCTGAAACCCCGGTGGCAAGCTGGTGGCTCAAATGGCTTCCTGTCTGGAAGGGCCTTAACAGTCTAAAACTGTGAGGAAATTCACTGGAATGAGGACACAGAAACGCCACTGAGCGGCCAATTACAGGAAAGAAATTCCCCCAATGGTAGCAAATCAGAGAGATCTTGTCAAGGACGAAACATTGGCACTTCAGTGGCACTTTAAAGTCCACTCTTCTGTTATTCCCTGCTTCAATCTCCATTCACTCCACATTCTCTCGCTTTCTTCCTCCCTCTCACCTCCTGTCACCTTTCAATCCCCCAAAGTCACAGCTGATGCCTCTATTATTGGCACAGACAGGACGAGAGCGGCCTGAGAAACAGGAGGGAGGGGGAGGGGGAGAGAGTTTCTAAAATCAGACATTCCTGAGGAAGCTCCCAGACTGACAGGTGACACTGACGCGTGCAGGACGCAAGCATTACACACACACACACACACACACACACACTCCTGCAAATCTGCATGCTAATGAAGCAAATTGACCAAACACAAAATATATTTTTTGGCAGAGCCGCAGTGCCTCTGCATTATGAGCAGTGGATAGATTATTTGCATTGCAGCCATGGAGCAGAACTCCGGATTACAATACGGTTTACCTTTACAATAAGATTTAGATATTTAGCGCGGAGATTAGGCACATTTGAGGTATTTAGCCGGCTCTCTCATCCTGAGTGGTTTGCAATGTGTAAATAGCAGAGTGGGATTATGCTTCCGGTGTGAGGATATAAGAAGTCTGCATTGTTCTTTCATGGTGTGTGTGGGAGAGAGAGGGAGAGAGAGAGGATGCGTGTCTTTGTGATCATTTAGAAGTCATTACTGGCTACTTGTGGATGAATTTCAGAACAGCAGCATCGGGGCGTAAAACTGTTCAACTGTGACCTCGACGACTGAACAATCTGCGAGAACCCATGCTAACTTAAAAAAGTTCAATATATTCAAAGGAATCCGAATTCCTCATAATTACATTTGCAATTCACTCGGCCGCAGTCGGAACAAGACCAGATCCAGCTACAGTACAGTCCACGCCCAGAAACGCAAATCCACCATCCGGTCTGGGGCCGGTACGCTGTTAGCTGCTACCAAGGCAGGCGGATGGGCCATATGTGTGAACATAAGGCAGCGAGGACAGGGTCTGTGGGGCTCGCCAACACTGAACCAGCTCAGCCTGAAACGCTCCCAACGACCCGGTGAATTATAAACCATGTTCAGAGAGGGGGGGAGGAGGGGAGGAGGAGGGGAGGAGGAGGAGGAGGAGGAGGGGAGGGGAGAGGAGAGGAGGGGAGAGAGGAGGAGGAGGAGGAGGAGGAGGAGAGGGGAGAGGAGAGGAGGAGGAGAGGAGGGGGAGGAGAGGAGGGGGGGAGGAGGAGGGGAGGAGGGGAGGAGAGGAGGAGAGGAGAGGAGGGGGAGGAGGAGAGGAGGGGGGAGGAGGAGGAGAGAGAGAGAGGAGGGGAGAGGAGGGGAGAGGAGGGAGGGGAGGGAGAGGAGGAGAGGGAGAGGAGAGGGAGGGAGAGGAGGGGGAGAGGAGAGGAGGGGAGGGAGAGAGGAGAGGAGGGGAGAGGAGGGGAGAGAGGAGGAGGGGGAGAGGAGAGGAGGAGAGGAGAGGAGGGAGGGGAGGAGAGGAGAGGAGAGGAGGGGAGGGAGAGGAGAGGAGGGAGAGGAGAGGAGGAGGAGGAGGAGAGGAGGAGGAGAGGGAGGAGGAGAGAGGGGAGGAGGAGGAGGGGAGGGAGAGGAGGGAGGAGAGGAGGAGGAGAGGAGAGGAGGGGGAGGAGAGAGAGAGGGGAGGAGGAGAGAGGAGGAGGAGAGGGGAGGAGGAGGAGGAGGGGAGGGAGGGGGAGAGGAGGGAGAGGAGAGAGGAGAGGAGGAGAGAGAGAGGAGAGAGGAGGGGGAGGAGGAGGGGAGGAGAGAGAGGAGAGGTGAGGAGGAGAAGAGAACAGATTACAGAGAGTCTAATGAAATGATAATTTCATGTTAAGTGGAACTCCATTTTCTCTCACACTTTGTGAGCTGAGAAAAACATCCACGCACCGCTCCAACGAGTTCTGAATCCAACGCAAATTAACAACTTATTAATTCCACAAAAAAAAAAAAAAATCAAATCAAATCAAATCAAATCTTGACTCATGACACAGAAGAGATCAGAACAAAAGAGTCAGGACTAGAACAACAAACATGGACGCTACGGAGGTGAAAAGAAACCCTGCCTTAAAAACACAGAATCCTGAGAAATTATGAAAACAACAACTACAAATCCAGCTGACAGAAATAACGGCTCCCGGGGGACCGTCCCGGCCGCTCCTCGGTCGCACCGCCTTTGATATAGGAGTCGCTAAAACCTGCGTGTGACAGACAGCTGGAAGCAGATGTGAACCTGCCTCATAAAACACAGAGTTCTGGGAAAAACCAGAGCAGCGGAAAAACACGACAGAAGGACAAGAAAACACCAAACGTCCCCTCGCGCCAGACTCCTGGGTGGGGTTCGTTCGGGGCTCAGATGTTAAATGTGACCTATCTCGAAACTAATACCACACATCGGGGTGTAACATCCACTTTGGGAAGTGCAGATGTCCGTTCCCGCCGGATGCCGGGAGGCACAGATGTATGTGCATATGTATCCGAAATCTGAGCCCGTGAAAAAGGGGACGGCGACACGATTCACGGCTGCCGTGAAATTAATGTGCGATTCACGGGGGTTTCTAATGGAACGCCAAGCCAAAAAAAAATAAAAAATCACATAATCATAACACAAATTACATTCGTTGTTTGCGTTTTATGACTTATTTCCAGTGTCATCGGTTCCATTCTGCTTCAGTAAAGGTATGCTAGCAAAAAAAGGCTGAAGAAGACCGAACCCGAACTAAGGAATGCAGCAGAGGATCGTCCGGGGAAAGTGACGGAAGGCCCGCGGTCCAGGCGTGGATGCCCTTCTGAACTCCAGATGTACACGGCACGGCAGGGAAACTGCGACCTGGCAAACTGTAGGTGGGGCGGCTTTTCCGGACCTCCCAGCGTTCCCAAAACACCCCGGGAAGCTTTGTATTCTAGAGTTACACAGGCGACCTGCGGCGACCGGGACGCCTTTTATTATCTCCAAAAACAAGATCTTTATCTACCAAATAATCTTTTCATCGAAAACAAGATTGTTTTACTACAAAAGGACCGTCCACCGGCTAGTTAGCGAGGCACAGAGACATTCAAAATATCCTCCTCTTTGTTGTTTCAACTGTGATATTCGAAAAGAAATCAAACCAAAAAATGAACTTCCGCCGAGATGAAAGCAACAACAACAACAACATCCTGCCGTTTGAAAATATTGTTCATATTGATGTGTAAGTTTTAGTTTCCTGCCGGTGTAATGCGTTTGCAAAGCCTTTTGTCCCCCACGGCGCTCAGCGTGCTTTAAGTTCCTTGAAATGAGGATTTAATTTGAGGCGAAGCAAAAAAAATAAATAAATAAAATGAAAATGAAACCAGCGGGGCAGAATCATGGGAATTGCAGTTCTTTTGCAAACGCAGCCAAACACACGTCCACTTTGATTAGAGTTGTGTTTTGGAACGTCGAAGCATCAGCGCTTTCGCTCGCTCGCTTATAAGGCTCATAGGCTTTCGAGAGAGAGAGAGAGAGAGAGAGAGAGAGAGAGAGAGAGAGAGAGAGAGAGAGAGAGAGAGAGAGAGAGAGAGAGAGAGAGAGAGAGAGAGAGAGACAGAGAGAGAGACAGAGAGAGACAGAGAGAGAGAGACAGAGAGAGAGAGACAGAGAGAGACAGAGAGAGACAGAGAGAGAGAGAGAGAGAGAGAGAGAGAGAGAGAGAGAGAGAGAGAGAGACAGAGAGAGAGAGAGACAGAGAGAGACAGAGAGAGAGAGAGAGAGAGAGAGAGAGAGAGAGAGAGAGAGAGAGAGAGAGAGAGAGAGAGAGAGAGAGAGAGAGAGACAGAGAGAGAGAGACAGAGAGAGACAGAGAGAGAGAGACAGAGAGAGAGAGAGAGAGAGAGAGAGAGAGAGAGAGAGAGAGAGAGAGAGAGAGAGAGAGAGAGAGAGAGAGAGAGAGAGAGAGAGAGAGAGAGAGAGAGAGAGAGAGAGAGAGAGAGAGAGAGAGAGAGAGAGAGAGAGAGAGAGAGAGAGAGAGAGAGAGAGAGAGAGAGAGAGAGAGAGGGAGAGAGAGAGACAGAGAGAGAGAGACAGAGAGAGACAGAGAGAGAGAGAGAGAGAGAGAGAGAGAGAGAGAGAGAGAGAGAGAGAGAGAGAGAGAGAGAGAGAGAGAGAGAGAGACAGAGAGAGAGAGAGACAGAGAGAGACAGAGAGAGAGAGAGAGAGAGAGAGACAGAGAGAGAGAGAGAGAGAGAGAGAGAGAGAGAGAGAGAGAGAGAGAGAGAGAGAGAGAGAGAGAGAGAGAGAGAGAGAGAGAGAGAGAGAGAGAGAGAGAGGGAGAGAGAGACAGAGAGAGAGAGACAGAGAGAGACAGAGAGAGAGAGACAGAGAGAGACAGAGAGAGAGAGAGAGAGAGAGAGAGAGAGAGAGAGAGAGAGAGAGAGAGAGAGAGAGAGAGAGAGAGAGAGAGAGAGAGAGAGAGAGAGGGAGAGAGAGAGAGGCTGTATGTGTGTGAAGGCTAACAGCTCATAAGGGGAAAGTGCCGTGATGCTTTGTGCATCTCAGTAGGCTAATTATAACACTGCAACCGCTGCAAAAATGAAACATGAAAGAATTAACAATCACGAAGAGAGAGATGGAGAGAGATGGAGAGAGAGATGGAGTGACGGGAAAGAGACGGAGAGAAATAGGAAAAGCGAGAGAAAAAACAGAGGAGGAGGAGGAAATACAATTATTGTTAAAGAATGTGTAGGTAGCAGGAGTAATTACATTTCACTCCAATTAGACTGCTGAAGTTGTGTTTTCTCTCTCTCTCTCTCTTTGTGTGTGTGTTGGTGTGTGTGTGTGTGTTGGTGTGTGTGTTGGTGTGTGTGTGTGTGTGTGTGTGTGTGTTGGTGTGTGTGTGTGTGTGTGTGTCTGTCTTGCTAACTCCTCAATCTGTTTCTTATGTGATAGCAGCCAAGTGCTTTAGATAAAAACACTAAGGACTGAAACACGTTTTTTTTTTTTTTTTTTTTTTTTTTTTTTTAACCAACAGAGTGAGGACATTTTTGGAAAGTGGGGACATTTTGGCCGGTCCTCACAACTTCAAAGGGCCGTTTGAAGGTTGAGACTTGGTTTTAAGGGTTAGCTTAGCGTTAGGTTATGTTGAGGGTGAGGGGGAGGGAATGCATTATGTCAATGGCGGCCCTCGCAAAGCTAGAAGTACAAGGATGTGTGTGTGTGTGTGTGGCCTAGTCCTACTGGGACCACCAGCTAAAACTTGAGACACACTGACAGCTGGGGTCAGCTGGTCGTGTGTGTGTGTGTGTGTGTTTGAATGAGTGTGTGTGTGGTGTGAGACGGACAGCTGGGGGACAGTTGCAAGTGTGACAGAAAACGACAGCCGGGCAACACGAGACCTTCTATATGCTCCACCACACACACACACACACACACACACACACACACACACACACACACACACACACACACACACACGCCCTTACACAGCACTGCAGACTTGCTAATCTGTGCCCTTTAATCCGAGGGTGCGCTTCAAGCCATGAACTTTCCCTCCCAGGTGTCGTCCAATTCCCTCCAAATGTGCCCTGCTTCCCTTCGCTCCGACAGCTCTGATGGGGGTAAATAACCTGACAGGGGCTATTTTTAGACTCCGACTTAAATACAGTCAGTGGTTAAAGACAGTCGTGGTGAAGTAAAACTCTCTCTCCTGTGTCGGAGTTCACACGAGAAAGTCATTTAAAAAAAAAAAAAGAAGAAGCTACATTGTTTTGGACAAATCGTCTGACCTTCCCTCATCATTTCACAGCTATTTTTGAGTCAGCTGATGCACTTCATTTTTATATTATGAATCGTTTTAGAAGAGTAGGTGTTTACAAAATGGGGATAGGCGTCTCATTTGAGATTAAACAGTTAAACTCAGTGCCGCATATTCATCAAAAGTATCCGTTAACGTTTCCATCCCAAATGTCATAAAGACTGCTATGTATTTGACAGATGAATGCATTCTAGACTATTTCAGATTTCAGAGTAGCTATGAACTCTTTATTTGCTGAATCCTTTGGATGGAGATGTTTGCTGGATGTAAAACACTTTTTCCTTCACAGATTCTTTAAATTAGTTTCCCCTCGTTAAAAACGGTGATGTCTGATGGTTCACTTGACCGATCACTCGAGCTTTTGGCAAACAGACGGAAGCCTCGTCAGCACAGCGGCACAGCTGGCAGACGGACATCTAAAAGACTTCACACATTGAGATGCCATGACCACATATGTGATTTAACAACAGTTTAACATATTTAACAGGAAGGGGGCGATTTTGTGAGACTTCTTCCTTTTTGGTTCTAAACAAGATGGGATTGCAAATATATTCTGGGCTTACAAACCCAAAAACCGGCAGCTGAGCCCTTTTCCAGGAGCCTCAGGTGTTCTGAGTTGGATTTAGCTCTCTGCCGGCCCTGGCGAGCTCCATTTAGCTCCATAATGCAAACGCATCTCTCGTCTCCTCTAAGATAAACAGGACTAATCCGGGTCGGCCATGTGCAGGTACAGTTCTGATAATACAGTTCAGACTGCAGTGACCTGGATGCCGCGACAACCACAAGCGACGGCGCCTGCATGCACTCGTTTGTATGTGTGCACTGTTGGTTTTCTTGAGTAAATCCTTGCTCGCCGCCCGCCCCTTCACGTTACGTCTGGTGACATGTATCTGTGTGTTGTGTGTGCCAGTGTAGGTCTATGGATTTGTGTCCCTGAGTGTGTGTGTCTGTGTGATGACTTTGCAGCGATAGCCATCTCCTCCCATCCCCTGGTGATGCAGGTCATCAATTCTCATCTCTGCGTCTCCTATCTGGCTAACACCAGCGAGTTATAAATACACAACCAGGCACCGGGCAGGATCGGCCGATAAGCCGGTCAGGAAGTTACAGAAACAGTCAGCCAGCTACAGTAAAACCAGCCTGCAAGCGTTCATTCGAACCCTAGGATTGGTTTAGTTTTATTTACAGGCTTTTAGCAGAGACACGACATGTGTACGCCAGACATGCCATACAGTGTTATTACCAGAATAAGTTGGACTACTAAAATGTGCCATCAGTTTGCATGCGAGTTGTAATACACATGTTTTAAGGCAATTTAAAAAAACAAACAAACAGTTGTCTGTATGTCCACAAGTTTTCAACACAGAGCAAACGTGTGCAATGATGGGTAGAGGACAGTGTCAGGGGGGGCAGGAATATCCATATTAATGGATTTTGACACCTATTATTATTAGTCTTTGTCTTACTTTGTACTCCTTAAACTACAGCTCCCATAATGCTTTAGAGAATGTAAACAGAAAGTATGATGTTGCCATGGATTCAGTGAGTTAGCGGTTTGTTTAGCCTGTATTTGCAGCCAGCAGCTCCTGTCTGCAGTGGACCCGTGGACGGACAGACAGCCGTCTCTGGATCACTGTGAGACTGAAGGAGACTCAGAAACCTGAACCTGGTTCTCAGGCAGGTTCTGGAGATAAGGATATCCTCGGAAAGCGTACTGTAAGTCACACTGATTTTCTTATTTTTTTGCGATTTATTATTTTCTACCCAAATACATGTCCAGCATTTTATCTATACAGCAAGTTGGCAACACACACACACAGTATATATAAACATATATATACACAGACACATTTACGTATGAATCTAAAAATGTCTGTGTTCAGATTTGACTTTGAGTTATGACTTCGAGAAGTAATACGATCTTTTAACGCAAACGGCGTCAGAGGGTTGAGTCGTGTCAATCAGGAATCTACTTTTCAGCCAGTCCTCCACCATCTTAGTACCAGCAGTCAACAGATCAGTAATCAATACAGCAATTATTTATTTATTCAGCCAGCTAGGAAGCCATATCACTCACACAGTAGGCCAGTCAGCCTGTCAGCTTGTAAACAACTCATTCACTCAATCAGTCCGTCGCACGTTTAGTGTTGCTGAGTTATTCATGAATCCAGCCAGTTGTACTGTCGGTGATACAGCCAGGCAGCAAGCCGTTCACTCCCCCGGTATTTCACATCCTCTGCCAGTCAGTCCGGTTTTTTTTTTTTTACCCAGAAAGCACATAATTCACTCCAGCTAGCCGGCCATTCAGCCAGTCAGTATCTCGGCTCTACCTTTGTCCCCCCTCCCTCTCCATCCACCTCTAAGTCCCTCCACGGTCATTGCAGATGTCTCAGCTCCGAGGCTCCATTCTTTATCTCTATGATAATAGCAGGCCGTGGCTGAAAGCCTAACGGACTGAGCAATGTGACCTCCAACTCACTGGCAGGGTTTTAAAAAGGTACCGCTGCTCGGGTTTTTCGCCGGGCTAAAGACGTCCCCCATCTGCTAAATTTATCACAGTCAAACAGAGCGAGACAGCGAGCGTCGCTCCTGCGTCCAGCAGCCTCACCGAGCTGAGATTTATCACTAGGTTTTATTTTTTCACCTCTGCGCTGAATGTTACTTAATGCTCCGCTGGAAAGGGATTTAGGTAAATGCCACATGAAATCAAACTTGAAACCCCTCTAAACTGTTGCAAATGAAAACACAAGAGAGAACATTGGGGTTAGTGACTGTTGGAGCGTCTGGATTATTTCTTTGCTAGTGACAGAAACGCACCATCGGCAATGATATGGCAACAACTGCATGTTGTTAACACTGGACCAGAGGGTTAGAAGAGGTTCGAATAAATGGTGATTGGAATATTACGGCTTATTTGTCTCTGACAGAACAAATACAATGTCTGTTATTATAAAATGAGCACATTTCGCTGCAAAAGGAGCGCAGGTCCTACAGCCCAGAAGCAGAGAAACCGTTTGTGAGGGAAAGATTTTGTATTTGTGATACACGGGTCATTTAGTTCATTATTCTATGCCCACCTAGACTTTGGTCTTTGGTTCACGTCAACAACTACAGCCTTCATGCACTTTGTTGTGTGAAGTGCAAAACAGCATCTTTAAATGGTAACTGGTCACATTCAAATGTGATATTCTTTGCAGACTCACAAGCTGTTTTGATTTGGGAGCACTGTGCAGCAGAAGGTTGTGTCAAGGCGTCTAAAAAGACGCACACTTTGACAATCAAACTGATAATATTCAAGTGAACGGAAAAAGAGGGCGTGTGAGCGAGCGGGGGGGGGGGGGGAGAGAGAGCTGGAGCCTGAATATCTGGGGTTTCAGATGCTCATCAGAGGAACATGTAGAGACAGAGGAAGAGAGTGTGTGAGAGGAAACCGGTGGAGGAAGGCGGAGTTTGTACTGTGCAAGGAAGCAGCTGAAGGCCCATCTATATTCAATCAACACTATCGTCGGCCAGTCGGATAAAGTCGAGGACGGGGGAAAGATAAGGAGAAAAGGAGCGCGTGGGGACGCGGGGGAGAGATTTATGAACGACAGCGAGACCTGTGGAAGCCGGGAAAGATACGAAAGAAAGAAGAACGGGCGGAAAAAGGAGGGCAGTTTAATTTCAGGTGACAGACGCCAAACAGAGAGGGCTGGACAACGTCAGCATGTCAACGTGCTCACAATGACGATATTAACATGTGGATGTTCAGCAGCTGTAATGTCTACCGCGTTCTCCGTCTCAGTGTAGCGTGTTAGCATTAGAGCTAGGCCGACAGTAGCTTAATGCAGATGCACCAGTGTGTATATGTCAGCTGATGAGTAACAAGAACGGCAGACGAGAAACGCCAAACAAGGTTTGAGGTCATTGGAAACAGTGTCACCTTCACATAGTTTGTGGATTTTTACTCTGTAAAACGTCTCGCTCAGTTTCCATCTGGGTCACAGCTCTTTAAAAAACTAATCTAAGGGACCCGTATCAAGACTGTTTATGTTATGTGTTTATGTCAAATAAATAAATAACTACTATCGGCCGATATATTTTAACTCCCGAATATTGATATCCACATCGGTATCAGTTGGGCTGTAGTTAGCATGCTTACATTGCTAATTAGCCCTAAACACAAAGCACAGCTAACAACCATAAAAATGTTTTACAAGAATCTGGTCATAAACTAAAGTGACAAAGTGACATTTTGATCTGATGACGGCATTACAGGGAAAGTCACTGGGATTCATTCTCTGTGAACCTGTTGTCGATGAAGTTCAATGGATACAGTTATTACAATTCATCCTGTGGGGACTGTAATTATATATATATATATATATATATATATATATATTTGCCATCGAGCAGGCACGAGTGGCTAAAAAGAGATACATGTGGATGTTTATTGATATTGATATTATTTACCTCCATTACTGCTGTGCAATATCTTAATAATCTCAATAAGCTAGACAGTACATGCACCACTACTTATTACTTATATTATTACATTGTATTATTACACTGTATTATCATCATCAACCGGTAAACCCACTTGGTACTTCACACTTAGTTTATCTTAAACTTATACCCACCTGGTACTTCATTTATTTTCTGACCTGTATTATAGTGTATTTTATTGTTTGCTAGTACTTCCTCCTGTGTGCACTGACGTGACAGTGAGCTGCTGTAACAAAGAGTTTCCCTTCGGGGATCAATAAAGGATTTCTGATTCTGATTGTGGACGATACATGTAGGTGGGGTGAGATAGCGCTTCCTGCCTGTCCAGGCAGAGCACACGAGTCAAACTGTGAAACCAGAAGAGAGACAGTCAGAGACAGTGGGAAAGGATCTGTGTGAGAGGGAGGGGTTGGTGTGTCCCGTTAATCTGCAGTAGCAGCAGAGGGATTCAAAGCATCAGGAGACACACGCACACACACACATATGTACATTCAGCACACAAACACACAGTCTTGTGTCTTGAGGGACTGTAGGCGGCAGCCACACACTTTCAAACACACTGCTGCACCGCGCGATAGCTAGCTCGCTCTGTCTTTGCTGCTCTCCCTGCCCTAATGACTTTCTCTCTGCCTCCGCTCTCTCTCCCGGGTAAGTGGGCGAGTCTTTTAAAGTGCAGTCCTGTACCTTCTGATAGCACGGAGCAAACAATGGACGTATTGGCTATGCTAGTGAGTCTGCTAGCATCTCAGAATAACAACGAAGCCGAGGGAGGATGCTATGGATGAATTACCGCACTTCAAAGAAGAGTTTACTGGCCTCTCTCTCTCTCTCCTCTGTAAACAAACAGAGCAGACCTTCCTCTCTTTTGTCTTTACTTGAACATTTTCGTTTCTTTCCCAAGGATTTGCTTTTCAGTTCTGTACGGGGGGGGGGGGCTAACAACTTTAGATCTGCTGTTCATATTGAAATTGGCAGTGCTTTATCAGCGTCTGCATGGCTGGCAAGTACAATTAGATTTGGTCATGCAGCAACAAGGAAAGAAAGAAAAAGTAAATCACTAGAAATGACAGCCACACCCAATTCTCACTAAAAAGATCAGAAAGCTGAGAAACAAAAAGGATTTTACTTGACTTTACCACGAGGCTGCGAGGGGTTGAGCCTCTCCTGAACGTTCAGACAGAATTCACATCATTCCTGCCGAGCTGGGCTGATTACAGGCCGGGCTCTGCAGAGGCTAAACACCTGGTTTGAGGTGAACTTCAAGAGAAGCTGTGGCTCCGCAGCAAATCCACCTGATGTCTCAGGACTTAAACGCAGAGCAGATGATGGCAGAGCGCCTTCGGCTGCTCGAGCGAGGCCGCTTTCTTCTCGCTCTTTCATATTTCTCATTTTGGAGGTTATGAAACTTTTTGTGGTTTTATTGTCGTTTTATTATCCAGATTTCTGCTGTTTCTGGTGTTAAAAGATGCTGTAAAATGACTTAAAGCACATTATCTATTGACTGTTCATACATTAATATTTAAAAGGGGCAAAAGCCTCTAAATGTTAATATCCTGAAAGCGAGAACTCATCAAATGTAAAGACATTCAGGGTAAATCAGGCTTTATTTAACACGTGCCGCCCATGAAAGACGTCTGTGGGCCCCCCAGGCCATCCTACAGAAAATCCCATTTCCCCGACACCCTCGATGACTAACGTTCTTACAGAAAGCAGAGCTGGAAACCGCCCAGAACCGATATTGAGATTTGAAGCTACATGTCACATCAGAACCAGGAGGAAGTGGAAGCTGCGGCGGGGAACATTCGATATGTTAGCTTTTACCAGTGGGAGCGAGACTTTCAAAAACATACCCTAAAAAAAAAACAACAATGTAAAATCAATAAATCGGAACTTCTGCCGTCTAGAATTTCTTTGAACCAGAGATGAAACCTCGTATCATTGGCGAGTCCCGCTGCTGTTAAGAGGACAGTTTGGACGTCACTCTTGAGTTCTGACTTTACCTCCAGTGAAAGTGAACATATTTCAACGACAGAAAAGGTTGCAGAACATTATTTTTTAAACGCTATCTAATAATAAACTTTAGATGATTCTTATTTTTGATAAACAGCTTTAAACTGTTCAGTGAGACGCGAGGCTTCGATGGGACGACAGGAGTTGTGCTGCTGGATTCGGGTGTGTACTCCATCTGCATCACTGTCCATTTGCCCTTGAAGATTATTGCTTTATTAAATTACGGCAACTATGTAATCAATACCCCCGCTGAGGTCCAGAGCTGCAAATGGAGGTCAAAGTGAACACTTGAAGGACGTTTGGGAACAGTAAGCTGCTCTGTCGCTCCATTTCTCCAACCTTCGCTCACCTGTCCTCCTCTGCCCAGTGTCCTGCTGTCACTCCCTCGCTTTCTATTAACCCAATTTCTCTCTCACCCATCTCCCCCCTTTCTCCCCGTCTCTGTGTATTTCTGCAGTCTCCAGCCCGATCAATCAAGCCGTCACATCCCACTACTACATCCCATCGCTCCCAAATTCCTCCTCTGCCCCAGCCTGCACACACACACACACACACACACACACACACTCACAGCTATGGCGTCTCCAGGACGTGAATCATCAGAGCACATTGGCAGACGGCAGCTCTCGTCCGTTTGAATGACTGCCCATCATAAAAGACGGATTGACGGATGAATGGGCGGGGTGAATAAATGGCTTGATGGGTGGATGAGTGTGTGGATAGATGGGTGGGTGGATGAATAGAGGGATAAATGGGTGGATGAATGGGTGACTCATGACATCCTGATCCGTTACACAAATCTGCAAATAGGCTTGGAGATGAGCATTCATGACACATTTCCCCGAGTGTTGACTTCCTGGTGCATCATCTGCACCGGGTGAAGCCGTCCTGTAACGGAGCGCATCAGACTCTGACGGGTTGTTTAACCCTGCGCGGAGACGCTGACGGCTGCTGCTCGTCACATAAGCTGGACTTCAAAGTCTTTTCATTCGCAGGAAAGTTTGTTTTCAGAGTTGATCTTTCTGAATCTGCTGAGTTACAAACAAGTATCAGTTCATTTCATTGATTTGGGAAATGAAAAGTACATTATATTATGAAAGAATCAATACACACTCCAAAGTAATTTTTAACGCTTTGAGTGCTAAAAACGATTAGGCTAGTCAAAATTATTGATAACTGATTGATCATTAAAGAAGTCTATGAAGAACTCACTGGTTTCAGCTGCGCTGTATTTCTCTGTTTTATATGACTGGAAACAGAATATGGTTTAGTTTTGGACTGATGGGCAGTTAGAACAACTATTTTGGGAAGTTGTGATGGATGGTTTTCAAAGTTTTTCTGACATTTTGTTCACTTAACGATTAGCTGCTTCATTGAAAAACTAACTGACTGACTAATTGAGTATTTTAATTACTGTCAATTAGTTTTTAAATTAGCCGTTAAACAGAATAACAGTCACTTGAAAATACTATTCTGATACATCCAACTAGAGCTGAAACGATTTTTCTGTCAATTAACTGACAGAAAAATTATCTGTAACAATTTTTATAATCAATTAATCATTTTTAAAGGAAAAAAATGCGTGAAAGTCTCTGGTTTCAGCTTCTCAGATGTGAACATTTTGTGGTTTTCTACGCTAATAAACTGAATATGTTTGGGGTTTGGACTGTGATTGACATTTTTCACAACCAAACGATTGATTAATCAAGAAAATAATCAGCAAATTAATCGATAATGAAAGTAATTGTTTAGTTGCAGCCCTCACTATTTAACTGCCTTGTGTGAACAGTGCAGCCAGGCCTTAAGATCAACAACAAACGCAGTGCTTATATCATGTTTTCCATAAATAACTGAGTTAAAACAGAAATCTGTAACTAAATCGAAATGCCTTTTCCTCAATCTGTCGCCGCTCGCTGTTGCTGGAATGTGTCGCTATTTGCAAAACCTGTTGACTCGTCCAGACTTGTAGAAGGTGTGTAACCTAAAGCCTTTACTCCCGTTTCTCTCAGATTATGTAGTTTGTGTGTGAGTGTGTGTGTGTGTGTGTGTGTTGACATGCACCACCTGATGTACATTTGTATGCCCCTGCTTGTGCGAGTGTGTGACTGTGTGTTTGACTCCATGCCAGGAACAATGTCATCTATTGAGAATCCAACCTAGAGCACGCACACGCACACGCACACACACACACACACACACGGTGGGCTGGTGTGAAGTCGACCTGCTGGTGTTTGACTGTTAGATTTAACATGTCAGGTTCTCTCAAGTCTCATTTCCTTGGTCTGCTGTATTTGCCTCCCACCAACGTTTAAAAGCTCCCAGCCAGGTGGAAGGGCCAAGCTGTTTGCCTGAGTCAACACAACACACACACACACACGCGCACACACACACACACACACACACACACACAACACACACACACACGTGTAGAAAGAGGCAGATGAAACAACGTCCTTTTAAAATGTAAGGCTTGCTTTTAGCTTGAGTTGGCCTCTGAAGTGCCATTTCTTTGGTTCTCGAGTCTCTTTCGGCTCTCTGAGTTCCTCTGCAGTTATCAATTTTTAATAGTAAAGCATGCAAACCGTCTCAAAAGCAGTAACACCGCGTGTCAGATGAGATGTTTCCTTCTTTCCTCGCTGCTCTTGGTGTGAACACCTCATGCCAGATAAGCCAAAACAAGCACTCGGCGTTGTATTTGAATGTGTCTCACTATCTAAGGCATCTTCAAGCCAAGAGAGGAAAACCAATATTATTCAAATATCTGTGAAGGTCTGCACTTTTATCTCGGCCTGAATGAACATAACTACTTTAAAAATACTTGTTAAAGACCCCGCCCGCCCCCCATTCAGCAAACCAGACGGGTCTCCATGGTTACTGCACCAGTAGGCTTTGACATGCTGTGGCTGTTCTGGCTGTCGTGGTGAAGCAGAATGCCTTTATGGACGACCAGGCAACACGCCTCTACATGTGGGTCTGTTTCCATCGCTTGACAAGAACTAAATATACATCATTATAAAGCAACTTGAGAATGGAAATGCTGCACTCAGTCTTTTCTTTTACTGTTGCTGCTGCTGCCAGACATGTCAAACAAGGACTGTGGTGGAATTCCTTCATGTTTTATTGGACAGACCCAAATGTTTTGTCATTTGGAGACATCAAGTCTAGCAAACCGCAACGACACACAGGCTTTTCAGGCTTCATTTGATCATTTCACATGCAGCCTGTTCGGATCACACGGCCACATCTTAATGGTAAAGTCAGACTGCGTGTTAAACGTGTCACAGCACGTAGCTGCTGCGTTGGTAGTGAAGTCGAATCACAATTAGGTCTTCTCGCGGCATTAAGGGTTCTGGCGTGGCAGTGGAATTCCTCCACGGTTGACCGGGCAACTGAGAGCGCCATTTGGCTCCATGTCCAGACGGCTAACCAGCCAAAACAAGGGGGCTAATAAAACTGTCCACTGATAAGCAGTTAATGCCCCAGAACTAATGACTGCACTGCCACCCCGTTTTCTCTCTCCCAAATCAGTGGTGTGACACACACACACACACACACACACACACACACACACACACACACAGAGCTGTGATATTTGCTTCTTACACAGTTGTAAGTGCTGTGACTCGACAACAGAGGAAAGATAATGAGGAGCAAAAGGAAGCAGAAACAGGAATTCTGGGAACTCGGTGGAGGCTGTGTGGCTAGAAATTTAAAGACTAAAGTTTTAAAATGAAAGGAACACTAACGTTCATCAGAAGGAAAACGGAAAAGCTTACAAAGAGGGAACTGTGTCAAGATATTACTGAAATATCTGAAAGTTGTTAAAACAATCATAAAACATCCTCAACAAAGATGGAGGCAGTGCTGTGTCCTACAGCAGAGGTGCCAACAGCCACTCAAAAAAAACCCCAACGTGTTCAAATAAAAAGTGTGAAAGGCCACAGGTACCACCGCGGAGATGAGTGCACCAGAACAAGAACAATTCCCTCACCCACCTGAGCTCCGGCACTAAAATGGCCTCTGTATCGGTGACCTGCAGGCCTGAGCAGTTAGCTACACCGATGGCTCATAAAGGCCCGGCCAGCTTGCTGCGCACAGCTATGTCAGCCGCAACTACACGGGAAACTGCCACTAGGAGCGACACCTAACAGCTCCAAACTTTAAAAGAAAGTATTATTTCATTTGTGTCGTTTGGCGTCTGGCTGCCAGAAATGTACCGATACTGGTGTGCTGCTGGATATGAGTTTCCAAAAATCAGCACATCTGAGGACATGCTGATGATGCAGCATATCAGATATTTATTGTCAGGTCAATTTACAACACTGAGTCCCATTACAAACTCTTGCATGATGTTGCTTTCGTCGTGTTAGAATCAATTCTTTCTGATCGCTGATTTGCTTCTGCGTAATGATGATTTTACAAAAGCAGGAAATCTGCTGTGACAAATATATTCCGTCTGAAATGATTTTCTCTGAACACGCAGCACATTTTCCAGCGCTGATAAGAGACAATTTGGGTGACGATTATTTAAAGTTGGCAGGTGTTGATTGGTGTGTTGTTTGTTCACTCACAGGACCGACATGGCTCCAGGTCAGTGTTAGATTAACTCTGATGGGTGTGAACTCTCATGAACACTGACACAGCACAATATTTTACACTCTGACTTTTTTAAACTGTCATGGTTAAATTAAGTCCAATACAAATTCTTTTGTGCAAACTTAACTTGTCACCTGCACATCAGGACTACAACTGAAATACACCTCTGACTTTTTCCCTGTTACCTCTGATTGCTATAATTGTAAATGCTGTTGATTCTACAGCACTGTTGAGCTCTCTGTGACGCCGCCTGGCTCCCAACAGGTGAGTGAAAACAGCAGCTGGAGACTCCTCTGCAGAGCGGGGGAAAAACAACATAAGCTCTGACAGACTGACAAGATCCGCACTGAACACTGCAGCCCAGAGGAAATGTATTATAGAGAATTACAGCTCGTGACAGGAGCTATTGTAGATTGCAATCAAAAAAAAAAAAAAAAAAGCAGCACAGCCTAAATGTTCGGCAAACAGTCACAGCGAAGGTGCTGAAGCAGTGAGCGGTTCTGAGGCCATTGACTCATCCGCAGTACATTACGGATGTCTGGGCCCCGGAGAGCAAACCAGCAGGCTGTCTGTTTGGTTACACGTTTTTATTGGCCTCTATTTTAAACCATATTGAAACCATGACAACAGCAAAAAAGACCAACTTCAGCTCTCTGTCCGAAACGCACTCCCTATTTACACTCGCAGACCCTCTGAATCTGCTAGCCAACGCCGTCAACCAACGCTGTTATCTCAGCCTGAGAATAGCCCGGTCCCACACCTTCTAAAGCCTCTTTAAAACATCCTATGGCTGTTTTATTTTCGAGTTCTGACAAATGCGCCGTATGTGCATCGACAAGTGGTGTTTCAGTCATGGCAAGAGCATGACTCACAGCGACAGAATCGTAGCCAACTGTAGGCAGAGAAGCGCTGCTGATGCCTCATCTCCCTTATTTTAGCCCAGAAGGGCTGAGGGAGGCGGAGAGACAGAGGGAGAAAGTGCCTAAAGGATCTAAATCTCATCTCCCAATGTGACAAAGTTGGCTTTTTCCACAACATGCTCACATTTTTACCTTCTTCCCAAAGCTTTCGAAAAAGGAAGAGAAAAAAAAAAAAACCCTGATCTCCTGACTCCTGATCTGAGCCGAAAGAAGAATCCTTATTTCCACTTGTACCTAAAGTTTGAAAAGCAGGGGGCCAAAGATTAGACTTATCCTGTGGAGGATACACAGGGCGTTTCATAACAGAGGAACTCTATCCTATTTTGGATGATATTGATTTCTGAAATAGGCGGTAGCTCAGACGTAGACAGAAGAAACCCGCAGGCGGGGGGAGAAGGAGGAGTGTGTCTGGAGAATATGTTTGACTCCAATCTGCCGCTGCCTTTTGACGAAAATCTTGTTTGCCAAGATGGAAATGGGATAAAAGCAAAGCTGTTGTTGGATAATAAAAAAAAAAAAACCCCCATGCATTTCCAAGAAGTGAAAAAAAAGAAAACCAGCCTTGTTAGCGCAGTGATTAGCGGTGTGTTAAAAAAAATGTAACTCCGATTTTTTTAAGGCCATGTGTGACTGAGCACTTACATGATGTGAGTCTCAAACATTTTCATTCAGAACACAAGATGTATTTGTGGACCATGCACTTCCTGGAACTGCTGTTTCAGGAGTAACGAGAATGACATAGTTCTTTGAATTTCTGCAGCAAGTCTGTCCTGCGCTTCTCGGGGCCGTCTCGGGTCAGAAGTTACTCAGCACATTAAACATTATGTAAGCTTCAAGTGGGGGGAAAAAAGCAAAGACAAAAACCAAAGCGGCCTTCCAGGGTTTCCTTGCTTTTTGTTTGTCTCCTCCAACACGCAGCGGGCCAAACACAAAGCGCGTTACATCTCGTGCAGCAGTGTTCAATACCTATTGAGCTGATCATCGCCTTGAAAAGCTGCTCTGTTGGGAGAGGTAATTTAAACCTCTTAAGCCAAGAAGCACACCTTTTCACTGAAGACTGAGGCGTCTTTCAGAGGCGAGCTCTGCTGGTGTTGACTCTTTGATACATAAGTTCACACACACACAAACACGAGCACAGGAAACTACACAGGCACAATACACACACTCGCAAATGCACACTGTTTACTGAACCCTCAGCACAGGTTAGCACAAAGATCTCTTCTGTAAAAAAACGGCAGAAAACATAATGAAAAACACCGAAAACTCCGAACTGGACCTCTGTTTTCATTGCAAAGGGAGAGCGCTCGACATACAGAGCATTTCTCACCTCTTTGTGTTGTTACAGCTCTCCTGCTACAGTGCAGGGTGACGAGGTGCTGCACAAACAAATCCAGTCAAAGACACAAACAGAGTGTGTGTGTGTGTGTGTGTGTGTGTGTGTGTGTGTCTGCTCCTCATCAAAAAAGACAAGATGAGGTTATTTACTGCAACTGCCTGGGACACTAATCTGTTTTTAATCCTTTTTTTCATCCGGGGAAAGTCGACCGAACATGTTTGCCCTTTTCCAGCAAAACCCAGCTTCATAGGGTCTTGCTGGAAAAAAAAGGGGGGGGGGGGGTTAGTATATGCCTTGCTTTAGGGAACTGTGACATCTGTATACACACACACACACTATGTGGTGCACACACCTAAGACACACACCTAAGTGAACAAAGTAACAGCACGGCGTAGAAACAAACACACACGCACGCTTCGTCGTCGGTGGAAGCAAACACTGGTCTCCGTGTGGAGGATTAAAGACAGCTTGTCTACAAAACACACCAGTCCTATCAACATGACGTCTGTTTACACACACACACACACAAGCAAGTGTGCTCAGCTGCAGGTCTGCCTGATTTACGTCACTAAGGACTGAACAGAAGAGAATCGAACAGGATCCAGGGTGGTGCACGGAGGAGGTATTGATTTACATCCATTGGGGGGTAGCAGGGAAATAGGTGGACCTCTAGGTCTCCACTGTGGACTTCAGACAGAATAATGGCACCCATGGGACCACTCAAAACCGTCCAAATTGCCCATCACTGAACAGGCGAGTCCTTTAATTCATTTAGGGCCTGCGGGACAGAGCAGCCAAGTATTCTGAACAATCCAATGACGGAGATCGCTAAAAGATGCGTTTAAAAACACGGGGAGCTTCACGTGTCAGCCTGCTGCTACACGCTCCGGACAGCAGTCACACGTGGACTGAACACAGCCAACAGGCTAACCCTCCCCCCCCTGTAGTCAAGCCAGAACACAAGCCTCGGCCTCCCTGATGGAAAACAAGCTCGCATACTAAACCTACTGGTTCCAGTGCGACCATTATGGGTTTTATGCAGCACGACAAGGACACGTTCATTTCATATTAAGGACACTGAAAGTCCCATGTAGCACTGCGAGGTTACAAACTCCATACAGAGGGATATTCACGTGTCATAACATCTATTTCTGTCACTGTGCTGAACACAGGAGGCCTGCTGAGTATAAACACACGCTAAAGCAACGGAAGTGCGTTTCTATAGTCAGCTCCACACACTCAATAAACAGCCTTACTCAGCTTTCTGTAGCTAGTTTTCTTTCTGAGACTTCATCCTTTCCTTTCACACAGCAGCAGCCCCCCCCCCCTTTTCTTTTTTGTCTCGTCCCTCGGTCAAAGGAGGCATGCCCAGACCGCGGCAGGCTGTCAAACGTCTCCATGGCAAAGCATACGTGAGCGGAATCACGACGAGGTGGGCGCAAACACCCTCCGGTGCGCGCGCCCTTCACCTCTGAGGAGGCCGGCTGTTTTTACCCGCAGCGCGGAGGCTCCGGCTCGGAGCCCGGCTCGGAGCCCGGCTCGGAGCGGGGGTTTGTGGCGCTCATTACCGGACCTTAACGCTCACGGTGAGGTCTGCGTGCCCGGCACCGGACGCGTTCCCCCCGCATCTGATACACTGTAACCAACTTCAGCTCCGGTTGGCGCACGGCAGCGCACACGCAGGCGCGCACGCACGCAACAGCACGAGCGACACCAGAGGAGAGAGCCGGTAGCTTATCAAGAACAATGAGGTCACTAACTCACCGCTGGGGTCTCAGCCACACTTGGAGTCCACATTACGGGGACTTCTGGTGGATTTCAAGTCTCAGGGGACACTGTCCCTCCACAGTACGCCGGAAATAAACCCAGAGACCGAGTGCACCGGCCTCTGACATACAGTCAGAAACGATAAAGAGGCCCTTCTCTCTCTCTCTCAGCCGGTCCTGGTCTGGCTTTAAAATGCACCTGTTCGGGTTTGAAGCCAGAGGAATGAGCCCGGTGGGCTTCAGGCGGCTTCAGCTGTCCAAACGCCGGGCACCGGAGGCGGGTAGGAAACAGCGAAGGAGACAAGTAAAGGAGGTGAGGAAGGAGGGCGCAGGGCGGAGAGCGGCCGGTGAAAGCGGTAGCTGGGATAAGTAGCCCAGCGAGCCAGCTAATAACACAGCGACTGCCTAAAAATATCCTCGACCCCGGAGCCGTGCCGCCGCCGCCTCAAGTCCCGGCGGACAGCCCACAAACCCCGCGCGGCGAACCCGGATGTATTATCAAACGCACCGAAACAGAAACATTTCCAACAGTAGCCGTAAAGACTCGCTTTTATTCCCCCTCCTTCAACGTCTGCCCCGGTCCGACGGGCACTTTCTCTTTCCAGCCACAGACGGAAGATAAGCGCCACAGACCGGGCACACGGAGACACACGGCACAGCACACGACAATAAAGAGCCATGATTTTAAAAGAAACTGACCGTCAAATCTCCTCCAGGGGTAAATCCCTCCCCGTTATTCGGGCTAAATCCTCCTTTCCTTCCTTCCTTCTTCCTCCGCACGGTGGAAAGGGGAGCGTGGTGGCGACAGGGGAGCCTGCTCGTCCTGCTTCCTTTTTCCACACAGTCGAGCGGACAAATATAGGCTTGCTGCTCGGTGTCAGGTCTCCTCTTCTCGCGGCTCTCTCTCTCTCCCCCCCCCCCTGGCTGGCGACAGGCTGGCTCCGGTGGTCCAAAGTTAGTAGTCGCAGCGGAAGGTGGAAGCCTAATTCACAGTAAAAAAAAAATAAAATATATAACCAGCACCGTATGGAGTAGTGCCCGGACTTGAAATAATTAAACCACCAGAAAAATCCTAAAGTGGAACAGAAAAAAACATGTCAATGTGTTTAAAAAAAAAAAAAAAAAAAAAAAAAAGGTTGAGAAATGTCTCGCTGAGTGGTGAGAATAATTCAAAACACATTTTCTGTAGAGGTGAAATCACTGCGGGGCCACAGAGCCCAGTGGCCGGGCTGGAGAGCTCGCTGCTGTCGCACCTCAAGCCTCCACGACCGAACACGTCCCGCACTCCCGAGGTCCTCAACACAAATGTCCGCTGCCGAGCCTGAAGGATGAATTTCCACCCGGAGGAGGAGTGGAGAGAGAGAGAGAGAGAGAGGGCAGTGCCTTGCATTCTCTGAATTACTCCACCCCCAAACTGCCTGCCCCCTCTCCCTTTCTTTTTCCAATCCCACCACCTCTCTGTCATCCACCGCAGGCTCGTCTCCCATATTCTCCCTTCTTTCATCCACTGTCTCTCTCTCTCTCTCTCTCTCTCTCTCTCTTTATGTTCTTCCATTCCCGTAGTCGATTTGTGTCTTTAAAAGCCACGCGCCCTAATCATGAGCAAATAAATCAATATGTTTACTCAACGCCTCCTCCATGGAGTTATGATGATGACATTGATCCGGGGCGTGAATGATCATCATGTAGGTTTTTATCAATATCTGTGCATTGCAGTGGAGCGGGCTCTCTTATTTATGGCAACAGTGAATTGCACTAAATCAGATCAATCATCTTATTGGTGCAAAGACTAAACAAGATCAAGTTAGATCTGATGAGTTAGACTGATGCCGCTCTGAAACTGACGCTGCACTCATCATGAAGAACCAGAATATTTGGCATTTAACTGACCAAAATCAAAGTGATTCAGCTCACATTTTAGCCACTATTTTCCAATGTGACTCTCTCTCCAGATAGCCAGACAAAAAGATGGCGGCGGCGCTTTTTTTGTGCTACCAAAAAGAAAGAAAACAGCCTTTCAGATACGTCTTTGTGAGGTAAAAGCCTTATTTGTTTGCCTGACTTAGCATGTCGTTGCTCATATTGACTTTATGGACACAGCGACAGCACCGAGAGTGGTTTTATATGCGCTTGTGCATTTCAGCACTGTGTGAAATAAGCCTTGATTCGATATAAAAGCTCAACTAAGTGTTCTATGAATTCATAAAATCATTCTTTGTCTGAGGTAAAAGCTTCACGTCCTTTGTCTTGTAATGGCTTTCTGGTCATTTCACCTCTCGAGACCGAAACCGTAACCTCGTGCTAGCGGCCACGAGCAAAACACAGAATTTTGATTTGGTAAGTTTGCCAAGAATTGTGACCAAGCATAGTTTTTAACAAGTTGTTGCTCCATCAAAGCGCATAATGTTACTCCACACTGATGTCACTCTGCTGGGCCTCACCGCGAGCGGAGAGTCGGAGTCAAAGCCTCGAGCCGAGGCCTGAGAGGAAAACAAAGGCCAAACAGTAAGACAGCGCCACATCGCCACCGGCCGTTAATTCACAGTTAGACGCGAGATTTAGGCTTGAATCCAAACACTGGATTTCTATTGGACGTGCTGCCAAACAGAGCGCAGGGAATCCTGGCGCACAGCTATGACATCATCGCCGCCATAAAGCCGAGAGCGCAACGCTGCTCGACGTCGTTCCGGTGCAACCTCAGACGCTCAGCGTTGAACTTTTATTTTCCTAGGGCAGTTACAACTCGCTGGACGAGCGACGCACTGCGCTGTGTTTGCGGAAACACTTTTTGGATCCCGATCGTTAGACTCCACACAACAATGTTCTGATTTACTGTTTTCTTCACGGAGAAAAGGCCCCGCTTTCTCCTCGCTTTCTGCCCACTACAGTCGACTGCTGCCCCCAAAGGAACAGCTTCGCAGACAGCGCGGCCTCGGCTCCGTCGGTATCCGAGCTTGAGCGGATTTCACTGGATAGCCCCAAACGGACTGACGCATTAAATCTCTATCACTGACAATCCTAGCACGTTAGCATTCTAACATATGGTAATTAGCGCTAAACACAATGCACATTGTATTTGCATTGGTCAAATTAAAATGTCGTCCCGATGATGGCGCTAGATGAACAGTCAGAGGATCAGCAGAGTCGTTAGTGTTCATCCCCAGGGAACCATGAATGTCTGAACCAAATTTCATGCCAATCCCTCGAATAGAAGTTGAGATATTTGGGTCTGGACCAAAGGTGGGCCGACCAACAGACAGACCTACGTTGCCATCGATGCCACTAAAAATAGAGGATGACTTTAGCATTCAGAGTGAAAGCCACCGTGACCGAACACACAGAGAAAAGAGTGCCTGCCCTAAATCTAATCAATGCTAAATGTAAAGAGAACAATCTTCAGTTGCTACTTTTACTGAGTTAGGAATTCACGTAACTACATTTTAATACTTTAAATGCGTTCTGAACACTTAACTACAGCTAGACTGAAATTTAAATGAAACTGAAAAAACTAATTCATATTAATCGAGATTCTGATAGAAACTCTTGATTGTTTACATCAGCATTTCAGTAGCGCACACACTGGCACAAAGATAAAACTGCTCACAGTCATCACAGGAAACAGGTCAGAGGTCAGAGGACTATCTGTGATCTCCAACTGCACCGAACATAACGGACTACCAGGCCGTTCCTGCTCAGTGCAGCATCCAGGCACCGCTCAGACATCTTAGCGCAGGGCAAAGACTAGCTGCTGGGGGAGGTATTCATTGCTCCTAACATCTTCAGACAGGCCAGGCTTTACTGAGGAGGGTGGTGTTTCAATATTCATGACGGTACATGACAGAAGCTTCGATGAGAGGAGAAGTAGGAGTAAACCAACGCCACGGAGGGAGACAGGAGAGCCAGGAGAGCCAGAGGGAGGGAGGGAGGGGGAGAAGAGGTGGAAGTGATATTGAGTCTGACAAAGACATAGAAAGTGTGCGAGCTGGAGAGGGAGCGACTGAGAAAGAAGGTATGATACTACTACGACCTGCCAAAAAATATATAGAGAGCAAGACAAGACAAGAGTGTATATATGTTGTGCAGTGGAGTATTTTCCCACTACAAAGTCACATTACAAAGGTTTGTTTTAATGAGATCCTTAATAGTCTTCAACACAAAAACAGGACATCATGTTTGTTTATGTTATGGCCATCTTTAAATGATTTCATTTCTGAGAGCTCGTGTTTTTTTTTCCACATCAGTTTGGCCAGTGGCTCTAAATACTACGATACCCATGAGCCTCAGCTGCTGTTGCTAAGGAGAAGAAGCCCGTCAGAGGCGTAACTTAGAGATGTAGCAAATAAAAAAGGTTTCATTGTTGCGAAAAAACAGCGTCATAGTTGCCAAATTCATCCAGAATTGACCCAGAATCCAAAACCCAACTGATTTCTTTTGAGCTGATTTCAGACAAGAACGTCAGTGGTGGACGATTCCGCCAAATCCTGGATTATGTTCAATGACGACATTTTGACGGCCAATGCCAACGATTTTACAATCCTTGCTTTCTGCAATCTCTGCGCACGGCAACTACAGTATGTTTGCGTTAGGGAAATATCGTGGTTATGGAAAATAAAATGTGGTTTAGGTATGGTTAGGGTTAGGGAAGGATCACAGTTCTGTGATGGGAGGTGAAGTCCAGTCTCCTGCATCAAAGTTGGACGTGCTACATGCCCATCCACCACCCTGACCTCCACGCCCTAAAGCTGCTTACAACTTCTGAAACCTTCTCCCCCTGCACCTTTCCAACAAACTGACAATCCGCCATGTGCGTCCCCTTCGCGCGGTGATTGGCCAGCTGTGTGGAGGTCAGACAGTAAGCAGAGTCTTCTCTCACAAGCTCTCTTTTCTCATTTCACACAACTATTTCTGTCACTTTTCAGGTGTACAGATGAGTGCATCACTATGAATGCCTTCCAGGAGAGACAGTCTGCAAACGTGTGTTATCCCCATATTTAAACGACTGTCACCTCTCACCGCTCTCTCTCTCTGTGCCGGCTGGCTCTTAACCACACCTTCAAGTTTAAGAAAAACTCAACACTTTGGCCTTCTGACGTAGTCGGATGACACGTTGTGTGAACTAGCTCTTTTCTAGCATAACCCAGCCCACATAGGGCCCATCATGTCCTGCCCTGGCACTGTACGCTGTCACTGGATGTAAATTGTGAGATGCTCGATGATTGGATTCTTCTTGGGATTCGTACTTGACTTCTGTTCTGAAGTTTTTATGTACACATAAACATATTTTCTAATACAGCTGCTCATCTTTTGTACTGACGATTCAACCGGGAGAGTTTCCAGGAGTGTTGGAAGTGCTCCAAACGTCACCTAACATTGTCTATGCACAAAATGAGTGGGACGTTTACTCCTTGAGCTCCGGACGCTTAAAATAACTTCCCCCCACCACCCCCCACCCCCCACCCATGCAACTCTACAGAATGAAAGACAAAAGGCAGGTTGTGCAGTATTGTATGAGGAGAAGCTGGCAGCATTAAGACACACAAACACAAGGGACAGAGGTAGGACATGTGACATTACAATATAACTCAAAGACATCCACATGCATGCACATATTGACGGGGGTGGGGGGGTGGGGGTAAATCTCTCCAGCTGTACAGCTCTTCGCCTCCCAGTATGAATGCAGGGAGGTGTCAGGCGAGCTGGGGCCCATCCGTGCGGCTGTATCTAATGAAAAGTGACAACTCCCTTCTCCCGGAGAGCCTTCCTGTTTTGCTAGGCTTCAAATCCTATTTGCTTGTCCCCCCCCCCCCACCTCCTCCTCCTCCCACACTATCACCACCACTCTCTGTCTCTCGCCTCTCATCTTCCTCTCACTTTTCTAATGAGTGTTCCGCACTTTCTGGAAAATATGTTGCCAATATGGTCTTATTATATTTTAAATATTGTAATTGTGCCCCAGCGAAAGGGAAAGAGAGGGAGGGAAGATGGATTTTAAATATGTAATAATCTGAAATACTGTAGGCAGTGACGAGATGCTGAATGGCAGATGTTTAGGGCGAGAAAGCAGAAGCAGAGAGATGGTCTGACAGTATAATTTGAAAGATAGCAAGTATATTGATTATTGAATGGCAGGTAACAAGAGCGTGTCAGTCAGATTACCTGATGAGCATGTGATAGGAAAACTTCGCACTTTACTCAGTCAATCTACAAGAAAGATAAACTGCTGCTCTGATATGACGACTCTCCATCTTCGGCGGGCGTTTATAAGTCAATGAAGCAAAATAGCTTTCGTATGAGACGGCTCGGGGATCCTGCTGTGCATAAACCCACTTGTTTTGTGTCAGCTTTTATACTCACGATTGTCTGTGCAGCACCAGCATGTCTGCGTTCATAGACACCACTGTTTCACATGTGATGTTTGTCATGTATAAAAAGCGCTGTCCATGTGTGTGCGTATGAAAGTACGACTGTAAGTCCTTGGTGTAAGAGTGTTTGTGTGTTTTCCACTCCTGTGCCTATTAGGGCAGTCAGCTAAATTGGCAGTGCGCGGTACAGTATGTGGGTTAGGGTGCCGTCCTCCTTGTTAATATTTCATCTCAGCGCTGGCAGAAAGAAATGGGGCAGAGAAACACAGAAGGCCTAATATGGCGAAGACACTCGTAAGGTGGGGGATGTGTGTTTTTCTGACTGTAGTGTGCCTGTTCTGCTTCTGTTGTTGCGATACAGCCTTGCATGTATGACAGAGGCTACCGCACTGCCGTTGTGTGTCTTTTCAGTACATATGTGTCTGTGTTTGCATGCATACAGTACACACACATGCTCCTGTCCTACAGCTATGATCATGTTAGTCATGTATGTGCAAGTAAAGCTTTCTGTACTTAGCGATAATAATGTTAATTGATCCCGGAGGGCGCCGTTAATACACAGTCATACTTTCATACGCACATGAATGTACAGTATCAGAATCAGAATCAGAATCAGAAATCCTTTATTGACCCCCGAAGGGAAACTCTTTGTTACAGCAGCTCGTCTTTACGTCAGTGCACACAGGAGAAAGTGCTAGAAAACGATATAATACACTATAAACACTATAAAACAGGTCAGAAAATAAATTTAGTACCAGGTGGGTATAAGTATAAGATAAAATAAGTGTCAAGTACCAAGTGGGTTTGGGGTTGATGATGATAATACAGTATAATAATACAATGTAACAGAATAAGTAATAAGTAATAAGCAGAGGTGCATGTACTGTCGAGTTAAGTGTAGCTTATTGAGATTATTAAGATATTGCACAGCAGTAATGGAGGTATATAATACCAATATCAATAAATAAGAAAAACTAACATAGGAAAATATTGCACGGGAGTAATACACAGAATATTGCAGAGATGTTAATGATCAGTGTCCAGTTTAGTGACTTCGGGTCATACAGACTGACACTTAGAGGGAGGAGTTAAAGAGTCTGATGGCCACAGGCAGGAATGACTTCCTGTGGCGCTCTGTGGTGCATTGTGGGGGGATGAGTCTTCCGCTGAAGGCGCTCCTTTGCTTGACCAGCACGTCATGGAGCGGGTGGGTATGGGTATGGAGTATGTGAATTATAAAGGTCTGTAGGTGGAAGCAATGGTTGCTGGCACTTCTCACACAATCCACTTAATTTATTAATTTATTTATTTACTCCAAACAAACAAAACACATAACTTTTCCTTAGGAAACACCAACTACATACTGAGTTCAGCTTGTTCAAAATATTCCCTGCACTTGCTGTTGGTTGTTGTATGTAAGCAAGAGCAGCAAAAACAGATATTTCAAGACAGAAATTCTCCATTCTTCATTTCTGTGTTTATTTCCAGTGTTGGGTGATGATAATTGCAGTAATCAGTGAGAACAGTTATCATTTCGTCAGTGTGACTGGTGCGAAATCACAGGATTAAAATGATGGTTGACTTAAACCTGAATACACATCATGAAAAACATAACTTGGCAATTTCCCAGTTTTGTCTTTAATTAGATTTGAAGCATTAAGCTGTCACAACAGCCACCGCCACAGTGTCCCGACAATATTACAGTGACCCCAGAATTATCACGTAAGAGAGGAGTTCTTTAAAGTGGAATAAGAGAAATGAAAGCCAAGGGGAGAGGTAGAAAGGATTTTGTTAAGTTCAAGATATAAGAGAATATTATAGCCAGTAGAGGAGGAAGATATGGGAGAGGGGATATGATTCAGCGGGGACAAGGGGACGTGAGGCACTTCTCGAAGAGATGAGTTTTCAGCCTGTGGTGGGAGATAACTGATGTTCTGACTGGAGCAGGCCTGCAGGTACCACACCGAGCCCTCGTGGCCTTTGCAGCCTTTTCAAAACTCACTCATGCGATCTGAATTACTACTGTCAAAAAATCTGGCTATTTTCCTCTTTAAGATATGCGGTCATTACCCGAGAGCAGAGATATTAAACTCTGCATTTTTATGTCTGGCTTAGTCGCACAGGTCTTCAACGGTCCTGTAGGCCACGGCTGTACACTGCAGCCTCAGCAGCTATCATGAGCTATCATTAGCGTGTCATGCAAACAAAGAGGAAGCTTAACAGCAATTTGTCTTATTTGATGTAGCAAGCCATGTCTGGAAAGTCAAATGATGACATTATTTTTGGTTGACAGACTGGCAGCAAGAGGACTAATGAGGGACTAAGTGATGACACAATCTGAGACTTCAAAGAGAAACTTAGCTCTGTCTTATAGATGTGATAAAATGATATTCCTGCGACTAATTGTCATGACCGGCCGTCACGCTGCAGTCAGGCAGATGTGCTCATAGTTCTAGTGTCACGCAGAATTGCTGGTTTATCGCAGACCTTTTTTTCTTACAACCAGAATAAAATATGGTTATTAATTTGATTTTGGTACTGCCCTTGTGTGTTTTGGAATCATTTTGTGTTTTTATTAACATCATTATTTTGAAATCATGAACTATTTGGCATCCTAGAGGATCACGTGAATTTGAACTCTCAACTGTACATTTCAAATCTTTTCATTTTATAGAGGTTTTACTTCACATTCATAAATGCAAATGTACAAGTAAAAAGTCAACCTTCTTGGTTTTCACAAAGGAGGTCAAACAGTACATTAACTCATTTTGTTTTTCTATGAATCCAAAGGCAGTTTAAATTATTGATACTTTTATATGAATTGTAACTGCCCCTGGCTGACAGTCGCCGATTTGTCTTCTGTAAACCATACAATGAATGCTTTGTTTTTGGTTGTTTTGTGGTGCAAGGTATTTGTTCTTCGTCTATGTCAATGAACCCCTCCTTTTTGTAGTTGAACTGTTCTGGTGATCTTCCTCCAGTCCAATGACATGAATCTAAGTTAGCCCTGTGATACAGAGGAGACTTATCCAGGGTTTAAATGCCCACTTCCTGCTGGGAGATTCTCTAACTATGTCGTTTCATTCACTGAAAATTTGGAGTCTCAAATCCCAGTGAACTGCTGAAAGTCGCGGGAATAACGTACGGGATGTGGGATTTCTGGATTTAGCGTGAGGAGCATTTAACACACGAGGAGATCGGTTCCATGTGTTAGACCTCATCTGCCAATCTCTGCAGCTGCCACCAAGCATGAAAATGCAGAGAGATGATTCTTCCTCCTGACATTATCAGCACACAGTGTGTCTTCCTGCAGGTACAGTACTGTAAGTTTTCCTACAGTATGTGTGTATGCATCTGTGTGGCGCGCTCTTACACATACAGATATACCTCACAAATAGTCATTTCAAAAACTTGTAACTCAATTTAGCCTAAAATCAGCCATTTTTAGCTTCCCCATGCCTTTTTTAATTTGTCTAATTAGCTTTTGGTCATAAGTCCTCCAAATCAAATACCTACATCAAATACATCATTTGTAATTGCCCTTCAGAGCGCCACAAACACTTTGTGATCTGACGCCGCCATCGGCAGGACGACGTCACTTCAGTGTCTTCCAAAACTTAACTTTGGATTTGACACTACAATGATTAACCCTGCAATAACTGATTCTGACGTATCATCACTGTTTAAGTTGATATGTTGAACTCGTTAGAAAACAGCAGCTTATTTCCGCCTCCAGCAGCTACGGAGCGACACGACGCTTCATCAGGAGGCGTGTCTGCGTCTCCTGATGGACGTCAGTCCAGTCTTCTCTCTGTCCGCTCTGTGTTTGGTCTCCAGCAGCTGCTGAGGGAAACATCTGGCCATAAAAGTGTAGCCAAGATGAGTCAGTCAGCGCTCTCCAGTAAATAACCCCTGATATTTTTCATGAAGGTAAACTGAAGGCTCCCAGCCGCCATGACAGCTGTCCTTGTCCTTGCTTGTCAGCAGCTATGTATATTAGCATTGTGCTTATGATATTGTAGTTATTGTCCTTGCACTGATGCCAACAATACGAACACCTGCTTGTGGTAAATGAACTGAATATATTTCTGAAAAGGTCTTTTGAGACTGTTTCTGTGTAAGTTACTAACATGTCATCAAGAAAACAAATCATATTATTTAAGTCACTCTGTCTCTATGCCACTAGACTTTATGTCTGTGCTCAGACCTGTAAGAAATACCAGGCTGTGCTGAGGCACGAACTGGGATATACATGTCATACCACCCTGTCGGGGACTTATCTTGTAAAACAGATAACTATCTAGGCAGTGGTCTTTTGCAACAAACAGGGGTCCCGTGGTCTAATTAGCAAATTAAAGACCCAGAGAGCAAGCACAGTTTGACAGATGAGACAATAGCTATAAATGTCACTGGTTAATGCCCCCACCCTGTTCCCCAGCTCTCAGCATGCACACAAACACACACACACACACACACACACACACAGAGGCAGTAACGTACGTGGAGGCATTCCAGTATGTACACAGAAACAAAGAGAAGGATTCCCACACACAAGAATGCACAAACACTTTTTAAACACCTGTTGCATGATCAATAACCATTTGTAGATGCAGTAGGCTCCCAGATCCCTAACCTAATTACAGCCCGTATAGAGACTATTGGAGAGTTGGTCTCATCTTTGTGTGTGTGTATAAACATACACAAACACACTGTCTCCTTTTATCCTGCTCTCTTACATACCAATGAGCAAATATGTTTGCCTATGCTCACTTGTATTTGTGCATATATATATATATATATATATATATATATATATATATATATATATATATGAATGCATAGAAGTATAAATATAGCATAGATGTGTGTGTTGTGTGTGTGTTTCTGCTCCTCTCTCTCTCCTCGGGCCACAGGGCCAGGTCACTAAGGTATTCAATGAATTACAGAGGAACATGCAAAGTCACGCCATTGATCCATTGTTCCAAGCGAGGAGGGGTCCTATCTAAAATCACCCCCCTCAGGCAATATTGGCTGGAGGAATGTGAAAACAGAAGACGTCTGCTTTGGTACTTCAGGGCACACATTGATCACCCGGACAGAGAGGGACAGTTCTTTGGGAAAATACTGGCGACATAATTGATCTTAACTCACGGTCTGTCATTAAGTGCTAAAGTTAATTAGGTGAGATTCTCGTGTCGTGGTGGTGCCATGCAGAGGAGTGGCATCTTGCACCACATACCTTGAAATGTTTGCCTTTTCTCTCTTGATTTTATCTACATTTTTAAGCTGTGTTCACTGAATGTCCCAGATTCTCTGTTCTCTGTATTAAAAATCCAACTTGTCTCGACTTAAAGTTAGCTGACAAAGTCCTTGTACAGTTTTGTGACAAATTGGCAGCAGAAATGATTTACCAGTTGTGAAAATACTCTTAGAAAATGGAAAGTAAGAGCAAACCAAACCAACAGATGTTTCATTTTTAAAGTTTGAAACTCAGTCAACAGGAAACTTTTTTTTTCTCAATCCCTACATGCATCTGCTTTCATAACAAAAGGCCTGCAATGATCACCCAAGTAAAGCAGAAAGGTTCTGTAATCAAGCTGAATGTATGCAATCTAATGTATTCTGTTGGCTGTCTTATAGCAAGTAGCATTTAAAGTTAATTACGTGAAACCCCCCAAGAGGGTGTGGTGTTAAAAGTTTTCGATAGAAGAAACTTTTTAGATCACTAACTGCAGAGTAAGTAAAGTTGTATAAAGTGACTTTTACGCGCCCGTGTCACTCTGTGAGAAGTTCTTTTAGTGCCATGATGCTCAGAAAGTTTTCTTTTTACGTAATTATTAGATTTTTTAAATGTAGCTAGTGGTCACCAAATCATCTACTTCACTCGTTTGCAGGTGAATGTAATCGCCGTGTGTTCCCTGTGATGGTAACAGGGGGACCGATGGCTCGGAAACCCTTCCACTGCCTCGGTGGCCTCTCACAGCCGAAAGCACAGAGTTCATGCAGAAACTAATAACTGGTGACCCAATTACAATGAAGACAGACAATAAAAAAGTCTGGTCTGAAACGCTGTGCCGCAGGCAAGAAACACTGGTGGTATTTTTAGATAAGAATATCCAAAGACAGAAGAGACAAAACCCTTAAGCAAGGAAGTGGAAGCTTCAGAAAACCAGAGTTCATCTGTTCATTCGTGTGATTTATTCGTTTGGATTCCAGTCAGTGAAGTAATTCATTCATTCACTGTGTCATTAATCCACAATGTCACGCAGTCAAAATGTTATTCACCAATCCATCTATTGCTGATAAGTTTGAATACATATTTACACTTTATGTGCACCTAAATGAGTCCGATCAGGGTGATAAACAAGAGCACACTGTGGCATAAAGTTACATGAGTTCTGTGAACTTAAGTCGTCCAATTTCAGTCACCTCTCCTCACTGCAACCGGCAATGTGTGAAATTGCCTAATTCAGCTTTAAAAGCAGAATGCCTCTTTTTATGGATCCTCTTAACAAAACACTTTCTGGGAGCCATTTAAACAACAGGCAGGGCTGTGTCTGTCCAGTGTACGTACTGCAGCTCAGTGGGCTGAGCGCGATTAGGTTCATTCTTACTTGGGGTGTGTAACAAAGGAGTTGGAGACTCATTCCACTGCGCGTGGATCCTTATCTGCACATGTGCATGCAGATAAAGCACCATATACCCTCGTCTTCCTTCCATCTCTGGGAGAAAGGGAGAACAATCTCCTGAATTGTTGAGGTGTGGGCTGCAGCAAAGCAGAAGGGGAATAACAAGTTGCCGCTCGCTCACAGCATTAATGCAAATACTATTTACATGAAATGCAAGTGTTGAAGGAACGTATTTTAATAACTAAAACTATTTGATTTAATGCACCACAGAATGCAGTGAATAAAAGGATTATTTGCATACAGTCCAAGAGTGTGTATTAACTTCTTTGCTCCATTCCCGTCAACACACTTACAGAGGGACTTTCCAGAATTAAGGAGTGGGCTAAATGACCCATTCTTACCCATGGGAAGTAAACAGTGGCTGAACCGGCTCCTTCGTGATACAACATGCCCTGCTGAGAATAAAAGAAAAGGCTTCTGTGAGTCACTGCCATGTTTGTGTTTGTCCTGGATGGTTTGACTGAGATGAGCGCTCATATGGGACAAGCCTACTGCTGAGAATCACCACAATGTGAAATTTAAGGGCCCGCGTCTCTTGAAATGTAAAGAAAAAGCAGTGAGCTTTAGGCATCATCAGTGTTTCATTAGCGACTTTACAACCATTGCTTGCTGCAAAGTGAATAGCCTGTCTGTCTGCCCAACACAAGGACAGACATCACAGTGTGTTTCTTTGCTCTTTCACAAACAGTGTGCGAAATTAGATTTTAACGATATGACGATAAGGATAATCAGATGCCACACACGTCTCTGGTGAGGTCAGATGTCTATGTCTAAAATATGCAGGTGTTGAATTCTTTTATATATGTGCACAATGCTTCTGTTGTAAGTGTGTAGTATTTAGGTAAGCCTGCACACATGCTGCAAATGCACAAACCCAAACTGGTAAAAACACATCTCAAAAACTCAAGGATATCTTTCAAAACAGGAGTCGATAATATATTGTTTAAACACGGCTTAAGAATTGATTTAAGGATTGATTTTAGGACATAAAGTGCTTTGTCACCTTTCACAGAAGAATCTGAACAGAAGATCAGCACCATCCGCTGCACTCAAGTCACTGTTTACAGTCATCATTTTCTCTTTTTTACCCTCCATTTACAGAGATGCTTCGAGAAAGAAGCACATTCATCCATTCGGCCATTGATTGGATCACCCACACAGTCCGTTTTCTTTTCCCTCTTTGATTCATGAACAGACTTAAACATCAATACTGAGTAAAACCGAACCTGCGAACATACTGTACATCTTCACATAGCACAAACAGGCTTAAGTATATGAGGTAAGGCTTAACCAGATATATTCTGTGCATGCAGTGTTTTCTTTCTTGGTGGGTGATGATGCTGTGTAGAACTAAAAATCCCTGCACATACGATGAACACTTGGCTGCTTAGCTGAACCTTTCTCTAAAATAGACCTTGCTACATCAGCCACATCGATGTTTTATGGCTCGACAGGTCAGATAATAACACTAACAACGTCAGAATCTCAAGGTCGGTCGTCTCACGTTGGAGAAAACTGGTTATTTAATGTCACTCAGCAGTTTCTGCTCAAGTAGTGAAAGATCTGCCGATGACACACGGATGTCTCAGGTGTCTTACATCATCTTAGTTTAGCGCGTTAGCATGCTAACATTTGCTAATTAGCACTAACACAAAGTACAGCTGAGGCTGATGGGAACTTCAGTTTATCAGGTATTTGGTTGTAAATGACAAATAGAAAATCTGACTTGATAATTGCGCTGGATGGAAACCGAAGGGATCACCAACAGCTGCTGAGAAGTTTCAGTCTTGGCTAATAACACATTCGTGAGCTGAACGTTTGCAACTTTTGACTTCATTGTCACGAACACTGACGCGCAGTTTCTTTTGAGTAAATCCAATGTACACCATCCCGGTGCTGTAAGTGCACCGACTGTGTATTAATCCACAGGTGCAAACAGTCCCCAACAAACGCACCATTTCCTCCTGTTTGACCACCAAAGACTGGATGTCTCTGAGTTTCCTCCAGCTGAACCCTGACAAAACACAAGCTCTTTTAACTGGACCTGATAACTTTGCCACTGCAGTTGATCAGCTGATCTGTTTTCTTCAGAAATAATCGCTAAAATCAGATGTAACCCATTTATAGGCAAGCCTTTTTATAAATCTGCATCCCCGTCTTATGTTTTGGTTCGTTTTAGTTTTGGTTTTGTGCTGTGCTTGATATTGTAATTTTTCTTTCTTTATTTACTCATTTATTTTTGTCTTGTGTGTGTTTGTGTGTGTGTGTGTGTGTGAAGCACGTTGTAACTCTTTTAATAAAGTGCTATATAATTAAAGCTTTACTTACTTTGCCTTTGCTAGAATGTCTTTAAGTGAGCTCTCTAAGACAAATTCCAGTCAACCATGCTGATGTGGCAATAAAGTCTTGATTCATGAAACTACAGTGACCAGCTGTTTTATAAAAACTATATATTTGTGATTTATTTGTGATTTACGTTTCATTAGGAATGAATGGACAGACAGGGTATAACATTGCATTGCAGTGATTACATAATATATATATATATATATATATATATATATATATATATATATATATATATATCTCATGAAGAAATATCTAAAGGCCCTTTAAACCAAAGCAGTTTTGTTTGGGTTTTTTCTTTTTAAAGAGGGTGGGACTCAGTTTGAAAAAGATGATGTCACATACTTCTGTGCACCAATCACAATTTAGCAACATTTGAATCAGAGATCTGATGACAGTTGGTGGCTCGTTTGGTTTCTGTCAATCAAATGTGATCAGACCACACCCACACAGTCCTTTTTGGCTGCCAAACTCTCCATTCTCTCTGTTTTTACTTTGGTTGTTGTTCATTTACTGATGAATAAGAAATACTTTAGATTTAAACCACATTTTCAGGGGCTTTAAATGGTAAATGGCCGCGTTAATATATTTTAAGGTAAATTAAATGTTTCTTGCCTTCTTGCTGGAACTGAAATGATCTGAACGTATAAATAAGGATAAACAGAATATTTATCCATCCATTATAGTATAGTGAACACTCACAGTTGATGCGATGTGTCACAAATAAAGGACGCCATACTGAACATGTAACAATTCTGTTATTTACAACAGACCGCAGTATACGCCTTCAGGGTGATGACCTTGGTTCACCCTTGATGCACTTTCAGCCTCAGGAGGTAAATTCTACCTAATGATGAATCCCGCTCTCCATAGCTCCAGGTAGAGCTGACATTACACTGAAATTCAGTACTGCCATACTGAAAGCTGAAAGGACAGAGCCGCTGATGATCGCCATTCTTCTCTCCTGAAAAACGATACTGGAGAATCACACACACACACACACACACACACACACACACACACACACACTAACACCAGACACTCCTGTGTGTTTCACTAGATTCTCATCAATGGGTTTGTCGCAGCAGTGACACTCAATATGAGAACAGATAACATGCACGCAGACTCACAGTCTACACATATAGACTGGCTGATTGAATGACTACATGGCCAACTAACTAATGTGACTGTATTGATCACAGTAGAGACAGGAGGGAATATTACGGCAGGAAGCGGCATTTCACTTTTTTCCTTCTGTCCTTCACATCCATTTATTCAAATGTCCAATATGTCCCTCTTCCCTCTCCCCGTCGCTGTTTTTGTATCTCTATTGTATCTCGCTGTCACACACACACACACACACACACACCATCTTCCCTGGAGGCTGGGTTGGGTGGATCAATGAGACTGGCCCCTGCCTGTGTGTGTGTGTGTGTGTGTGTGTGTGTGTGTGTGTGTACATGTGCACTGATCAATGGTGATTACCTGAAACCCTCTGCTCTTTGTAATTGCCAAGTGAGGAGTGACTGGCACTGTGCCACGGGCCACTGCCATCAGCAATGCTCACACACACACACACACACACACACACACAGGTCTGCTCCACGGCTGGGAGTTTATGGCTGGTTGACTTCCATTGTTATTTTGGACATGATGATGTACATGTGCACGCTTGACTGAATACTAACTTGATGAAAATGAACACACACAGCTATTCGAAACAGATGACAGATGACAGGTGATCTTCTTTCATACCTGCACCCCCCCCAAACCCCTCCCCCCTTCTCCCCGTTTGTTTTAACACTCACAAATACTGTATGGACCCTAAGCAGCTGTGCGCCTCTGTCTGCATCTTCTACGATCTAACACCTTCTTTTGTTCTCTCTTTCATTATGCCATGAAACAAAGTGAGATGCCAAACATTACTTCGTCTACCTCCCGCTCTGTCTGTGTTTATCCCTCCTTCTCATTATGAACTAAGCCATGTTGTAGTTACAGCTCTCCGTGTAGTCACAGACCAAAGGCAACAATCTGGAGGTCACTTACAGCCAATCCTCTTACACTTCCCCCCAATCCCTGTTTAGCAGCTTGACTGCTTAAGCCCGGGCCACTTTGCATGAGCGTTCCCTGGCAGCGAACAACGCCACCATCGCTGTTTCTTCCACAGCATTTCTTTATTTTAGTGGCGAGCGAGGCTAATTATGGTGTTTGGTTTCAGATCCATCTTTCAGTTCTTAGTTTGATTTCAGTTCTGGTTGGAACATTGCTTGGATGCTAAAGCATGCAGTCCCTGTTTGGCCAGAAGTGTTGTTGTGTGAAGGCCTTGGTTTAGGGAGGGAATTGAATTATTAAATTGTAAAAACAACAACAACAACAAAAATCCTTCTATGTTCAAATTCATTTTCACACTTTAAAATGAAGGTTTGCAGCTTGGCTCGGCTAACACGTATCAAGAGCTTTATCTTTTTTTAAACAACAGAGCACTGTTTTCTATTAAAATCTCATTATTTGGCCAGTAGCACCACGCTGTACTCACCAAGATTTGAACATTGAAGAGACAGCAGATTTTAGGTGGATTAAGTCCAATTTGAACCTAACATGAAAAGAACTTATTTGGAGATATCAACAAAGATGAAAACAAGTTGGGAACCGTTAATGTTTTAGGCCTGCAAAACCTACTGAGACAACATACTTTGTTAAGTGCGGGATCTGGAACAGGACCTGGCGTGCAGAACTGATGTTTCAGATAAGTTCAGTAAGAGAAGCATACGTCAAGGAGCTGATCAATTATAGAAACTGGTTATACAGTTAGATCTGGAGGGAAAGACTCTAAACATGTCTGCAGCAACAAGGATTCTGCTGGGAGAACTAACCCCCCCTCCATGTGTTCATATATGCGTAAGTGTGACCAGAGGAATGTGCAGGTATGTACGAAATAAAAATAATGATAAATACATTAAAGAAATATAGAAATTTTAAACACAGGAAAAAGAAAACACATATGTTTGTGCACATACACGCACATATGTATATAAAATAAAATAAAACTAATATTAGTAACGGAAACTTGGGTTTCAGTGCAGCCAGGGAGGCCTCGGCCAGGGAGGGCCAGTGCGGGACACCCTGTTTGTTTTCATTTCTTTTCCTTGTATTTAGTTTTCTTATCTTTATCTTACAGGTGGCATTGCCTTGGGCCACCCCCAGATCCATTAGGACGGAGCTGGTCCATCGCAGGTCATTCCCAGCGTCGCACAACGGGCTTCCCCCCCCAGACCCTCCGGGAGCGAGCCAGCCATTGGACGTTACCTGTCAGCTTGTAGCCAAACAGCTGATGAAAGAGCCAATGATGGTGAAGCATGAATAAGCAGCTGATGCCAATCAGTTATTGCGAGCGTAACTTCACTGCTCAGCCTGAACTAGTGCTAAGCTCCATTTGTGTCGGACTAAATGAAGTATTTTTGTTGAGCAGTCCACTTTAGCTTCATAGGACTCATTGGATTGGTTTTAAAGCCATAGCTGGGCACTCGTGTCCACGGTCTCTACATCAATGGTGGTGAGTGGAATGTTGATCCACAACAGTAAGACTCTGGTTGTAAAATGGCATTATTTGTCCTATAACACATAAAGGCTTTGGAATTGGCTATACATTAACCAAAACCTATTATCCCACTTAAATCAGCACAGTCACATAGAATTGCACTGCATCTAACAGCTGCTAGATATTAATGACAAGGAATGGTGTCCTTTATCAGAAAAAGAGTCAGCGGCTTGGCAGGAGAAGAAGCCAGAAGGACATCCAGCCAATTTTAAGTCCCTTTGAGATGGGGTCAGACTTATTGTTCCGGTCGTGCTGACCTGCAGCCCAAAGGATTGATCCTGTGGGGTGAAGGGGCAGCGCGTGATGTCTCCGAGTTTACTCTGACTTCTCTGACTCTGAGACCACGTCTACTGTGCAGAATGTGAGAGAGTGAGATGTATTAAAGCTTATCTTTTGTAAAGATGCTTTTGTAGAGTTTAACTTTAATTCCAAAGCAAACTAAATAAAGCTAAACTGAATTAAGCATGTCTGCAACATACCACCAGTTGAATCAGAGCGAGCGAGCGAGCGAGAGAGAGACTGCTTAGACACTGCTTTCCAAACACCAATCAGAGGAAACCAAATTATAACGCAATGTAAAAAAAGATCTGGACCACTGGACAGAAGAAACTAACAGCCAAAGCGGATCAGAAAGTTATCTGAGCCTAAAGAGAGATGATGAACTGGCAGAATGTCTCTCTGCTGTCAGAGACAGACAGCAGAGAGACAGATCCTGACCGAGTGCAGGCTCAGTGTCCACAGACTGGACATCGATACAGGAAGACACAGACAATCCTGGCAGCCAGAAGAAAACAACATGTGGTCGCTGTTGGACAGGTGAGGTGAGACAGGTGAGGTGAGACAGAGACGCTCGTCCTCCTGCAGTGTACAACATTCAGGGAAATAAGCAACGTTTACTTTAACGAGTTCAGCGCTGTGAGCTCAGATTTCAGAGAGCTAAATGAGCTCAACGTTAAAAACACTCCGAGGAGAAGGAGACCGGGCCGATCCTGCTGATCAATATATCAGCATGCCACAACCTGAGGGGCAGTGAATGACCCCCCCCACCCCACACACACACACACACTGCAGTGTTTAGTTTTCACTTATTTGTATTTTAACTGCAAGTCTACAATTTGTATTATTATCCCATCTTACTCATCTGTATATATTTTAACAGCACATTTCTTCTGTTTATGTACATGTTTTTCTTTCACACTTGCTTTGGCGATGGTAACGTCTGTTTCCCGTGCCAGTAAAGCCAACTGAATTGAAGTGAACTGTAGAGAGGAGTCACAGTTCCCATAGGCAGCAGAGCTGGCAAGGTTACGCTCAGAATGTAATCTGGCACAGACGGGTGTTTTTCTGCCTCAAACTGCAGTCAGAAATGTGATCTATGGGATTACTCTGTGCAAACGTGGTAATGCAATCACTTCTCTTTCCCTCTCTGTTGGGTCATTTCTCCAAAATTCCTACAACCGGCGTCGACAACATGTGATTATTTTGCTGAAAACATAATTGAGGGAGGGAATGCTAGGATTCGTCAACTGATGTAGAAAAGAAAAGTCTAAGGGCCATGTCATTAATTTTCCATCTGAACCCTCGCATTCTAACACTGGGTGTGTACACATCTGAGGTCCCGTGACTTTGGATTCAGCCAGATCATTTTAGCTGAAGCTAACGCACCACAAAGACAAGCACGTAGATGAAAATGAACGGAGGTCACTGTTGGAATGAGGCGTGCATTCAGGGCTCCTCTTGGATTGTTAACGTTATGCGTAAAAATGAACTTCACCAATTTAGATCCGCTAACTAGCTGCCATTAGCAGCTAACATATGCTAGCCAAATTATAAACCAAAAAACCACAACAAATGGTCATTATTCCTCTGTTAGTCATGCGTGGTTAGGTTAGAGAAGCACTGAGTAGTCAGCAGCGCTCTTATTGCTGTTGGCTTTGGTTGTTTCTTTCAAGTTCTCATTGAGCCAGCAGTGCTGACAGCCAGCTAATAGCCGGCGGCCAGCTGCCGGCTGATCATGTACCTGTGAGACTTGGAGCAGGGAGCGGGCTCCCAGGTAGCAGGCTGCTGTGGCTGTGTGTGACAGCCAGCATGGGGCTTAAAAATCTCTTCACAAATAACCTGAAAGAAAGGCCGTTCTCCAGCGGCAGACTGTTGCCTCGCAGCCACATGAGGACGTTGAAAGGTGGGATCCCAGAAAAATCTAAAATAAAGGTTTTCTTGGTTGGATTCTTTTGTAGAAATGTCTTTCTGCACTCTAAAAAGTAGAAATAATATTAAATATTGCTGAAAGGGTTCAAACCCGCAACCTCTGCGTTACCAAACGTACTTCTTAGCCAGCTGAGGTAACATGGCTCTGCGATCTGCATCAGCTCTTCCACAGAGAATAATACAGTAGCCTACAGTATATGTTTTAGGATGTTGACATGCAGTGGAGCATGTTATTCTCACAGCAGTGTGACTGGTGAGAACACACTGAAGGGAAAAATATTTACTCCAACTGTATTGATGCTGAAACCTCAGCCACATCGGACCACATTGATAAATTACACCAGATTTATGTATTGATTCAGTGTATCAGTAAATAGCATAATCTAATTAGAAGAAGCTGTGTGTCTGTGATAAACTAATGGCTGCATCACATGTCACCTGGCCTTGATATTGTTATGTATTAATATAATTTATGTATGTGTGTACATGCTCATGTGACCGTGTGTGTGTCTATGATTAAGATGTCACCTTTTATGACACACGCACACACACACACACACACACACACACACACACACACACACAATTGATTAACAATAACAGGACATCAGCATGTATTAGCTCTAGGTGATAGACACTGATTCATGTGCCAGTAGATTGGAAAAAATAGACATTTGTAGCCTCTTAATAGCATGGAATTAACTCTTATCAGATATATAAATCAAACCAGACTATAACTCACATTATCAAGCAGCATGTTTCCCTAGTCAGGATGGTACTTTAGGATTGGCTGTGATGGATTTAAAGGGTTATCACACGTATCACACATGCCATAAAAGTGCATTACTTTCAGTCAGGTGAAACTTTTAAGAATGTTGTTTTCGAGCCAAACTCGAGCGATATCCAACACCTAATTAGATCTATCATAGTGTCCACATTAAGGGCGTGTAATAATGGAGCTGTCTGTTGGCTGAACCTGCAGGTTTGAATCAAGTGCTTTAACTGAAGTAAACTTGATTCTGATCTCAATGTTTGGAACAGAAAATCTGACTGTTTTGACTTCTAGTTAACAGATGCTGCTTATTTAAAAATCCCATTTTCTGGAGTGCCTCCAAAAGGGATTGAGACTTAGTCAAGAGCGACTCCAGGCAGACAATAGCAGAAATGTTTTTCCGAACTCAAAATTAACACACATCAGACTTGTAGCCCAACTGCAGGAACTTGGCTATAAATAAATGTCAATAAATGAAAGTGGAGGACAAACAGGCAGAGATGGGTAACATCCAGTGGTGGCCAAAGGAATATCAACACAAACCTACAGGATACGTCGTTGTTAACCAAAATCAGTCAGGTTTACAATGAGTTAGAAACAAGTTTGTTACTGTAACAGTTTGTTACTTGTGTTTCCATGTTTTTCACCCCTCATGATGACAACTGCAGTCTGGGTGACATAAGAACACACATTAAAAGGAACAGTTCGACATTTTGTATAATACGAATATTTGCTTTCAGGTTAGATAAGGTTCAACGTATCCTCATGCAATGGTTCGTAGATATCTTACAAAAAGTAATGCACCATTTTTCGTGCATAATCCCACAAATGTCCAGCAACAGGCGTCCCGGACCTTCGTCGTTACGGTAACAATAAACACGTGGTTAACGTTGTGAAACAGTCGTAGTTTGGTTAGGTTTAGGAAAAGCTCACGGTTACGGTTAAAATAAGTAAGTTACGTTAGTAAATCACAGTAAGTCACGTGACGTAAACACGTAAATCAGGTGAAGTAAATCACGTGACTTAACTTAAAATAATATATCTTTGATAATAGTTGTATTTTTTTAATGAGCAAACAAATAAAGAAACAAATCGATACTACAGTCATGTCTGTACAATAAATATGAAGCTACAGCCAGGAGTTAGCCAGGAGTTGACTTAGCTTAGCATAAAGACTGAAAACAGGGGGAAGCAGCTAGCCTGGCTCTGTCTGGAGGAAACCAAATCTGCTTTACCGTACTGTACAGACTTTGGGAGTATTTTGTTTCATCAGTGTCATCAATACATTTTTTACACTTTAGTAATAATGTGGGATGTTTTTGAGGTTTCTGACACTTCAGAAACCTGAGTTTTTGCAACAGGTCCTATATAAAGGCAGAGTCTCCACTCAGACTGCCACGCTAACTCAAAATCAGAAACCAGATACCAGACTGCAAACAAAAAGATTTTCACATAAACATAGTATTAAGTTTATTTCTTCTTAGTTATTATGATCACATAGTGAATAATAGGTACAGACTTCTGTTAGATGACCAGGAGTTATTAATCTACAGCAAATTTTCTTTCAAAGGAAAATAAAAATAAAAGTAAGACTTTATGCACCTTTGCATATTAATAATGTTTTTTTTATATTATTTATTTCTATGTGTCATTCAGGCTACCTGTTGACAATGTACAAATTACATTTAATCAAGTAAAGCAATGAAAAATAAAAGTTGCAAAAAGAAGAAACATGTGAAAGAAGAAGCTCATGATAACAGGATGTGTGAAGGCAGCAGGATATATTTTATACATGCAGATTAAGAAGCTGAAAGGGGAGCTGGTCTACAAAGATGTGTTTGCAGTTGCACCTTTGAAGAAGCAACAGATGTGCGCTGGCGCAGACCCTGAGGCTTCACATTCCAGAGCTGTGGGCCAGCAGCACTGAAAGCCCTGTCATCCATGGAGCAAAGCCTGCAGTGAGGAGTGGAGAGCAGATGGGCAGGGGTGTGTAGGGATGGAGAAGAGTGAATATGTAGGGAGGGCCATGCTGTGCAGGGATTTGAAGACAAGGAGAAGGACTTAGGAGTGAATGCTGCGTTGAACTGAGAGCCGGTGCTGGAGGAAAGAGGTGATGTGCCACGAGGCATACAGACAACTGTCACAACTGAATTCTGGACATATTGTGATCTATTCAACCCCCAAATACCAACTAAAAGGAAAAGAGCGTGACAGTACTAAATTGAGCGCGTTATGTCAGTGGTGACACTGTGATTAAAAGACTCAGTGGCCAATGAGTAAATGATGCAAGGTCCTAAAATCCACACTGTTTGTTTTAGGAAATTTTCAATTGTCCAAATGCAAATGATGAGAAACGTTTTTGACAGAATGCAAGCAAGCAAAGTTTATTCATATAGCACCTTTCACAGACACCAGTCACAAAGTGCTTCACAGTCAAAAGAATTAAATCAAATAAAATCCAACAGAATACAAATAAATAAAACACCAGATAAAATATACAAGGGGAACAGACACAAGTTAAAACAAAAAATACCACATGCTACCTAAATGCCTGTCTGAACAGATTTTAAAAAGGTCCAGTGTGGAACATTTAGGAGGAGCTACTGGCAGAAATGGAATAAAATATTTATAAGTATGTTTTCATTAGTGTATAATCGCCTGAAAATAAGAATCGTTGTGTTTTCATTACCTTAGAATAAGCTGTTTTTATCTGCATAGGCAACGGGTCACCTTCCACGGAGGTCACCGTGTTGCAACGCCATGTTTCTACGAGGTACACTCAGCAAACCCTGGGTACAGGACCTAAGAGCTCGGCTCGTGGCGTGGGGGAGCAGAAGGTCCATGATGTGCACCAAAATATTAAAATGATTTCTAACAATTGACAGGAAGCCAGTGTAGAGAGGTTAAAATCGATGTAATAAGTGACCATTTGCTGGGTCGTGTTAAGAGTCTAGCAGCAGCATTTTGGACGGTTTGTAAACAGTGTAAGGAAGATTTATTAAGGCAGGTAGAAAGAGAATTACAGTATGTGTGTACAAATGTGATGAGATAAAAGCATGTATTAGCATCTCCATTTAATTTCTTGACACAACTGACCAGAGTTGGCTATGATTATTAGGTGAAAGAAACATGATCAAAACTCAGGGATTGGTCAAAAATCACACCAAGATTACGCAGACTAGACGGAGAACATGAGGATAAGGCACCAATGTTCTGCCTGATTGCTGAGTGAAGGTTTTCAGGAGCAATAATCAGTTTTATCTGTATTTGACTGCAAAAAATGATCATTGCCACCCAGTTCCTAATTGCATTTAACAGTTGTTCAGCACAGAAAATGTATGAGACTTATCAGGTTAAAATGAAAAATACAACTGGATGTCATCAGCGTACAAATGACAGATGTTGCTAAAACTACTAATAATCTGTCCTGGTGGCAGCATGTATATGGAGAATAAAATGGGTCCCAAGACTGATCCATGGGGGACACCACATGGCAAAGCGGCAGTGTCCGACACAAGTTCACAGAGACTGACAAAGTCCTATCTGTGAGACAGGAGGATGCATGTGCAATGCAGTCCCAGAAATGCCCACCTGGTAATTTAGCCTGTGGATTAGAATGTGGTGGTCTGAAACTGAACAATCATCAGCATCTGCAGCCATTGAACATAATTTTTAACAGCTCGCTGTCTACTGGCTGCGTCCCTGATTTCTTTAAAACAGCTTGTGTCCAGCCAGTCTTAAAAAAACCTGGGCTTGATCCCACCCTCCTGGATAACTACCGCCCAATATCCAAATTGCCTTTTATTTCGAAGATTCTCGAAAAACTTGTATCTAAGCAGCTCCTTGCTGCTGTGGAAAACAATAATACCTTTGAAAAGTTCCAATCTGGCTTTCGTCAACACCACAGCACTGAGACAGCCCTTCTCAAAGTCACTAATGACCTTTTAATGAATGCAGACGCAGGCATGTGTTCAATTCTTGTGCTGTTGGACATAAGTGCTGCCTTTGATACAATTGATCATGGCATTCTTTTAGACAGACTGAGGCACTGGGTGGGCATATCTGGAACTGCACTAGACTGGTTCGCATCTTATTTGTCCAATAGGAAATTCTGTGTTAGCATTAATAACTTCAAGTCATCCTTTTCCCATATCAAGTATGGTGTGCCTCAAGGTTCAATTCTGGGACCAATATTGTTCTCCTTATACATGCTTCCCTTGGGTGATGTAATCCGCAGACATGGTATTTCTTTTCATTGTTATGCGGATGACACACAGTTGTACCTCCCTGTCAAGCCCACTGACCTTAGTATGCTGAGTTCTCTGCAGGACTGCCTGTCTGACATAAAAAATTGGATGTCGATAAATTTTCTTCAGCTCAACTCAAATAAAACTGAAATCCTTGTTATTGGGCCCCAACACATCACTAAACAAATACTGCCATCTACTGGTAACCTGTCACAACATATCAAGCCTGTTGCACGAAATCTTGGTGTCCTGTTTGATAGCAATTTATGTTTTGAGCAACATATCACTAAGCTTGTCCAATCATGTTTCTATCACCTCAGAAATATTGCAAAAATACGATCTATTTTAAATCTTAGTGATGCAGAAACTGTTGTGCATGCTTTTATCTCCTCACGCCTTGATTATTGTAACAGCCTGTTCACTTGTCTTAATCAAAAGCTCTGACACGACTGCAGACTGTACAAAACTCAGCTGCTAGGCTGTTAACCAGGACCAAGAAGTATGACCACATAACACCTGTTTTAGCCTCTTTACACTGGCTCCCTGTTGGTTTTAGGATTGATTTTAAGATCTTGTTGATTACTTTTAAGGCTCTTCATGGCCTGGCCCCAGATTATATTTTAGACCTTGTAATCCCTTATGAACCTTCACGTAGTTTGAGATCTTCGGGCAGGGGTCTCCTGTCTGTTCCTGAGTCAAGGATGAAAACTAAGGGGACAGAGCTTTTGCTATCAGGGCCCCGAGGCTCTGGAACAACTTGCCCGAAGAAATTAGGTTGTCTGAGTCAGTGTCTTCGTTTAAATCTCGTCTCAAAACACATTTTTATCTGAAAGCATATCCTGATTTTACGTGAACTGGCTGTTTATTTTACTGTTTATTTTATTGCTTTTCTGTATTTCATGTGTTTTATTTCTTTATATTTCGTCATTCACTGTGTTATTTTATTTTTCTTGTTGTGAAGCACTTTGTACTTTGTTTTGATAAGTGCTCTATAAATAAAGTTTTATTATTATTATTATTATTATTTGAGACCTTAAGGAGGGACTGGACGAGGGTGAGGTGTTTGCCCTAACATTTACAACCTTATCTATAAAATAATTAAAGTTACTGCAGTCACTGTCAGAGAAGATTGGTAGGTTATCAATGCTGTGAGAGACAATATAGTTTACAATATTTCTGTCAAACCCTATAGAGAAACTGACAGCCGCAGTCTCATTTATGTGTGTCTCGTATGGCAAGAATGCTGAGACTCAAATGTGTAGCAAATGTCAAATAAAATACATTTGTGGTCACTGGCACATAAATCCTTAGAGCCAACAAATGCAATATCTATACCATGTGTAAAACAGGTCCAGAGTGAATGCCAAGGTTTGAATGTGTTGGTAGAAAGTAGATGGAGGGATTTCATAATGATATTTTCAAATACTATTAATTTCAGAATGTGAATCAGCTCAGCAGTAATGTGGACACATACTTGACTGATAACACACAGCTAAGAGAACAAATTTACAAGATGATGTAGATACATACGTGTAGTAGGCGACACCCGTGTGGTTTAATATCACAGGTCCCAGAATTCTTGGGGGATGACAAAATCCTTGAGCAGCTACTTAGTCAGAAATTCAGTAGAAGAGCAGCTGGTGTATCTGTTTGCAGTGCAGCCAAACAAACTTGCGTTGTTTTAATAAAGAAGTCCGTCAATAATCTGCCTTTTTCCATCATGCCATGAGCAACCGCCATCTGATTTCATGCTGCACACGATGCTAGTAGTTTCCCACACAACAGCAGGACACAGTAAAAGGAGTCAGCCATGTTGCTGAGGAGTTGCAGGTGTGCAGCTGCAGCTCTTCATTTAACAGCTCACTGTGGCTGCTGCTGACTGTTCCTGCAATATTTAAAACTGATCCACTGTCAAAAAATACCCCAAATGACCGATCCAGGTCAGTGCTAACCTTGGTGACAAATACATTGTGTTTCCTGTGACTGCCAAAAGCCCCCATTTTCCGGTTGAAGATGTTGTGTTAGCATTAGCAGTAACTTAATCTGAGCTCTGAGCTAAAATGAATTATACATTAAAGAGTTACAATGTTGTCACCTATGTATTTCTTAAATATATATTCATTTTCTGCCTACTTTTCATGCATTTGTTTATATAATAATCATTTGTGGGTTTTGTGAAGTTACTCAAAAAAGCAATCAATCTCTTGTCTACTTAGATTGTTTTTAATTATTCTTTATTCCAGTTCTTAATTACACCACTGTGAATAAAACTTTTCAGGTAGCTCAAATGTTTGCAGTATAAGTATTTTCTGAGAGCCATTATACCCTTGAGCATGTTCTCTACTGTGATTATTGGTACTTGCGTGATGTGGCTAGGTGCAAAGCGCAGCCTAATCAGTGATAAATGCCCTCCTGGTTGTTATTGCTATACATGAGCCCATGCCTCTCCCTGCACTCATTAACAAGCCATTGTGCCGAGGCCAGGTTCAGGAGGTGGTTTGATAATTGACAACAGTTCAGTCTAGATTAAAAACTAAAGAGAGAATGGAACCTGATTATCTTGTCCTCCTCCCTGTTTTGCAATCTCAGCACCATTACTTCTCCACTCGTGTCACAACCTTTGTGTGTCACCTTCAAAAATAATGAACTATTTTAACACGTTTGTAACTGTATGTGTATTTAGGGTGCATGTGTGCATGATGTGTGTATGTGTGGGTGTGTGTGTGTGAGAGACATCGATCTGATCGATGTCTGATGTCACATACTGAGCTTATTTTTCTGTGTGCTGGGTGGTAATGTCATAGTGATGGTGGCCATTTTGTGCCCTCCTCTTCTTTGACCCGTGAAGAGACAGAAAGGCATCTTGGGACCTCTGACTTTCTGTCTGCTGACTGGAAACACGACAACAGACAGTGAAGAAAAGAACAGTCACCTCACTTCACTCTTGTCACCTTTGTGTGTCTTTCAGAAGTGTATTTTTAGATTAGCAGAGGGAATTTGCTTATAAATCTGGGATGGGTTCATTTTTCAACTGTGTCTGGTATATATGAGAAATGGTATATGTGGTATAACTATACAAAACTTTAGGACATTTATCAGAAATCAGAAATCCTTTATTGATCCCCGAAGGGAAACTCTTTGTTACAGCAGCTCGTCTTTACGTCAGTGCACACAGGAGGAAGTACTAGCAAACAATATGATGCACTATAAAAACAGGTCAGAAAGTAAATGAAGTACCAGGTGGGTTTACCGGTTGATGCTGATAATACAGTATAATAATACAATGTAACAAATAAGTAATAAGCAGAGGTGCAGTACTGTCGAGAGTAATAGAGGTATATGATATCAATCACAATAAATAAGAAAAACTAACATGGGAAAACTAATATTGCACGGGAGTAGTACACAGAATATTGCACAAATTATTATTATTAATTAGCTCAATATTATGATAGAAACAGGTAACAGGGTAAGTTTAAAAAAAAAAAATTTATATTTCCGTATGTGCTAAAGACTTCCGACACCTGCACCGCAGAGAGCTTTCCGACAGGCAGCATCTCTGCCTGCTTTGGGAGCAGCACGAAGAGGGACTACCTGGCCCGGCAGAGGGTGGTGCGGTCAGCTGAACGCACCGGCCGATGTCAACTCTCGGCCCTACAAGACGTTTACAGCAGGAGGTGCAGAACGAGGGCTGAGAGGATCATCAGAGACCAACAACAGGCTCTTCTCTCTGCTGTGGTCAGGGAGGTGTTACTGCTGCCTCAAGGCCAAAACACAGAGGAAGAGGAGGTGTTTCTTCCCTCAGGCCATCTGGGTCCTGAACCAGTGACTTTCACTTCACCTACATAATTTATAACCCATAATTATAATCCATCCACCTCCCACACACTGCATGTGGTATATGTAGCGGTTGTATTGTTTAAATTTTCTGAAACTCATCCATGGTCACACTGTTTCACTGATACGTACGGATATATTGTTTGTTTCTTCTGTAAAATATTTTATTTGGTTTATTTTATTCCATAGTATTATATTTTATTCTATTTTTTTTTTTTTTACTTTTTGTTAGTTGCTTTCTGGGGCTTGCTAAATAAATTTCACTACACGTTGTGTTGTGTATGATTGTGTATGTGACAAATAAATACATGATTTAATTTGAGAAGTTGAACTTCACTCCAGTGGGTTTGTATTTTTAAATTCTGTCAGATCCAGAGAATTTTAAACATTAACTCTGTGCTTGACAAACCAGGACATAACATGTAGATTTTTTTATTTCTAAAAAGACAACAGTGTTTATCCAGCAAACACAATGACAGCGATCACAGTGATTACACATAATGTACAAAATGTAATTAAATGTATAATGATATGAAGAATGAAAGCAGAACACATACTGCACCATTTGGAGGTTTATACAGCATCTTAAGTTCTTATGTGCTCAGCATGGGTCGCTCCATTGGGAATCAAACCTCTGACCCTGTGAGTGTTAGTGCCTTGCTCTACCCACGGAGGCTACGCAGAACTGCAAGAAACAGCCAGATCATTTTAATAGAGGCTCCTGCATTTCCACCCACACTGCAACGGCACGGAGCACAACAACGAGCACAGAAAATAAAAGCAACTCCTAAATGAGATGTGTTTTTGAATATAAAGGTCATATTGTTTGTGTCACTGTTGTTGTTCAGCGGCAGCCTTGCTTTCAAGAAGCTATCAACGTGAAGGTAATAAAGGCTCCTGCGGAATTATCTGTCCCCTGATTATCAACGGCGAGCAGGAAGGCCAAATAAAGCTATCTTTGTGTGTGTGTATGTGTGTGTGTGTTTGTAAGTAGCTGGCTGAGAGTCCAAGTGACTTATCATTGAGTGTTTGTGTGCGTATGAGCAGTAGCAAGATCAGAGACTAATAATATCTTAGCAGAGATAGGTTTTCGCTGGCAGCAGGAAGGAGCCTTGAGATAACATATCTGTAGCAGTAGGCTATATGGTTAATGGGTGACAAATCCATGTGGTGTAAAGTGCTAAAGAGCTTCAGTGCAGCACATGCATGCATACACAAACACACCAAGTGTGAGACTTTTACACTGGGTGCACCTGTAGGCACCCAAAGATACCACGACACATACGCACAGGTACGTACACACCACTGCGAACACAGGAAGAACTGCTCTGATGCTTTACTTAAATAAAAGCACCAACACAGCCATGTAAAAAATACTCCATTACTCCACAGTATTCAAGTCACGTGTCCAAAATTTTACTTACGTAAAACTAAAGAAGTATTATTAGCAAAATGTACTTAAAGTATCAAAAGTAAAAGTACTCATTATGCATAAAAGTGGACCCCGTGAGTGCCATATTATTACGAGTTTCTAAATACTGATGCATCAATTCATAAGTAGTGTTTTACTGTTGTAGCTGCTGGAGGTGGAGCTAGTTTAGTCCAGTGGTTCCCAACCTAGGGGTCGGGCCCCGCCAAAGGGTCACCAGATAAATCTGAGGGGTCGTGAGATGATCAATGGGAGAGGAAAGAAGAACAAACGAAGTTCTGATACACAAATCTGTCTTCATTTTGGAATATTCTCTCTGCTGTGTAATATTGGAGAGTTTTACGTCTTTGGGCCTCGGACAGTCACTGAAATGAAACCATGTGAGAAGTTTAGAGGGAAATGTCTCTTTGGTGGAGGTGCTAACAGCTTATAGTAAAGACATCCGAAACATGACAAAGGGCCCCGACTATACACAGATTTCACCAGACAAAAAGGTCGGAAAGCTCTGGTTTAATTGCATTTGTTCTTAAGCTTATCATGTCTTTCTTTATGTAAAATCTTAATCTGAAAAGTAACTAGTAACTACAGCCGTCAGATAAATCTAGTGTAGTAAAAAGTGAAGTAGAAGATAAAAAGAAATACTCATGTGAAGTACAGGTACCCCAAAAATGTACTTAAGTACAGTACCGGAGTAAAAGTACTTAGTTGCTTTCCAACACTGGGATATGCAGGCAAATGGATATACCTACGTCTACAGAACTACAACATATAAGCATCAAACACACACACACACACACACACACACACACACACACACACACACACGTCTGCATTTTCACAGAGTTGGGTAAACGCATTGGGAGCTGCTCCGAGTACTTTGCGCCATCGCTCCAGTCGGTGCAGCGGAGCAAGGCTGTCTAAAATTAACTGATAGAGGTTATCTAGACAAGCTGATTATCTTTGTTAAGGCGCCAAGGACTCTGGCAAACCCCAACAAGCAACTCCTCACTGATTTCCACATTTAAAAGTCAAATACAGAGCTAAAGCTTGCACAAGCTAGCAGTAGGGATTCATTAGGGACTTATCGACAGCATACACAACACTGGCCAAAACCATTAGGCATAATAAAGTCAAGGAGAGGCAGAGTGGCTCTAGGCCAGCCTGTTATACTGGTAACCATTACAGCACCCTGCATCTACACTCCATTAGTGAGGCCGTGGCTAAAGTGGCTTGGTCTTTCTCAGGAGCAGTGAGACCGGAGCAGCTTTTAGCAACATGTGCATATTTATACGCGGCTCGTGTTTCCACTTTCATTCATCACATACTGCCGTGTCCTTTTCAGTGTCATACACCAACATACTGCTGTTGGTCTGGTGTACTTTCATGCAATAAACTTCCACATTCTTTCTATACTGATACTATTTTGTGGTTTTGAAATGCTCTAATACATAATTGTCTCCTTTGTTGGCTGTATCTGTTTACAGATTCCCCATCTGTTACAAAGCAATTATTAGAGTTTCATCTCGTCTTTTCTCTTCTCACGCTTGGCAAGTCGTTACGCTGACTTTTGTTGTAATTTACCGCTGCTATGAATAACAGACCGTTGCTATGGACGCAGGCTCTGATCATAGACTCTGGAGTCCAATCACATCAATCCGCATGAAGAAGTCCTGTGGCCAAAAAAACGTTTTATAATCATTTTTAAATCAACAGTTGGTGTCAAAATATTGATTTCTTTAGAAAGTATCTGTGTACAAACATCCGTGCACTCGCTGTACATGATCCCTTACTGAACATGCTAGTAACAATCATTCTAATAACATGGCCATGAATGCACGACAACTGTAGTGCAACAGGGCAGAACAACAACATTTCCCAAAATAGTTCAATTAAGTGCTGAACTAGATTGAAAGGCAGCAGCCAATTAGCATTTAAGGGTGAAATTAATTGTGTTTTAATGAACATGGGCTTTATCAGCCTTAATAACAGCATTCGTCTTGCCACCATATTTTTGTTTTGTTTGTGCAATTTATTTATTTATTTGATTTTTCCAGGAAGAGTTTGATTTGTTTGAGAGCCTTTTTCACATCTGTACAGTCACATACTGCCTTCTGTTCACTTACCTGGGACTTTTGTTCCCTGAGTGATGACTGAAAGGTCATCTACACTTTGCCTACCACAACTAATACGAGCAAGAAGTTCAAATTGTTTTGTGTTTTACATTAAGATAAATGTTTATACAAATCAGGTATGATCATTTCAGGGACTTACACAACCTAAATATCAAGCTGGTACAGAGATGATTTTAGATAATGACCATCGATCGTAAGACTTCTGGACATAAACAACGTACGAACTGACACCCATCTGACGTCTCAACACAGTCCGACTCTTGTTCACCGAGCTTGTGCGCTTTTGTCGAAGCAATTAAAAAAAAAGAAGTAATAACTTAAAATAAGAAATTTCAAGATTGCCTTTTTTGTCACATGAACGACTCCTTACAACCCCCCACTATCAACAACCATCTCCTTCACAAACAAACTGTACGCTGAAATATTAAATACTGCATGACTGCTGTCTGATACTGTCTGAGGAGAACGATTAGTGAAGAGGAGACAAGGAGGAAGAAGAGAGACTGAAAGGAGAGGAGAAGAGAGGAGTGAGGAGGAGAAAGTGTCAGCTTGAATGTGACTTTGTCCTCAGGAGCTCAGAGAGGTTCCGCACCGCTACTCTGAGCAAATAGTTAGGATTATTATCCCATACTGTGTGTGTGTGTGTGTGTGTGTGTGTGTGTGTGTGTGTGTGTGTGTGTGTGTGTGTGTGTGTGTGCATGGGTTCAGCACTTCATGCACACACATGCACATATTGTATGTCTGCAAGTTTGTTTTTAGTTTTCTGTGTGTGCGTTCTCTGACATTTTATGTAGGCTGCATGTGCATCTGTAATGTGTTATTCTTACTCTCACACATTTTTTGCAGTGCGTACGTGTGTGTGTGTGTGTGTGTGTGTTTGTGTGTTTGTGTCAGGTGCAGACACCACGGTCCTAGAAAGGGGAATACTATCTGTCACCCAGAGCGCTCAGTAGCAGCTGCTGTAAATTAGAGCCAAATCAGGTCTTCTAATTGATATTCCCAGGATCCCTGGCGCTCCCTAATTGGTGTACCTGTGCCCTGATTGGTTACCTGATTATAATTGATTAGTTGGCTCAGCTGGCCCAGGACACAGAGACAATGGATAAATTTGCAATCGGCCATCGGGGACGTAGCCACGGAAGCGAGGAAGATGAGAAATCTGCGTGGAGCCATGCTGGCATTTAAATGGCATAACAGCCCTTCTTAACCCTTTCTTGACCCTGTCTATTCTTGGGCAGATATAGGCACTTTCAGCATGATTAGCATAACCTATGGAGCTATGAATATGATAAATCCACACCAGGCTGACATTTAAAGGTGGGATATGTGATTCTGGAGAAATCCAATGACATGACAAATACCACGATACAGAGCGAACAACAACGCAGCAAGTAATGTAACTAAAGTTAGCTTGGTTGTGGGTTAGCTTAGCTAGGTTGTGGGTTAGCTTAGCTAGGTTGTGTGTTAGCTTAGCTAGGTTGTGGGTTAGCAGACTGTCGCTACAGCTGCTGCTGCGAAGCTAACAGCCAGAGAGGACGAGACGGTTTCCCAGAGCCAGCACAGCAGCTCCAGACAGCGACGCTCACAACTCTCCTGCTGCTGTAGCTAACATCACAACAACAGCAGATCTTGGCAAACTAGAGAGTCAGCTGGATGTCCGTGGGCAAGTCGTTTAACGTCACCTGACACACATCATGGCTCGGTCCGAGCCTCTTTGTGTGTTTCCCGTTCACAGAGCCGGGGCTGAGTACAAACACCGGAGGGTTTTTCAGCGCTCACACTGAACGCACAGCTAGCGGCCCGAGAGGAGATATTCGCTGAATCTGACAAAAAGACGTGTACTGGATTAGAATCGTTCAATCTCAATACCTAATCAGGATCTATTGTTTAAATCAAATCTGCATAACTTAAAATGATATTAATTTGCATTGTATCTCTCAAATGTACATATTTTTATTTTTTACTTACGAAATTAATAAACTGTATTTTTAAAACACTTAAAAGTAGTAAAAGCAGGGTGGAAAGGACATTTAAGTGCCTCAGAAAAGTTGTGGTAACAAATTGCATTACATTATTTTGAAAATGTATCAGGAGGAGACTTTCAATGATAATGTCTGATTAACAAACCCCTAACCTAAAATGTATATTTAAAAAATGTAAATGTTTGTTTCTGGGGAAAGTAGCTGCCTCCCAATATCCTGCTACGTACTTGTACATATATCTGCAAAAGGTCAGTTCACTTGTGTCACGTTGCCATCTGCCCATTTATTGTAAGTTGACCTGGACGAGAGTTTGTTGAGTTCCTGCAAATGAAGCACAGACCTGCAGTTTGCATGTGAAGTGTTTGTTTCCACACTGAGATACATGAAGCAGTGACGCCTACTACTGTTACTGATACCATCGATACATAAATGTAAGGCAGTGACTTGTGCTTTTACAGACTGTAGAAATTGAAGATATTGATTAATGAACTTGAACATGGAAGTCCTGGAACTGAGTGCTGAAGAGTTTACAGTCTCTACAGTCTATAGATAGATGCATTAGCATTAATATGCACATGGATGACACCCAGCATGTTTACATCATGGCTAAATGGACTACATGTTGAATAATCCATCACAAGAAAGGATGCTGAGAGTTAAGAGATGAGCGAGAGGATAACACGAGAGTAATGATCAGACTGGACTAAGGACACACAGACAGACAGTAACGTTTCCAGTTCATATCTCCATCCACGCGAAAACACCGGAACGATACGAAAACAGCTACGTCTCTTCTTCTCCGAGTAAGGAGCGGTTACTCTCCTGAATCTCAGCTGGTTAAGCCTCCGTTTGTCTGCCGATCTCGAACTAGTTGTTCTCATTTCCATGTTATTATGTTTCTGTTGTGAGCAATCACTAAATACCAGTCTGCTAAATGCTACCTGTTATCTTAGGCGAACAGTAAGTTCTGCGCTGCTGCACTGAGACGTCAATCAAATAGCTATTTTCTGATTGCAAAGTAGTCTCACAAAATCAACAAATCCAGGTAATGACGACAGCTGTGCGGTGTGATCCACTATATCGGCATTTAAAAGGAAAAGGTGACAGAAAGTTGCTGAGCAGGAAGATGACAGAGAGAAGTGGAGACAGGAGAATAAAGAGCGAGATACTGAAGAGACAAAGAGTGAAAAGGAGAGAAGTGGATTCATTTGGATGACAGAAGAAACAGCGGACTTCTCGTATATTGATACAGTACACACACACACACACACACACACACACACACACACACACACACACACACACTGCTCACCATATCACCGTTCCCGGTTTGAAGATTTACAAGGTCTCGATCTCATTTTGATCAAATTCAACATGTTCAACAATCCAATTTCCAAACAAAATTCCTCCTTTGAAGTGTGACTAATTGTGACTCGCAGCATTAATTTAGTGCGAGGCAATTTTTTATCGCAACACCCTCCACCCTTCTCCCTCCTTTCCTCCCCCCGTTCTCCCTCCCTTCTCTTGCCCCTGTTCTCCTGTCTGTCACATTTTCCCTCCATGTGTTGTTCTCTCACCCCATTCTGCTCTCATCAGGTTCAAGCTAATTTGGGCAGATGTACAGTACGTATATATCTGTCCTGCTGTTTTATTGTTCGAGCTACAGCCCTGATTTTACTTTCCACCACTTATTAAGTATGAGCCTTTGAAGTTGATACTGTTCTTAATGCCGTCTCCCTGGATAGCTGCAGTAAGCCTGATGGTGAGAAGAGAGAGACGGAGGGAGGCTGTCAGAGACTGAGAGGAGAAAAATAAGCAGGAGACAAAGATACAAGTCAAGAGGAAAAACTTGTACAGCAAGAGGCTGTCACCGGTGGAGAGAGAAGAAAAAGAAACGAAGCGTGCTGAGACATTTCCTAGCCGGGAACACGTCAACGTATTTACTGAGACTTGTAATTCATCACACTGTACAATGTGAAGAGAAAGAGCAAAACTGCAGTCAGTGTTTGATAAAGTGCATGAAAGGTGTTTGTGCTCGTGAAGTGCATGCAGAATGATGAAATGAATGGAAATATTAATTGACTAAACAAAGCTCATGTGTTTGCTGTTACTAATAATCTGTTGTGTGTACCGTGCAATATATCATATGTGACCATCTGTACTATTTTAATCACAATAAGCTTGTTTTAATTACATACAGTTTAAATATTGTTTTTTGCACAATTCTAAGTATGAACATCAGACTTTGTATACAAGTACTCTGTTTTTATTGAATCACATGTTCACGGTTCTAGTTGTTGTTCTAGTTGATTTTCACGACCTTCATTTTGACGTATTTGTCTTTGTTGCTTCTCTTTTAGTTTAAAAGATCTTTCCTGTTTTAAAATAAATCTATCAATCATCGCCTGATGCGATGGACCCAGAGACTGGTGGAATTTTATTGTGTAAGAGCTCCAAAGTGGCTTTGGAAACTTCAACAACTTGCCGTATGTTTATCAGCGCTTGAAGGACTTTTCCTTGTGTTTGAAACATTTAAGAATTCAGGACCAGAAGAAAAAGGCACAAATGTGCGCTGGTTTTCACTGAATTTGCGACCACAATCTACAACACCCCGTCCACCATTTGTTCGCGTTACAGAAACCAGATATTACGTTCATTAATTATAGCCTAATTGCTTAATTTGTCTTTCTAAGATTTGGTTTATATAAAGGCCTATACTGCATGCATGCTTCTTTTCCCCACTGCAACCTCCTTTGTGGCTCGTTTGAATCCCATCTGCGTTTTTTCATCACAAAGCTGACGGACGCTTTATTGCGTGACCTTAATGAATTTAGTGGAATACATAATCAACCTCTATTCTGTCCTCCTCCTACTATTTTCTCAATCCTCCCTTGAACATGGTGCACCTGTTTGATAAATGTGCCTGAAAAACCAGCAACGGCCACATTAACTCTGGCCCTCAGTTCAATAAACACACTTTTGTTTGTGCTATAAGTTGCTATAATCTTGCCTCGTCAGGTACGCAGACAGAGAGGAAAAAGAGAGGAGTCGAGAGGAAAAATGACGAGTGTTTGACGCAGGTTAATGAACAAGCGCGTTCCACCCACGTCTGACCCGTTCGTATGAGACTGCAGCCGTCACAGGCTGACGTCACTCACAGAGACTGGAGTCTGAAACTGCAGCTCCATACACTCCAACACTTAAACCACTGTGCTGCACAGAATCACTCAGAATGAATTACTTAAAATAAGCACCAAATTTAAAAGTGTCAGTTTCAATTTTCTCTTTCACAAGATAGAGCTGCAGGACATAAAGGACATTATTGAACTTGTTTTTCGGCCAGGAAAAGGGCAGATTGTGACTATGACTAGTGACTCCAGTGACTCTGAATATTATTTACACCAACACACCTGCTTGTGTTTCCCTGTAGACCTGATCTCAGTTACAGAACGCTGACCAGAACATTTGGGTTAACCTTGAATGAACTCTTCCTGTCATTAAAAACAGATACGATTCCAGTCCAGGAGTAAGGGGCGCAAAGGTCTGGGCCGTGGTGCCTTTGCATTATTACTGTGGCCATAAAACAGTCATGTAGAGAGAGCAGTTATAGGCAGAAGGAAAGAGGGAATACAATTAATTGGGATGAGATTAACGTTAAGTGCTTCAGAAGTTTGAAGGAAATAACTGCTGAGAGACAAAAAATGTCTGTGTCTAGAGACCAAGTCTCGAACACAGAAGCCCGAAGACCTTCGGACGTCAGAAACAGAAAAAAACAGCACTTTCAGAAATACATGAAGAACAAAATGAAACAGCACTTTTAAAGAACTTTTCTTTGCAAAAATAAACTTTTCACCTGGAATACAGAGTTCATCAGCACAATGATCTGATGTGGTTTGTCCTGATTCAAAAGAGCTTGACCTCTTATCTCAAATAAAAGCATTTCAAATCTAGAGATAGGGTTTTTCTTTTTTTCTAGTTTCTTCTCGACTTGCTGCAAAGCGATGTCACGCAACTTGCAAAGTTTTACTAAATTTTCCATCTGGACTGACTGCACAATTCATCTGATATCAAAGATGGAACTGAAATGGATAAGTAACTGGGCTTTTGACTGGCTGTGTTTCCAAACACCTTCTCAGAACTGTTAGTGTTGGACGGCGTGCGTGCGCGCGCTGCGGGGGTTTTGTTTGGCTTTGCCGTAGTAATCCGCTTTGCAGCGTGACGAGATACAAGGGGCGAGAAAGCCTCGCAACCTGTGGGACGTACAGGGACTCCAGAAGAGTCTTCAGGTGATAGCTAGTTCATAAAAATGTTGTTTGGATTCCCCCTCTCTCTTTGTCTCCTCTGTCACGCTGTAGCGTTTTCATTCCGTCACGCCTCTTTCCGTCTTTTACTTTTTGTGTCCAGCCTCTTCTGCTTTGTACACTCCTCTATCTCTATCCTCCATTCGTCTCTCAGTGCCTTCCTCCTTCTCTCCGCCCGCCCCCATCCTCATTGTTCCAATTATTTTCCTTTTCCTTTACCCCATCTGTCCGTTTCTCCCCCCCGTCCTCCCTTAACCTCTCTCATCTGTACGTTAGGTGTTGTGAGTTTGTGGTTCCTCCCCACGGCCACGAGGCTCATTAATAAGAGATGTTGAGAGAGGCTCAGCAGAGACGAGACTGACCTGCAGCCACTTACTGCAGGTTTTAACATGAAATGCACACATTCACTGGGGAGGTTGAAGGGTGTGTGTGTGTGTGTGTGTGTGTGTGTGTGTGTGTGTGCGCCTAAAAGTCTGTGTTTCTGAAAAATAGAGCAGAGTAAAAAAAAAAAAAATAGGGTCAGCATACAAAGAGTAAGAAGTTTAGATGGTTGGGAGTAATGTGTATGAGAGTGATTCAGAAGTGTTGGCAGGACAAGAAAAACCCTCAGTGTGTGTTCATCTTAAAAATCAGCTTTTTTAAAAATTTTTTTAGAAGATCGTCACATGCTCGCAGAGGGGCTGAGGGCCAAGAGTTCACGCTCACATTAAGATAGCGCCTCGCTGACGGTCTGACCTGGTCAAACACAAGATGAATAAAGATGGATTTTTAAATTAAAGAGTGTTTGATTAAACTTAACTCAGCAGTGATGTGTCAGAATTGAGTGCGTTTAAGTGCCTGCAGGGGCTAAAAAAGCCCTCTGGCACAGTTAAGTAGAAATAAATAACTGGATTTAGTGCTTCTGTGTTGAAGGGGTGGGGGTTGCGTTGGGGGAGTCATAAACCTGGAAGTGAGCTTAAATGAGTCTGGCAGGTATCGGGGGGGAATTTTTGACCATTTCTGCACGCAAATTAATAATTTGTGTGGATTTGTGTGTGTGTGTGTGTGTATCCTATCTGTCCATATTCATGAAGAGCAACTCAGCAAACAGTGCAACAATACGAACCAACATTTGTGCCTCATGTCTTCTGCTGATTGTTCAAGACCATCAGGTGTGAAATTTAATGCGGACCGAGCCCATAAATAAATGAAGCCCGCCCTCGTTCCCATTACCACCCAGCTACTGGCTTCTCCCCTCAACATATGGGGCACTAAAGAGTGAAAGTGACGAAACAGGGAAGGAATGATGATTAGTTGGATGGAAAATATGAAAATATACTGTCCTAAAACCATTTCCTGTTGTTTTCAGAACAAGCGTCTTCCCTGCAATCATCTCTTGAAAATGATTTACGGTACAGTTAGCAGATAAGGGATAAATATCTTACAGAAGAGCAATCTGAAAAGTGGTTGCTGCTGCATAAAAAGCCAAATCTTCGGCCTACAGAACTAAATTTTTCCATAAAAAGAGCCCTTAAATTCTTCAGGAAAATGAAAATTTCATTCATTCACATTCATGGAACCCTGTTGATGATTTCTACTGTTCTTCTGACTTTCCATCGAGCTCCATCATCAGGTCAAAACTTTATTTTATCCACTTCTTTGGTTCATGTCCAAATACCTGAGAAACTCATGACATTCCCTCGGCTGTGCTTTGTGTTTAATGCTAATTAGGAAATGTCAGCATGCTAACACACCAAACCAAGGTGAACATAGTTAACAGTATACCTGCTAAACATCAGCATGTTAAATTGCCCTTGTGAGCATGTCAGTATGCTGATGTTAGCGTTTAGCTCAAAGCAGCATGGTGCGTTAAGACTTTAGCCCTGCGTGAAGAAACAAAGCCTCCTCAGTTATTTGAACGGAGCCAGTCCGACAGTGTAGTCGGGCTGCCAACTGACAAAAACAACGGAGGTTTGTCCGGCAAAAAAACAAAAAAACATAGCTCAACTTTTGCCAGATTGTGATCCAATGTCATCCGGCAAGGCGCTGCGGTGGCCAATCAAATACATGCGAGCACGCATTCCTGGTAGAATACTTTGTAACGTGAACGCCACGGTTCCACTGTTTACGCGGCACATCGTCGCGACGAAAGATAAAATGATTTATAAAAGTGTATAAAGAGTATTAGAAACCTCTGTGCAGTGTGTGGGTTTCTGATAAGTCTTCAAGCTCATGAATGTGTTACTTGAAGTGGACTTCCTGGATAGCGTTTCATGACTTACCATTACCTGAAACAGCCTTGCATTCTTTTAATGTCGGGCTGTTTTCGGTCTGAATGCCCACTGCAGCTTCACAGAGCTTCTAGCATGGCTGTAGACTCGTCATCTTGTTAATTCATGAATCACTGCAGTGAGTGTTGAAGTTATAATAATTGCAACTTTGTTCTTTTGACTTGCGGGTTTGTCAGTCCAGTTGCTCCCAATAGCGAATAAAAACAAAACTTTTCAAAGTGCTTTGCAAAGTAAAGTCATGAAAAATCCTAAGAATGAAAAGAAGAAACCAGTCTGTTGTTGGTTTCAGATTGTTCCCTTAACCTCCATCTTTCTTTCTCTCAGTCTGTCTCATCTCCGCTCTTTGCCAGCCTCATTATCCTGGTCTTCCCTCCCTCTTCTTTTCTTCTTCTCTGGCTTTGAGCTCCTCTCTCTGTCTGTCGGCTCCAGTCTTTATTACCTGTCCCCCCCCCTGCTGCTCTCCTACAGTGACTGGTTGATCCAGTAAAACATCTGTTTCTAAAAAAGCTGGCACCGTAAATGGCCCCCAGCCTCTCGGTCTCTTTACGAGGGCACTCACTCTGAACTAACAGTGGCAGAATAGCACTCTGAGGTGTTATCCTCCCTCCTGTCCTCCCGCCTCCTCTGTCGCATGTTCCTCACACTGAATGGACAGAGAAATAGCACTTTGAAGGCATCGACATCCTCTCTTCTTGCAAAGCCTCCCTCCTTCACCCTTTGATTTTTTCATACCTCTGTGGCCTTCTTGCTTCCTCCTTGTCCTCCCATTAGTTGTCCCTGTATTTGTGCTATAGACTCATCTTAATTCCCTGTCCTCCTACTCCATCTCTCCCTCCTCCCTCCCTCCCTGCCTTCCTTTACACTCGTTTATTGTTTTACAGCTGCTGTATTTGGACAAGGTCCTGGCTTTAGCACCTCTAGGAAAGAAGATGAGCAGCTGTCTCTGGCACAATGGGGGCTAACATTCAGTCTGGTGCACTTTTCTTTTACTCACTTGTTTTTTTTACATTTTACCCATCATCCCTTCATCTGTTTGTCGTTATCTTTGTGTCATTCTTTCATCTGATTTATGGCTTTTTTTTTTTGTACCTTTCTACATTTTTCTTCCTCTTTAATGACACTTTAAGGACGCCCTTGAGGGACAAATAACACTCCACGCCTTCTCCCAGGGGAGGTCAGAGGTCAGGCTCAGCTTCAGAACAGCTCAAAGGTATTTTCTAAGGATGCTTATTGTCACCACAGATTCAATGCAGGCCTTCCAGCCTGCCAACGTGCAGATTTTCCCCACTTGAAGGAAACTAGAAACAGGCATTAGCTTGATGTTGATATAGTGCAGTGGGAGATGATGTGTGCATGCTTTTGTGGAATGTGCAGCTGTCAAGTCCTCAAGGGAAAGTTTTGTCCAGTGCTGTCCACATGTCTGGGCTTCATGTTCCAGTGCACATCGGACAGGACTGAGACAGAGGTTGTGCTGCTGAGTCAGTGCCAGCGCTCGCCTAGCCGAAAGATGCTCAGAAAGTTGCATTTAGTTAGTCATTTACACACAACAATGCCACTACTGTGAATGCTATGAGAAAAGCAACAGTCGCTTACGTAAACTGAGTTTGGAGATTTGCTTAAAGTAAAGAAGTGGACCGCTGCATGATCTCACTCTGTAAACATGCATCTGTGTGGAACAGCTCATACAAAAGCACACAAGGTCAATTCCCGTTAAATCCTGTTGAATCATAATGAAGGTACCTGCTGTGCGAGCACTGTCCATCAAAGAACCATGATTCCTGCTGCTGAAAAACAACTGTATACATGCTACAAACAGTACTGGAAAGAATCAGTCAGAGGCCTGTGGGGTTTTTTTCTTCAAATGTGGAGAGGCCACGTAAGTAAACACGATCTATTAATAACACGGAGGTTGTAATTTGCACGTTTCTCTCTGCCGTCGTGCACTGCCACAGCACCCTGACGGCCCTAACACTTACCTACACTGCGTGCTGAGTGTCGCGATGCACAGATTCACCTACACATTGGACTTCAGTTGTCCTTGCATACAGGTTTTAATATCCGAGTGTTGTTTTGATTTTTATTTTGCTATCTCTATGAACAAAACTTTACTGTAACCTTGACAAACTTGTTGCAGTTGCATAACACTACCCCTAGCCTCAATTCACACCTTAACATTTATTGCTGTCTCACCTGATTTAAAGTTGTTTTACTTTGCTAAACCTAAGTATTAGCTATACAACCAAATGTTAAATTTCAAGCTAATTCAACAAAGTCCTTTTGTGCCTAAATGTAATGTTCACAATATCCATGTGTACAATACATATCTGCTTTTCATGCAATTTCATTTTAAGGAATTCTTTCTCTCTTAGCTACTTTTTACCTTCTTTACCTCACTCTTTATTTATTTAACAGGGACAATGGAGTTTCCAGTACTGTATTATATTAGCCATCCATTTGCCATTCGCTATCCCTCTTCTACTCGTCTCTTCCTCTTTCCTTTTATGTAATTGTTTCTCACCCTGTGCAGTAAAATCCTTCTCCTGCCAACAGTATCATATCTTTTCCTTTCCCTACAGAGGGTTGCAAACCTTATCAGCCCTCTCAGAGTTTCCAGATACCAAACAGATGAAAAGCAAGCAGCAAAAGTAGCCGAATTTAACCAGCCAGCACGCAGTCCCTTTGTTGCTCCTGCAGTCCACTCAACCAGTGAGGTGACACGTCTGTACTTATTAAACTAAATGACACAGGGAAATTGCTGGGAGCAAATGCAAACACAACGCATTTGTCCAACTAATCACATTAATGTACTTTTGCCTTTTGTACATTCAGTTATTCAGAGAAGGTCTGTGTGGGTTGTTTTAGTTTTCTCTTTTCTTTGTCTCTCTGGAGCTCATAAATCAAGATGTAAATTAAAGCACGGGCACCGGGTGTGCCGTCAGGAAATACCACTGCATTATCTGGATAGTACTGCTCCATGTAAATGGGAATGGATTAGAGGAACGGATGGCTTGTGGTGCATTACAGGCGGGGCAGTCTGTACTCAGAAGATAAAATTATACGCATATTGAAGTGTTAAATTTGGATTCAAATACAATTTTACATTATAGCTATTGTTTAAAGCACGAATAATTGTAATGGTAATATGGATTTTTCACTTGTCAAACAGAATGTCCATATCAAAACCGTACTGTTTTGCACATTTAAATATTAACAGTAAAAAGATTTTACATGGATTTTTCATGTAGAAAAGAGGATATCACGCACCTGCAGTAACAATGTACCAGAGCATGAAAGTTCATGTTTGGTAATATATCTGTTACAGCAGCAACAAAGAAATCCAGACTTGTGGAGAATGTAATTATTTGGAAGATTTCTGTCCAACTTTTAATGGTTCTGTCGTCTTCGGTTTACGATGCAAGTTGCACGGAAAAGCTCTGACTTTTCGAAGAATCTCCCATTTCTTCTTCTGTTTGGCAACATAAACAGACAATAAAGAATGGGATATGTCTCCCTCAGAAATGAAAAGCCTCTAAATTCCTCTCTTCTTTTGTGGATTTACTGCCTGCTTTTACTAAAACTGCAGACAAACATCTGCTCTGTGTCTGGAAGCAAATCAATAGCCAGTCTATCTGCAATTAGTTACAGCAGCAGTAGTGATATGGCAAGTTTAAAGCCTCCCAGACCGTCTACTGCACTGGATGACATCCACAGTTAGAAAATCTACCTCAGGAGGAATCGAAAGAAATAGGGGGATACGCTGTAAAGAATGGATGGCTCTTATTTTTTCTTTTGGGAGGAGAGCAAAGAGAACGAGATGGATAGAGAACGATTTAAGAAAGAATTATGCCAAGTGGGCAAGGAGAAAAGGCTTTTTCAGTCCTTTTCTTTAGGGATCGTTGAAACCAAGGGAAGTAGATTTTATTTGTCAACCCCCTAAACACACAGTGAGAAGAAATACAACACAGCACAGTGTACACTGTACACTTTACACTGTAAAGTGTACAGTCCAGGAGATACCTCTATTCTGTATGAAGGTGTGAGTGCTAATGATGCTGTGTGACTTGCAGAGAGTAGGTAGGACTGTTGGACTGTTCGTTCAGTTCAGGTAAGTGTGGATTCAGTGTTTATGGAACAGTAAATATCCTCTGTGGAGGAGGAAACACGATGTTCGCAGCTGTTGCTGTCTGCTGAAGGCTCTCGTGGTCTGAGGTGTTACTATTTTGTATCAGACAGTGATGCAGCTGCTCCGAATACTCTCTGTAGTCCTTGACTAGAAGGCAGTGACAATGGGTGACGGGATGTTTAATAGTCTTGAGGTGATTTTGAGGGTCTTTTTTTAAATACAAAACAGAGGTGATAATGTGAGGTCCTTTGCCTTCCACGGAGCTCCTAGAATGAGGCCAGCAGGCCTAAAAACAAATGATCCTAATTCAATTCAATTATTGGCCTTATACCCAACCCACCTTTGTAGGTGCCCCATTGGCTGATGTGTGTGTGGATGTATATGATTTCATACTTTTTTTTTTACCCTTTTGAATTGTTTTTTTCATGCTTCATACCTACCCTATTTAAATGTGTTCCATGATGACCCTGATGAACATTAAAAGTTGTTCAAAGTTGTCTCTGGAGTTTTGACCTCTTTAGTAATTTGTCTAATTCCACTTGTGTTGAACGGTCAACTGACGTCTATTGCGCAAATGTCCAAAAATGGCATTTGTTTAGCCTTCTAGCTCTCTAGCAGCCGTAGTAATTATAGCTTTTGTTTGTAACCTTAATAAATAACCCTAACCATAGCGTTGTCACATCATAAAACGGTTTTGGAAGACACTGACAAATGATGTCATCCTGTCGATAGTGGCATCACATCAGAAAATGCTTCTACGTGTTGTTCTGCAGAGCAGTTACATACGACTTATTTTGTTGTTTAATTTGGAGAACTTGCTCTCACATGATGTCATTTTTGTCCAGGTGGGTCAGGGCCAGGTGAAGGGCAACTGCTATGGTGTCATCAGCAGTTGGGGCAATAACCAAACCACAGGGGGTCCAGCGAGGTGGGAACTGTGGTCTTAAAGTAACTCATGACTGGACCCAAGAGGCACTTCCTGATGACTGGTGACAGAAGTTTTATGGGCCTGCAGTCAGTAAGGCAGTTGTCTTTTTTGGCCCTGGGAGGATGGTGGTGGTCTTGAACCATGCAGGGACAACGGCCTCTCTTAGAGAGATGTTAAAAATGTCTGAGAGGACATCTGCAAGCTGATCAGTACATTGCTCAAACACTTCACCAAGTACATTGTCGGGTTCAACAGCCTTATTCTGGTTGAATCTGGACAGAGTCTTCCTGATATCAGCTGTGGACTGACTGAGTACCTGGTCAGTGGGAGGACGGACGTCACCATCCAAATGTGGCGCAAATTTAACACTAGCACCACTGGGTTTTTATAAAGCAAATAACTGTTTAATTAAAAACTACAAGCCTTTCAGCCCACTACTTTTCCTAAATATGTGTTTCTGATGTTTTCTGAAGATTTCGCACTGCCACGCGGTCATATAGACAGCAGTTGCCATATGATACATTGTGATCAAATAAGGTTATTGTTCCATTTCGCAGGTTTGTTTTCGCGTGTCTGTTTTTTTTTTTTTTACTACAGTTATTTAAATTATAAACAGTAAGTTAACAGTTAGTTATAAATAAGTTATAAACAGGAATAAATAAACTGTCCAGAGCTCCTCCACGGTCCACACAAACAGTGGACCGCAGTGTAGCTTCAGAGCCGAGCCCACAGCGGAGGGAATGAAACAGACTTATTTTAGTGGAGTCAACGACGACAATGCTCGTTATCTATAAGTGCAACAAAAGGGAGACGTATGATCAATTTATCAAACACCTGTTGAATGAGCAGAATACAAACTTGCAGAAATGTGACGTCTTCGGCCACAAACAGCTGTTTCTATGCGAATCCCCCTGCTAATTTTTTTTTTTACAGAGAATTGCTAATACATTTAAAAACCTTTTTGCGCTCTGCTAGTGCGTTCTTATGTGATGCTTGCCTGCTTTTCTCTGTCAGCGGCTAGATAGCCTGAGGGACAGCTGGACATAGAGCACGGTGATGCAGAGGTGCTTCGTTTGGGTCCAGTAGAGGGAAGAGATATCCAGGACTCCCCCCCCAGCTAATACACCAGTCAATGCCATTAAACCATCGCAGAAGAAGAGGGCACAACAACAACGTCATTAAAAGAGCTCCAGTCAAAGTTTAAATGATGGAAAACCATGTGGGAGATGTGATGGAAATATGACATTTCCCTTTGTTTCATGTGTTCATTTGAGGGAGGTTACAGTCTCCTCATCACTCCACATACATCTGACGTTTTCGTCTCTTCAGTGGAAGCTTGAGTGACGTTTTAAGTCACATGCTTCTTGATTTATTCCCTGATTCCGTCTTTTTACATTACACTTTGTCGCATTATGTTTTTATCACTACACCAACTTTTCCACCCCAGCCAAACGTAAAAACTTTTTTTGCCTCATTTCGACTTTCTGTTTCAAATTTCCAACATTTCCACTCAGGTTTTTTCATGCGTGAATGGAATGGCTGCACACTTATTGGGTTTGTTGTACTCTTCAGACCATGCTTAAAAGCCAAACATGGTAACCAAATGCACATACGTGGATAAATTCCTTCTAAAAACAGGCTACAAAACACCAGACGTGCCATGATTTTTATGAAGATTTTTATGCATCTCAGTGTGCCAGAGAAGTTGTTTGTCCTGGATATTTATGATTGTTCATAAATAACAGGCTCTTTGTCTGTAGAAGACTCATGCTGCCTGGAGTGGAAGTAAATGGGCAGAGGGCAGATGGAGTTGTTTCATTGCTCGGCTATTTTTAGCAGATGGAGGTGTTTTACTGCTTGACTATTTTTAGCCAGGGATGCAATGTAACTAAGTAAGCTGCCAGGGAAAAGTTAAATAGGACACAATATGTCCGCTTTACATATCTGGCTGTGTGTCGATCTCATAAAGATTTAAATAATGAAGTTGACAAAGTGAAACAAGAGAACAGAGAAAAGCACACTGAAAATAACTCACTGACAAATTCAAATATGCATTGGTTCGACCTACTCCCCCATCTTGCTTTTTCTCTTTTGTCTTCGTTTTCTAGGCGGTGCTTCGGTGTTTTGCCACCTGACTTTTCTGAGTTCCATAACACTAGAATAAGTGTCAGAGCATGAAGACATTCATTTCTGCTGAAGATATGAGAAATGGACATGGTGGATTTAACCCACATACATCATCCTGAGCAACTGATTCATGACGTGGCGTCAGACAGCAATAGACAACAGTCGGGACACACTCATGCAAAGATAGATGATAGATGCACTATTAAACAAACGCCCTTACCCCTAAGCCTAGAAATACTAGTTGTGCTTGTTTCATGGTTTATGCTTTTTGCTGTTCTTGTCTGTCTCTCTGTTTACCACTTCGGTCCAGACCGAAATATCTAATAACTATTAGATGGATCGCCATCACATTTTGTACAGACACACATGGTCTCCAGAGGATGAATCCTACTGACTTTGGTGATCACCTGACTTTTCCCATAGCGTCAAAAGCAAGTTGACATTTTTGGCTTTTAGTGAAATATCTCAACATCTACTGGATGGACTGGTACAAAATCTGGCATAGACATTCATGGTTCCTTGAAATTCAAGTTATCACACAACTGGGCAACGTGAATTTCAAGGTCAGGAAATAGGCACTGGTTGAAAACAGGGCCCTTAGTCTTGTTTTTCACTCTGTCTCTCTCACAGACACTCACACATTGATCTCGACACCCAAGGGACCACAAAGCTTTGATGAGGATCCCACCCTTGGGAATCTTTGTTTGGGAGTTAAGAGAACTAACAGGAGGAACATACAGTGGTGTGAAAAAGTGTTTGCCCCCTTCCTGATTTCTTATTTTTTTTGCATGTTTGTCACATGTTTCAGATCATCAAACAAATATGAATAATAGTCAAAGATAACACAACACATAATGCAGTTTTTAAATGAAGGTTGTTGTTATTAAGGGAAAACAAAATCCAAACCTACATGGCCCTGTGTGAAATAATTGCCCCACCTGTTAAAACACAACATAACTGTGGTTTATCGCACCTGAGTTCAATTTCTCTAGCCACACCCAGGCCTGATTACTGCCACACCTGTTCTCAATCAAGAAATAACTTAAACAAGACCTGCCTGACAAAATGAAACAGACCAAAAGATCTCCAAAAGCCAGACATCATGCCGAGATCCAAAGAAATTCAGGAACAAATGAGAAAGAAAGTAATTGAGATCTATCAGTCTGGAAAAGGTTATAAAGCCATTTCTATAGCTTTGGGACTCCAGCGAACCAGAGTGAGAGCCATTATCCACAAATGGCAAAAACATGGAACAGTGGTGAACCTTCCCAGGAGTGGCCGGCCGACCAAAACTACTCCAAGAGTGCAGTGACGACTCATCCAGGAGGTCACAAAAGACCCCACAACAACATCCAAAGAACTGCAGGCCTCACTTGCCTCAGTTAAGGTCAGGGTTCATGACTCCACCATAAGAAAGAGACTGGGCAAAAATGGCCTGCATGGCAGAGCTCCAAGACGAAAACCACTGCTGAGCAAAAAGGACATTAAGGCTCGTCTCATTTTTGCCAGAAATCATCTTGATGTTCCCCAAGACTTTTGGGAAAATACTCTGTGGACTGACGAGACAAAAGCTGAACTTTTCGGAAGGTGTGTGTCCCATTACATCTGGCGTAAAAGTAACACCGCATTTCAGAAAAAGAACATCATACCAACAGTAAAATATGGTGGTGGTAGTGTGATGGTCTGGGGCTGTTTTGCTGCTTCAGGACCTGGAAGATTTGCTGTGATAAATGGAACCATGAATTCTGCTGTCTACCAAAAACTCCTGAAGGAGAACGTCCGGCCATCTGTTCGTGACCTCAAGCTGAAGCGAACTTGGGTTCTGCAGCAGGACAAACACACCAGCAAGTCCACCTCTGAATGGCTGAAGAACAACAAAATGAAGACTTTGGAGTGGCCTAGTCAAAGTCCTGACCTGAATCCTATTGAGATGCTGTGGCATGACCTTAAAAAGGCAGTTCATGCTCGAAAACCCTCCAATGTGGCTGAATTACAACAATTCTGCAAAGATGAGTGGGCCAAAATTCCTCCACAGCGCTGTAAAAGACTCACTGCAAGTTATCGCATGATTGCAGTTGTTGCTGCTAAGGGTGGAGCAACCAGTTATTAGGTTTAGGGGGTAATCACTTTTTCACACAGGGCCATGTAGGTTTGGATTTTGTTTTCCCCTTAATAATAACAACCTTCATTTAAAAACTGCATTTTGTGTTTACTTGTGTTATCTTTGACTAATATTTAAATTTGTTTGATGATCTGAAACATTTAAATGTGACAAACATACAAAAAAATAAGAAATCAGGAAGGGGGCAAACACTTTTTCACACCACTGTACATACACTGACAGTCACAGGAAACCAAACCAGCACATTTGAAACACTTTAGAAAGCCAGTATATGTAGGTTGTGGGCCAAAAGGTCTGCAGTTCCATCACTGAATGCCACCTGTGCACAGTGAAAGGCCAAAAGTTCAGCTTTTTGTGGACAGCCACCCCACTTCCTGCCCTCATGCCATGGTGATTAGCTCCTCAGGCTCATTAGTCATGCATATTTAAATCTGAGCATATGCTGCTCCTGTTTTATTTGCATTCTTAAGCCTCTGCAAGGAAGAAGAAGACACATTTGCATACTTGCAGCAGCCCACCAGAGATGGAAATAGTTGCGGACCCTTTATAGAGTTGTGTAACCAACATCAATGGTCATTATGTTTTCCTCACCCTCCTTCTTTCCCCTCCCCCTCAATATCTCCTTTTTTTCTTCCCATACCCATCTGCTCACTCACTCTTTGATTATGTGGTATTTTATATTTTTGTTTAACAAGAATAGAAAAAAAACATGTAAGACAGTTTGAATTTTTTAAACTGGGACTGACGGCGTTTGGATGGGTTTAAGAGTTTGTTTACACTTGATTTAGTCTTGCAAATTCACATTGTACTTCACATCCAGTATATTGGCACAGTTATTTTCTTCAAGAGAAGTTTGTTAGAGATTATTAGATTGTAATAATTAATATCAATCACTCCTTTAGGCAGCAGCAGTGAAAGAAAGTAGTTTTGTCAATAACCGCTAAGCAATTTGAGAGAAGTGTCACCCAAAAGAATCACAGACTTCCCTAACTAAATAGCAACCAAAATAACTATCCTCTCAGGAAACAAGAATGTAACCCCTGAACCCAGATTTTGCCCTTAAATCTGCCTTGATGTCAGCTGCATCTGTAGGCCAGCTCCTCGCGCTCCTGGCACTGATCAGCATGTTGCTATTTGTAAGCGCTAAAGGCTCATGTGCATTTGCGTTCTTACCTCACTTGTAGGTGTAATGCCCAATTCAAGCCTGGAAGTGCGAGGCTGCTGTTGTAACCATGGTTCTCTGAAACTTGGAAAAAGATCCTGCTGAGGAAAGATATTCACCAACCCAGAACAAAATCTGATTCATTTGTTTTTCAGCACCAACTAATTGTAATCTCAACACCTGAATACTGTTAAAAGTGATTAGTGAATGAGTTCCAAGTTAATATGTGGCATATGGCATGCAAGGCAGGGGTGTAAAAAAAAAAAGAAAAAAGGAGAATACCACTTCTCATCATAACACACCATCCGCACACATTTGTTTATCCATAATTCTTCTCATCCTAAAAGAAAGAGTAAAACTTGTTTTCTTCAATCTCTTCTTGTAGAAATGAACAGATGGGTTGGGATGGACAACAGTTTCAAAGCTACAGTTTCTTCAACATGTTTTATAGACAGAAGATAGAGTTTAGGTGGAAGTTAATTTGTTCATTCATATCCTCCATTCATTAATCTGCAGTTTGTGGTGGAATCTTTTATTTCCCAGAATTTGGACTTCGGAGTTCTGACTCATTTAACAGACTATTATGTTGTCTTTATTTTTAAAGTTAAGACACACACACACACGCACAGCTTGATTCCCCCTGTTAAGATTAAGATCTGAGACTTATGAGATGAATTAGAAGAAAAATAATTAAAATGATCTAGTTAATTAAACAAAAGAGTGGTGCTAATTTCAACTCACAGAACAAGGCAAGCATTCAGTTTCCACAACATGTCATATGTCTTTTATCAAGAAACAAATGGGAACGTGGGCTGCATGCTGTCACAGGAAATAATTTATGCACATACAGTAGAGGTTTATTGATCAAAGTAGTGAAAGAGAGAGAGAGGAGGACAGAGACTCTCTCTCTGTTGTCATGTTACTTTCCCTTCTGTCTCTGCTTTGATCGGAGTTTCCCCTAAAACCTCTTTGACACATTTTCTTGAGAAGCAGAAACACACACAGTACACCTGGACATGAGATGCACAGTACTGACACATGGACAAACAAACAGGGGTCATGGACATGTAGATATACAGAGAGGCAGGCAGTGAGCAGGCAGGGAAACAGGCAGTACACAGTGGCAGGGTTTGAGTTCACTTTACTGTATGTGTGCATTCTAGTTGAACTATGTTTCATAGTTGCTTGTTGGAAGCTAAACTTGACTTTTAAAGGTAAAGTTTACCATTGAAATGGCTAAGTACTGTAAGAAACAAGATACTAAACAAGATCGACAAAAAGCTGAACTTTTGGCTTTTCCCTGTGCACATGTATACATCCAGTGATGGAGCTGCTGACCTTTCACCACACCACATGCTGGCTTTCTAAAGTGTTTTAAATGGGCTTGCTTCTGTGACTGTCAGTGTTTATGTTCCTGCTGTTCCTTTACTTAACTCCCAAGCAAAGATTCCCAAGGGTGGGATCAATCAATCAATCAATCAGTGTCGAGATCAGTGTGTGAGTGTCTGTGAGAGAGAGAATGAAAAACAAGACTAAGGGCCCTGTTTTTGTTTGGTAGCCCAGCTGTGTGGTGTTTTGGTGTCCAGCGCAGAGCGCACGGTGCACAGGTGGGAGGAGAGGCGGAAACAGGTGGGAGGTTCATGCAAACGAGGCAGCGCAAAGCGAGCCGGCAAATTCTGTCCACCCATCACTCTCAGGTGTAAAGCAACTAAACATCTAGGACTCGCATGGCAGATTACATACATGTAGACGTAGAAGCACTGCTTATACGTTAATGCGATTATGTGTATGTGTGTAGTAGCTGTATCCCAGCAGCCCCAGTAAAAGACTAAAGTTTACTCATGGGAAATGCTTCTTAAAAAAAGGATGCACATACTAGCGTTTGGGCGGAGCCAGGGTCGTTGCAGGGTGCGCCGTGAAAAAAGTAGAAAATAGTTTGAGGAGATCACCTGAAAAACCACAGCTTCAAGGAGGGAAGAGGTGTCCAGGAAAACCAGGGAAAATGTTGTGATATCACCATGTAGACACTTCAGCAAACCCCAAATTATGGCCAATGACAATTTTTAGTTTTTTTTTTTGTTTTTATTGTTGCTTCCTATAGTATCTGCACATGGCAAATATAATATGGTTAAGCTTAGGGAACGACTGTGGTTACAGTTAATAAAAAGGTGAACATTAATAGCAGGGCTGGGACACAACTGGTCTCCTGCATGAAAGTCCGACGTGCTTCCTGCCCGTCCAACACCAACTCCAAACCTTTACTTTCCACCTCGCTACATCGGGACGACTACTTCCTGCATGAGCACTGGATGTTAGCATTGGATGTTAATCGGCCGGTATGGATGTAATTCCCATGGCTGCATGACCAGTTCTCAAAAGCTTTAACACACTCAGCGTCTCGTTTATCTTTCTCGGGAATAATCCTCATGGTGCACAGGACATGAATCCATTTTATTTTCCAGCAGCCATGCAGTGACCAAGAAGAGCGACTAGCACAAGCAGCGACAGCTACCATGGTTGACCAGATAAAGAAGAAAGTGCACGATGCAGGAATTTATCCTCCAGCAAAGAAAATACAGAGATTCAATCAATTTCCCAACAATACAGGATTATTTAAAAATGGACATATTTATTTTAAATCAATAGCTCATGAGGGACATGGGGACAGAGGCGAGAGCAGAGGGGGGAACTGTCTCTTTCAGAACAACAGGCAGTTGTGTTCAAGTGCCTCTCACATTCATCACCAGAAAGCATCTTCCTCTCCTCCTGCTCTTCCCTCTCCATTATTCTCCTTTTCATTTGGACTCTGCCTCTCTGTTTCTCCCTCTCCTCACGTTCGAACACATTGTGCACCTCCCTGTTACTCTCTTCCTGTCAAGTAACTCTTTGTTTAGCCTCTTTCTCTCTCGCCAACCCCTCTACCCCCCCCCTCACTTTTTTCGCTCACTTCATCTCAACCTCTCGACCGCTCTGTCTCCCTTTATCTGTGTCTCTCCTTCCCCCTGCATGCCTCTCCCTTTCATCCACTCTCCAATTATCTTCTGTTCCTACCATCTTTCCCCCCGTCCAATCTGGCAGCGCAGAATGGAGCAGCAGTACAAAACAGACAGTGTGGACTGCCCACAACTTCTCCTCCTTTGATTCAGATTGATGCCGAGTGCCGTTGGGTCAAAATCATCGCCCACCACTCTTCTGTGGCAACGGAATGAGGCAGAAATGATTATTCTTGTTTTGGAAGTTGCTTCCTGTTTCAAGGTCGTGGGTTCAGTTTCATCGCCAGAAAGCATCTATCGGTTCTTAAACCAAAGTCCCTCTTGGTTGCTTAACTGCTGCATAAATCATGTGCGTCATTATGATTTGCTTTTTCTTTGGTTGGGGACGTGATATTGTTTGAATATGAGGATAATGGTGCACATTTTCAGACAGCTTCTCCTGGAAGACATTCATGGTGTTGCACTCGGTTGTTCACATGAAAAGAGACAGGAATTGTTGTGTGAAGAATGAAAACAGAGAGCTGACAGAAGTTCAAACCCTGGCTCCTTTCTCACCTGCACTCAGCTGACCAGTCAGCGTGAAGTGGGTGTGAATGTCGGATCGTCGGTTTGGTTAAGTTACAGAAATGGTCGGACACGGCCCCCCCAAATCCAGCGGCTGAAAGGTGTGTGTGTGTGTGCGAGGGGGGGCTCTGAAAGTATTTGACTGTCCAACTAGCACTTCTGAAGAAGCATACTGGCAGCTTAAGTTGTGTAGGACCTCACACTGCTGAACACAGGAACAGAAGCAATGCAAGAGCACATGCAAATTAGATGCCCATGACATCAGCCACTTGCAACCACAGCCTACACATCACAGTGCTGCAGGGGTTGGATGGACAGTCTTCTGCTGTGTTATGCACATGGCTAGTTTCTACAGCAGAGTAAAGGCAGAAAGAAACAAAGTACAGTGGAGAGACAACAGACAAGAACCATTTAAAAAGCTCAAGACAAAAGGTCTGAGCGTCAGTGCAGTTTGTTTGTAAATGCTTTTGACAGGTACAATGCAAAGTTTTCTACGTATCATGCTGGCAGTGGTGGATTATCCCACAGAGCTCAACAGACAGTTTATCAATAGGACTGACAACAGATGATGAGTCTCTTTCCCAGATGGGAGAAGAATACTCATGTACTGCAGCATTGCATGTTTTGATGAATTACGTCAGAATTTCAAAAAATGATAACCCATATGATTTTTCCAAAGTTTTTAATCTACTTGATTTCTATCTCTAAGTTCCCGAGAGTCCGTCCCTCGTCCCTGCGCTGCAGGTAACACTGCAGCTCACACTGGCAAAGTTCACCAAGTTTAGAAATGTGGCCTTTCTCCTGTAAATAACCATCTCTATGTAAACATTCCCAGCATACCGATTAGTGTTGACACAACCCACACACACACACACACACACACACACACAGTAGCTACACACACATGAACACGCACACACACTCTCCCTGAGCCCCGAGGGTCCACGTGCCTGTACGTACCAGGTGACTGCAACAAGTCTGGGCAAATAGAGTTCCTCCGTGTGGAGAGAGTGGGACAGGCCGCTGTAAACAAAAGGGCGGATTCATCAAAAGAATCTATATTTGAAAAAAAATACTAACTTCATTTAAAAGTTTTCTTTTAAAAAAGTCCCCACACACACACACAAAATTCAGTGTTATTCTACAAGATGTGGAAGCATTCAGTATGTTTGGGAAAAAGTGTGACTTGGAGGTATAACATGGCCACTCACTAAAATCATTGTATGGTGTGTGAGGGGAACTGAGTTTAAAGGTTAATTATTTAACTTGGAAATACAAATACAATGACAAAACATTCCTATCTCAAGGTCCACTTACTGGACTTCTTCTGGAGCTTTTAGTCGGATCTTGTAGCCTTCAGCAATTTGCTCAGTCGTCATGGAGATCACGTTTCGTTCACGTAATAACAGAGGCACGTTTCCCCCCGCGTGGACTGCACCTTTCTGGAGTACGAATCAGAAGTGACATTAGCTGAAACAGTTCATATCACAGATAACAGCCACCTTTTTCCTCACGGTTATAGTTCTTTTAAAAATAGTATATTTCTGCATGTTGTAAAGATTTAAATCATGGGCACGTCTGTCTGAATTTGTTCCTAAAGCTTTTTGGGAATATTATAACCCTAAACCAAACCTGTTTCAAAGATATGAACCAGTTTGTCTGGTGTGAAATTAGCAGGGCACCAGTGAGGATTAAACCTGGTGCACCGGTGGGCGGGACGGCGGTCGCTGAGTCCATATATTCTACACATATTAATATAAATCAGTTTTCTTTTCAATAATTTTCCTTTATTTAGCCAGGTAAAAGTCTCATTGAGATTTAAATCGCTTTTTCAAGAGAGACCCGGTCAAGGGGGAAGCATAAAGACATTTTTTCATGTTGGTTTTTACATGGTTCGGGTTAGTTATGTGTCTGAATTTTCATATTCCGGTGTTGTGAAACATCCTTGAGACGGTAAAGGTCATTAAACCCAGCAACGGCAAAATCTGAGACAAACTTTTCACAAAACTCGGCTTCTTAACTAAAATAGTTCTGCCTAACAGAATGTGCTTGCACACGCACGCTCACACGCATGTACTGACATCTGCACGCACACACACACACACACACACACACACACACACACACACACACTCATTCAGCTGATAAGGCTCTGTGGACAAAGTGCAAAACAGCCAAACTTATTTTCTCTGCCAGTCTCTCTCACGGCCTGTGTCGCCTCGGCCCTTTGTTTCTTCAAGGTACCTACTTTATATGTCTTCCTCTATCTCTCTGCTCAGTTTGTCTCAGCCTCTGTCTCTCTCCCCTTATCAGCTCCATTCCACACCAGCCTCACTCCCTCTCCCTCTCTTTGTTACTCTCTCTCTCTCCCCCTCGCGCTCTCTCCCTGTTTATTTTTACATCTCTCATGTCGCCTTGCTCATCCGTAACCTGACCTATACAGCCAGCAGCTGTCTGTCTGCCAGTCAGGAGCTACTCAGCCCTGCCCTAATATGTCGCCTGGCTGGCTGCTAGCAACAGCAGGCCGGCCAGTATTATTAGAACTACAGTAACGGTAGCAGCAAACAGGGCTGCAGTGTTTGAGGCAATCAAACTGCAGACTTACGAACACAGCGTACTGTATAATATAAAGTACAACGCACAGACACAGGCACGCACATCCAAACGGATGAATGCCACTGAATCACACACACAGCGGCAACAACATTATACTGTATGCGCTGTGTGTTCATCATATACTGTACTTCATATGCACTTTATTGGCGCTTCCACACAAACACACACATTCGTGCCGTGATGCAGGTAAAGGGTAGTTGAATGCTTCAGTATTATGTTAAGCTGAATGAAATATTGATTCAGTGAAGATGTGGTTCATTCGTGGAAGCGACAGAGGTAAACTGTCAAAGATCAGAGCGCAGACAGGAGCAGCAGCCCAGCGGAGCTCGCTGAGTACGACACCGCACTCATTTTCATATATTTAATTTTATAGATGTATTTCCAAGATTCTTGACCACTAGAGGGCAGAAAAATCCCAAACAACGTTACAGTTTATTATGGCTAAAGTGTTAGCAAACAACTGCACATCCAGCAGTCAACATTAGCATCCGTTTAGAGTTATCACTCTCCAGTTATCACTTTCCTAACCAGGTAATCGCAAAGTTTCTCTGTCTGCTGGTCTGTCTGACTAGTTTTTGATGGAAATAGCTGTTTGACACAGTTTGATGAGGGCAGTGACCATACAGTAAACTGATGAAGTGTTAACATCATTATTTAATGTTTAACAGTCAACTGAGGACTTAGCTTGAAGCTAGGTACTAGGGCTGCGCCTAACAATAACCTTCACTATAGATTAATCTCGATGAATCGTTTTGTCTATGAAATGTCAGAAAAAAGTGTAAATGCCTGTTATAATTCCTCGGAAGTATTCAGATTGCTTGTTTCCTTTGGCCACGGGTCTAAACCCCAACGATATCCAGTTATACGACTGCATATGATAATAAACTTTAACGACTAATCGTTGCAGCTCTACTAGATATTGTTTCTTTACATTTTTGATTAGCTAACACTAGCTACAGCCACTGGCTAATATATAGCTAATTATATCAGCTGAAGCTCAGCCAATGTTCCACTTTGTTATTCAGTGTGGAAAATCCCAAAGCACTCAGCAATGCCACACGATACTCCGATTGGCTGAAGGAGTTGGGGCTCCGGTGTAAACATGTTCAGTTAAGGTCAGGGTTGCTGGTTATTTTCCCCCTGAAGTCATCTGAGCGACAGTATAAATGTTTACACTTATGATACTGCAACACAGCTAAGATGGAAGCATCCACATAAAGGGACATCGCAGACACAGCAGCATCCTCTTCTGTCTCGATGGAATCAGAATCAGAAATCCTTTATTGATCCCTGAAGGGAAACTCTTTGTTACAGCAGCTCGCCTTTACGTCAGTGCACACAGGAGAAAGTACTAGCAAACAATAAAATACACTATAATACAGGTCAGAAAATAAATTAAGTACCAGGTGGGTATAAGTATAAGATAAAATAAGTATGAAGTACCAAGTGGGTTGATGATGATAATACAGTGTAATAATACAATGTAATAATATAAGTAATAAGTAGTAAGCAGAGGTGCATGTACTGTCGAGTTAAGTGCAGCTTATTGAGATTATTAAGATATTGCACAGCAGTAATGGAGGTATGAATAATATCAATATCAATAAATAGGAAAAACTAACATGGGAAAACTAAATATTGCACAATTATTCAAGTATGGCAGAGATGTTAATGATCAATGTCCAGTTTAGTGACCTAAGCAAATCATTTTGCCTGTGAGGACATGCCAAATTTGATCTTCTCTGGAACGGAGATAAGAATTCATTGTATGCCTAAACACACTTGGCGAATAAAGCTGATTCTGATTTAACCCTAACGTTTGTTTGTCAGCTAGATTTTTTCCTAATTTCATCAGAATGGCACATGAACCTGATTTCGAACTGACGTCTTGTTTCAGACGTCGGTTACAGAAAAAGACTCCTTACTTCTGTTTGCGGCCTCACAGACTCCAGCTGTAAAATCTGGTTAAATACAATTCATTTTCATCTGTTCTATATCTGCGATTGGTGGTGACAGGACTTCATACGCAGCACTGCCCCTCCCAAATCCCAAATAAGTGTATTTGTATATACTTTGGGGGGTCTAAATGACCCCAAACATAAGCAATGTTACATTGTAGGATAACAGACAGTTCATGACTGTGTCAGTATATTTGTTCGTACATAGAAATATTTCCTTGTTAGGTTTAATATCAAGGCTTTATGTTAATTTCTGTATTTCGACACCTTCATTAAAGGTGCAAACCCAGTTTGTGGCAAAGTGAAGAGTAACCACTTCAATACTTTTCTACTTATTGAGTTTGAATAATTTTAAGAAGACAGAGGAAAAATATCAGTATCCCTTGTGTCTGACAGAACACATTCTAATCAATAAAGCTGTCACAGGCCACATCACTTGTGCTGTATGCATGCACGTGCGACCCGAAGTGTATTTTTATGCTTTAAGTCGTTTTTTTTCTACATCAGTTGTGTATTGGGCTCTGAGCTCTGCCAAAATGCAGGTGACCTACACTCAATCCTGCGCCTGAACGCACCCTGTGTAGACACAGGGAAACTGTCGAGAGATTCGGAGGAGGGAAGTCAGGAGGCTGAATGTGGACTCTGTGGCGTCTATCTTCTCGCCTCCTAAATACACACTCACACACGCCCGCACACGCAAAACCCTAGACCACCCATCCTGCAGTGGCCAGCCTGGAAGCTAGTCCTGTTGGCACCTGGTGTCACCTTCCCCACCAAGTCTGTTTCCAGACACACACTTAACACCACATCTCAGATAGCCTAGCACAGCACACTGTATAAGGGCTGCAGAGACACGCCCTCTCATAAACACTTGCTATACATACATGGACACACGCAAGTGTACACAAATGCTAATACACACACACACACACACACAGATGCAGCAGCAATGTGAAGCAGGCAGGAAAAAAGAGTCTCTGCAGTGGACTTTAATGAGCGCCGCAGTCAGACAGCAGTTAATAGTCATGCTAATCTCTAAGCTGCTGCCTCCATCCCTCCATTCATTCTCTTCATCTTTTGTGTTGTGTCTCTCTCTCTGCCCTCTCTCGCTCTGCTTTTCCTCTCTCACTCCCTAGCTCACCCCTTCACTCTTGCTTTCCTCCTCTATTCCCTGCAGTTATTTCTATTTCTCCCCCTCTCAGGACTCCTGCCTCCCCCCTTCCTCTCCCTCTCCTTTTCTTCAGCTCATTTCCTTGCTCCCCCTCACCCTTTGTTTGCTTTCTACTTCATTCTCTCATTCACTTTTGCTCTCTGTCTTCTTTGATGCATCTCTCTTCACTCTCTTCTCACTTCCTTATTTTTCTCTTTCCTCCTCTTCTCACTAACACCATGTCAGCTCTTCAGGACAGTGTGTGTTACAAATGCGAGTGTGTGTGTGTGTGTGTGTGTGTGCATAAACCAGACAGCTTGGCTCGACTGTTAATTGTGTGTAGCTCATATACAGACCACTTACTGACCTCATTGAAGGCAATTTGGAGAAAGGAATAAAAATCTAATGAGACGCAAAGAGAGATGTGAAGACATTTAAAGTATTTTGATGAACAGATGGATCAACAGACAGACAAGCAACACAGAAGGGAGTGAGTAAGAAAAGCAGAGAGGAAGAGAACGAACATTAATGACAAGCGATTCGTTTAAAAGGAACAGAGAGGGGTTAATTGTAATGCGTGCTAACAGGGATTCTCAAGGGCTTCATACATATTAAAAGTGAACATTGACAAAGCACGTAACATCTAGCGCCATTGTTTTCTGTTGAAATGTAAAACACGGGCAGCTAATACAAACTGAAATTAGAGAGGACAAGTGCTGACCCCTGAAACAGGTTTTCACTCGGGTCGAATCATTGTGTTTCAAATTATTTACATTTTTAATAGACCCTCGCACTCACTGCAGGTAACTGTGTAAAAGATCTCCAGTTTTAAGCTCGTAGCATCAAACGCAACACACAGACGGGGCACCCATTCGTCCACTCATTCCCACGAATAAAACAGCTCAGTTCTCAGTGCAGTATTAATCTTTTGAAAGCCAGTTCATTCAAATTGGAAATATTAATAAGTTTAGAAATATTTTGAAAAACAGGCAGCACATGCTACATTTCTACCAGTATCAAAGGTCATCCATAGTTCTAAAATTTGAAAAACATGTAAAAATGGTGACCAAGACTGCACAATCAAACTTACATATCATGCTCCTAATTCATTCTGTGACTTCTGACATTAAATTACAGTGGAGGAGGAAGTATTCAGACCCTTCACTTAAGTAAAAGTAGCAAAACTGCAATATAAAAATAGCCCTGTGAGTGTTATATATTATTATTATTATTGTTGATCATTATCGATCATTATTGTGTAAGGAGTTTACTGTTGTGACTGCTCAAGCTTATTTTAAGTATTTTTCTACTGTTGGGTAGTTTGATCAATAACAATTTATCGTATTGTTTTGTATACAAAATCTGAATCTGTAAAGTAGCTCCTAACTGACGCTGTGAAAGAGTGGACTAAAAGTAGAAATGAAACTACATGACTACTATGACTTGGCAAATCTGCCAAGTCGCAAAATGTTTATACGGCAGGTATCAGCAAAATGTTCACTGACAACGTATTTCAATACTTTTCCTAATTATATCTGCCCATAACAGCTAAAGCATGATGAAATGGTTTGTGTTCACACACTAAAAGCACTTGGTAACACTTCATGGTTAGGGAAAAATCAGGGCGTTGGTTAAATATTAAAAAAACTCCACAGTGACTTGAAGCACGAGACAGTTAACCGAAACCACAATCTTCCCCAGACCTTAAGCAAAGTCCTTTTGTCGCCTGAACGTAACCACATGCAGGAGCTGAACTCCGGTCAAGTCTTGTGCTTTACACACACGGCCGACCACGTCGACCCCCCCAACACTTGCGTGCGGTACATAAATGTTGTGCTTCCCACACTAGAAACAAGACTAAGACTCTACAGCCATGCTAGTGGCTTTGTGAGGCTGCATTTAGGCACAGCAGTGCTTTGAGCTACATGCTAACGTCAACGTGCTAATCCTCACAATGACAATGCTAACGTGTTGACGTTAAACAGGGTATACTCCCTACCGTGTTACCCATCTTAGTTTACCATGTTAGCATTCTAACATTTGCTAATCCATCCAACAGTTGTTGAGGCATTTCAATAGAAAACCCAAACGTCAACCTCAAGGTCACGTTCGAGGAAAAGCCAGTAGGATACATCGTCTGGAAACCGTAGATGTTTGTACCAAAGTTTGAGATATTTCACATAAATAAATGAAATCTCTGACTTCCTGGTGGTGCTGCAGGAACAGTCAGAGGATCACCAAATTCAGGGGAATTCATCCACTGGAAGCAATAAATGCCTGGACAAAATTTCATGGCAATCCATCCAATAGTTGTTGCGATATTTCCGCCCGGACCAAAGTGTTGGCCCGACATTGCCATCACTAGAGACATGCTGCTAGTTTGGCTAAAATGTTGCTGGGGACACAATCCAGGCAGCAACTGTCACAGTGTAATCGGCAAAACAATCTAGTAGTATATGAATGGAATTTCTCGGACACGGGAGTGGTAATCAATGCATGTGGCATTGGTCATTGCTTTTTTACTTTAAAATAGTAATCAATATGTTTGTAATCAGATTGCACCCACCGTAATCATGTGTTCCGCCCACATTTTAACATACATACATATATACACATATACATATATATATATACATATACACAAATATACACACATATATACACATATATACATATATACACACATACATATACATATATATATACACACATATACACATATACACATATACACACATATACACACACACACGCACATATATATACAGTACATACATACACACATATACATATATACACATATATACATACATACATACAAATATACACACGTACATATACATATACACACATATACATGAATGTACTCATACATCTCCCTCTCACTGTCCACCTCCTCTGCCTCCTGTTCCTTTTCTATATTGCCTCTTGTCCTCGTAGTCGCAAGTCACATTAAATAACTGAGTCGGGACAGAAATGTCACCCTCCTCGCTGTCTTCCTACACTTACAGGCACAAGGAAAGACTAGTCAGAGAGGGAGAACACAGTCATGACATTTGTTGGAAGCTTTAATCCAAAGAGCCTTACGATAGTAAAACTGTCCCTGCATACATTTGAACTAAGTTTGGTTCCCCGTGCGGCCGGGCTCTTCTCACTAAGCCCCACAAGGCCAAGGAGAGCATCATTGTCTTTTCATCGAAAAACAGCACATCTCCACTGTTTTTTTCCGAGAACAACGCAGCCTAATTACCGGCCTGAGCTTGCTCTCTCGGTCTCACCCCCCTGGAACAGACTCAACATTCGACTTTAATCTCCCTAGCAATCAGCACCAGGACTTGTGACTGAAGCCAACACTGCTCTTTAAAGCCGACGGCCCTCAGCGTAACATCGGCTTTAATAGGTAGCGAGTGTTGACAGCTGGAGGGATTTGGTGCTTGGTCTGAATGGTTATAGTCTGGGGAGAGATCAGTCTCTCTGATGAAGCTAAAAGGGGTTCCTATTACGATAAAGTACGTTAAGTAGCACTGACGACAAAATAAATGAGGCCATATGGATTGATTTTGGTTGTATCATTCCCGACCCCTTACATGAATTAAACACAGAGTTGAGCATAGGAGGGGACCGATACAGCTTCCACTAAATGGCCTTTGATGAGAGCTGTGATTTAATTTTTATTAACAGCGAAGCAATGACCTGGGAAAAGCCTGTTAGCGGTTGGTAACAGATCATTACAGGTTTTCTGATAGATCCGACACTGCTCGGCTTTGGCGTTAGAGTTAAGATTAGTTATTAGATAAGTTAGGGTTACAGTATAATTACTATAGGGTCTCTCAACTTTCATTTATATCATACCACAATTTTTATTTTATCTATTATTTTTGAACCAGGAGCTTTATTGTTTGGATCAAGTAGCTCGTGAAAAGTAGTGTATCAGATCACCATTTAAGTCAATACAAGTATTGGATCAGACTCTGCATCGGTAGATACCCAATATTAAAGGACTCCATAGCTGCTAGATGAACTGGTTAGATAAATAGTTAAATATGCCAAGAGGTATTTGCATTGTTGGTAAGTTTTAATTGCATAATAAATTGTTGATCATAAAAAAGTTTAGTTGCACTACGACGACGTCACACTACTACAGTCTTAGCCTTGGAGAGATACTAGCCATAATTCGTAAGAGGTCACGTGTCAGGAAAACACAAAAATCGGTTGTTTCAGGTATTTGAACAAATGACCATCGCTGTGGTTTTCTCTGGTGAGGACACTTTCAGGACTGAAGTTGTTCTGCAAGCCATGTGTGGTCCTACTGTTTACAAGTTACATTCTGGCAATACGCTGGCTTTTCTGATCTTTTTCCACTGCTTGCACATAAACGTCTCTTTCCCTCAAACTGTTGTTTGCAGCTCATAAGAATCTATTCTTTAAGGACACATTATTGTCAAAGGAAACCAGGACTTGGCTTAGAGAGAAACACAGAAAACGTACCTCTAACTCTGTACTTTGTCTACTCTGTAAGACTTCTTTTTGTGAATGCCTTGGAACTTTTTTTTAAAGAGTACCTTGCAACTCTTGTTCCAAAATAGCACCATAAATTCTGTTTTTGCACCTTTTTAAGCACACTGCTTTCCTCTCCAGTAATCCCAAATTGTTTCTTTGAACTGCAAATACGACACAACATGTATTTCAACATGTACTGCGTTCATAGATTTGTCTGCTGTTAGTATCGAAGACGGTTTAGTCTGAGAGAAAATAACAGAAGCCCATTAAAGCAACAGGCTCACAAAATTATTCTCAGTTTGGGGAGAGAAGTAAAGTGCTCCTCAGGGAACCCCCCCCCCCCAAAAAAAACCCTTTTCTCTTCACTCGTTTCTGTGTCTCTCATCCTCTTCCTCTTTCTTTATCCTCTCTCACACAATATCCATTTTAAAATCTGATAAAGTCTTTTTTTCTCGTTTACTCCCTTAATTATCGATGCTGTCTGCCAGTGCTCATCCCCTGCAGTGCGCTGAGAAGTTGGGCCATTACAGTCAGAGAGATGGAGGTGACAGAGAGAGCGATGGCGAGAGAAAATGAGAAAGATGATCCAGCGCGAGGAAGGGAGGAAAACGGGAAAGTTAGGAATGGATACAGAGGAGGAGGGGAGAGAGGGGGGAGAGAAAGAAAGTGTGTGTTTTACTGCATGGATGTGAGCTGGATGTGCTGAGCCAACACACACACACACACACACACACACAGGGACACACACACACATGTACATTACACACACACACACACACACACACACGGCAAGGGAAGGAGAATGTAATTAATAATCACAGTGGGAAGCGTTTCACAGCTAAGTGCATGCATTTCCTCCCTAGACTCTGCCTGTGAATGTGTGTGTGTGTGTGTGTGTGTGTGTGTGTGTGTGTGGCACTGTGTGTGTGTATTCTGTGCATTAGTGTAGATGTGTGTGTAACACAGTCATATGTTTATATGTGTGCATATTTGTGCATGTAGGCCATGTATGCATGTCCTCACCTTGTTTTCAGCTCGCTAACCGGCTCCAGGTGTTACTCGAGATGCAGAGGGAACAAATTACTTATAGCTTATTAGAGAAATACTCCCTCTGGGACTGTAATGTAGTATCCTACAAACTAAGTTTATTTTGGTGGATTGTAGACCCTCTTGTCAGATTTGCCCAAAGTATCAACAGTGCTTCACTATGGTAACCACTGGAGGAGCAGTGGAAGAGTTATCGAAAGCCCTAACAAATGGATTATTAAGGCATTTGAGGACAACACAAAACTAAACTCTCTTAATGATAAGGACATAATTTGATTTTTAAATGAGTTGGGAATAAGGAAACTATTTTTTTTAATTCAAGTATAATTATGGGAGTAACAGTACTTTCAGCTATTTGTTCAGATGCAGAAGACTGGGTCTGTAGTTTGATTCTTTTGAATATTCTCCCGTCATCCTTGCCAAGATGTGCAAACACAGACCAAATGCTCACAATCTATCGGACTCAGCACAGAAAAGTCTCCGTCTCTTCCTTTTTTCCCCCCACACACAATGGCAATTCAGGGACGTTGTGCAACCAAAGATGTTCAAGGGTACGATGTCACAAAAATGCTGAAAATGGAAACGAACGCCGCTTCTTTGTATCGTGGCCTGAATATGTTAAATGGAATTCAGTGATAACTTTGCTATGACGGTGGTAAACAATAATCTGCAAAAGATTCCCATCTTTGAATCTGGCTGCTGTCTCAGCTGGCGGGCCAGATGCCAGCCAATAAACAAACTGACACAGTGATGACAGCTAGCAGCTAATTTGGTAACTACATGGCCACCGGCTATTTGGTAAAATGTAATTACAAGGGTTACAACGGTTGATCACATATACTTCTAGTTAATAGAGTTGACTCTGGTCATGTAGCACTAAGCAGACTGCCAGATCTAACTTTAAATCCTTGTCTTCCTTGTTGGTGTACTGGTGGATTGTGGGAAATGGTGTTTTTTTTTTTATTTTTACTGTCTTTAGTGTAGTTGATTTAGTGCTAAAAATGGGAGAGTTTCTTGAGGAACCTTGTCTATATATGTCTTTGCAACCCAGCTCTTGACCTGGATTTAACAGGCCTGACAGTGCTCACCACTGATATGAACGGCTGAGAGCAGAAGTGATTACTGTACTGTTATTGTTGAGTTATTATAGGATTACTTGAACACCTTTAACGTCTGATGACTTTTAGCCATTCACACCCATAAGTGGCACTCTTCTTGACTTTAGAAATATTTGAACATAATTGTAGGACATTGGCTGTTACATTGGCTTTTCATTAAGTGACCAAATAAAGACAGTTCCCATCAAGTACACCACAATACTCACACGTTCAGCCATGTTGACTCTCCAGTATAATAATTTCAGCAAACACTTAATGAACTGAAGCTGCCATCTCTGTTGAGTTAATATACCTGTAGGTCTGGAAACTGGGTCATGTGTGAATGGCCACAACCAGAGCTGATCTCATGGCAGCGGTCTGGTGTTAATGGGTGAAATGTGTGCTGAATGTATGTTCGTTATCCCATGTCATACACAGGCACTTGTGTAGAAAAATGGCATTATACTGGCAACAAGCAGGTTGTATACAGAGTAGATAGCCAGGTGGATGGTTGACATTGTGCTTGATGATCCTTGACACAATTATTACTGCAGCATTTTAATGAATCAGTGGGACACAGTACATTTCAAACTATTTTTCACAAATTTTGAGGCCAGGATTATGCTCAATACTCACGGCACAGTTGGGAAAAAGGAAAGAGGGTATAGTAGGTGTGTCTTCAGTCAAAAACATTTGAATTGCAGTAGTGTGTCCAGTGCCTACACAGCATGGGACGCCACTTGGTTTGACTATGATTGGTCACTTAACAGAAAAAAAAAAAAATAGTTCACATCATGAGCACTCCTTCGCCCTGTGCGGTGCTTTTTCATAATGGCCACTTTCCATCAACCTCAGTAACGGTCTAGCAAAGTTCTAGCAATTTAAAAAAAGTGGATGAGTGTGAACAAATTCAGTCTCTTCCTCTCTCACACACATACAGATGTTATGGCACTGGAATAGAGAGGTGTGTGTGTGTGTGTGTGTGTGTGATTGTGCGTCACATCAGCAGTCAGACAGACCTGCTCGTGTTGGTGTGAGGGGAACATTAGAGGGGAAGTGCCTCCTCTGAGTGTTTTTCTACAACATTTACACCACTTTAACCTCAGCTGCACCAAGCATGACATAAATAACAAAGATTTTCTGTTAATACTATTAATAAACTGCAAACACAGCTAGATACACGTAACATTACGGGGTCCTTTAATTGGGCTAAAAAATTAGACAACCAGTGTGAGTAAGCCAGTCTTTCAACAAGTCGGTGGAAAGCCATGCAAAGCTACAAAACTAACAATTTTGCTTCATTACTGTTTTTTTTTGTGCCATTTTTGTAATTTTTATTTCTTGCACCTTGCCCTGCGAAGAGCACGTCTCTCCAATTTCGGAAAACCTCGATGTAGTGTTTCCTCTAACTGGTCTGACCCTGGGTGTTTAGGGAAAACGAGTAAACACTTTCAGAAATATACAGCTTACTCTGAATTCAGCAAAATGTTGGAAATACACCCTGGTGTAAAGTTCCTGCAAAACTTTCAGACCATCACTTTACTAAAAAGCAGGACTTTGCACTTTTTTATGACCCTGCCCAACAGGCAGAGGCGGTGTGTGTGTGTGTGTGTGTGTGTGTGTGTGTGTGAGAGACAGACAGAGACACAGAGAGAGAGAGAGAGAGAGAGAGAGAGAGAGAGAGAGAGAGAGAGAGAGAGAGTGTGGGAACCATGCAGATGAGAAAGACAGTTTGTATATAGGTACTAAGCATGCATGTGTGTGTTAAGGATGTTTTGTGTGAGCGTTGTGTTGGTAGTTTTGCACTGCACTGTGTGTGTGTGTGTGTGTGTGTGTGTGTGTGTGTGTGTGTGTGTGTGTGTGTGTGGAGAGACAGAGAGTTGCAAAGCTGCAGCTGAAGAGTAATGCCCTGTATCTCTGGAGGCAGACTGTCTGAACAGTGAATATCTCTCCGGGTATATACAGTCTGCTCTCCTCACACACACACACACACACTACACTCTAACATACTTTCTCTTGCTGTGCTACATCTTTACAACTACATATATTTTCCTTCTTGCTGCCTCCCCAACACCTTCCTGTTTTACAACTCACCTCACACGCACACACACATACAAACATACATGCATGTCGAGCTGAAACATGGTGGCAGCCCGAGGCAGTGAATGCTGTAGCATGGCAGGAGCGAGGCTGAAATAGAGCTTGGGTCAGACAGACACTAGTGGAGAGTTAGGATGGCTTTATGGCCTCTGGACAGAATATTATGGATGAGGTCTTCCTGTACAGCCAAGTGGAGCGCCGAAAGACTTAAAGAGGGAGTCTGGAAACCACTAAACCTGTGCTCAATTCAGCATGAACAGCCATTGTCAAGCCATCAATTTTCACATTAAGGTTTAGTTACATAAACTTTTCCCAGAGGCAGAGCTGTGCTGGAGGCAAAATAATCTTATTTGTTGTGGTAAATCTGATTAGGCAAAGTAATACTAGAAAAGTAAAGTATAAGAGTGTTATCTCATGTTAGGTAAGCTATTCTACATACAGTCGACAGACACTGTAAAAAAAAAAATTTAAAAATAAAGCCAAAAACCTTGCCTGAAGTTGCAGGCTGGTTTCTGAGTGATGCATGGTACTGACACTACTCAGGTGAAAGTTGTGAATTAACTCAGAATTGACTGTAATCCATTAATCCAGTGAATAAATAAATAAAATTCTCTTGGTAAGGGTCTCGGGCACAGCTCGAAACTGGTTTTCATCCTTTTTATTAGATAAACATTGGATATGGAGTTCCTCAAGGCTCGATTCTGGGTTTGAGACTTTTCAGTATTTAACATTACTGTTAGGTCATCAACCATAAGCACAATATTCATTTTCATTGCTATGCAGACGACACCTCCTGCTATATAGCTGTTGTTACTGACTATCTCAGAGTCCTTTACTGTTTTGCAAATTGCATGAATGACCCAAAAGATCCTTAAATTGAAGGAGAACTAAACAGATGCTTTATGTCAAAAGGATCATAGAGAAAAATTAACTGCACTCTCTCAGGACATCAGAGTGCAGGAGAGAAATTTGGTTATCATTGACTAAAGTTATTTTCCAGGTGGTATAGGAGTGATTTTATGAAACTATGTTTTTCTTTGACTCTATTAATGGATTTGTGGCTGACTATATGTTTCTTTGCTAGCACCCTCAGATACATGAAATATTTGCTTTTGTTCTACAAAACAGACCCACATTAAGCTGGCCTTTTTAGCTTTGCTTTTATCTAAATTACATTTCATTCATTCTCTTTATTTTTTATTTAAAAAAAAAAAGGCACATACACTTTTAAACATCCCACTGAGTTCAAGAAATCCTCCCACAATGGCGTAATATTGACTATTTTGCATGTTCTATCAAAATTCATCGTATTGTATAATGCATTGTAATGAGAACAGGTGCCACTTTACAGAATAGAGGAAAAACAAATCTAATGTATTTGATAAACAGTTCATTGACTAAGAGCCACCTTTAACTGACCAAAACACCCGCCAAAATATCCAATTTATAACAACAATCAAGTGTTTATATTTGTAACTATAACTATACTAGTGTAATTTTGTAAAGGCCACCATGGTCGTTCCATACACTGTCTGATAAAAATGTAAAAAATCAAGAAAAACAAGCAAGCAATATTCTTTCGTTCCACAACAATTGCTGCAAAAGTGCCATTGAGCAAACCAGCTGGCAGCAGAAAAATATAGTTGCATTAGGTGGCTACTAGGGGTGAAAATATGTAACTGTGTTTATGTAATATATGTAACAGGAATGTGAAATAGTGTGGTGGGGGAAAATGAGACAATAATGCTCAGCAAAAGCCTTACCCAGATAAATAAAGGTTATTAAGTGCATCCCCTGATACCTCGTGAGGAAAAGGAAATTACAAAAATAAAACAAATTGCAGCTTCTTGAGCATTCGTCTCACACACACTGTCTCTCCATCGCTTGCCCTCGCAGCTAATCTTCTCTGCTCTAATACGCGTGAGGTCATAAAATCTGATTTGCTTCCACTCCTCTACTGAGAGCCACTAATTCCCAATTTCACTCTTCCTGTCCATACCAGCGTTCCTTTCCATTAATTGAGATTCTCTTACACACACACACACACACACACACACACACACACACACACCTTTTTATTTTTTGCCTTGCCAAGTGAAGTCGGCCTGATGTGGCAGACTGGACATGCGCTGTCATTATCCGAGAAATGTGAATGGTGAGTGGGGGATGAGACGGTGGTGTAGAATTACAATAAGGGAGGGGATGGGTGGGATGCCGTACACAAAGACAGGCAGGGGGGGGGCTTTAATTTAAGACAAAGTGAATTGGATAATAGAGGGATTAGCATTATGGGGGAAAACAATAATGGAGAATAGAAAAGAGTGTAAGATAGAAGAAAGAGGGAGGAGGGAGATATATTAAAGTCCAACTGTGGTGCTTTGGTTACTATTATTACGCTTTAATGTCAAGATTAGGGTCATCATAGCAAGACAGACAGGGAGAGTGAATATCTATTCTTCTCAAACTCAGCTTCCCTTTGTAACTTGGATGGATTTCTTCACTCTGATGCTGGTTCAGATATTCCAAATATGCAGATGCAAGCATGGCGTAATACGCAGTACAGTTAATCAAAATTATTTTCATTTTTGGAATAGAATCTGAACACGCTCAGTTGCATAGCTCAGTACACTATGAAACTTCTTTTTATACCTGTCAGTACTTGTTGATGCCTTCAAACAATAAAAAAAGTATTAATCTGTGCACACCATGCTGTAGTGTTTTTGCAATGTATGAAATGTTAATAGAAACTTTGTTGTAGAAAGTTAAAGAGTATTTTAAAAGCCCCTGAAAATCTTGTTTTTGCTGACCTGCAGTGGTTTAACTCCTCACCTTGCGTCACGCAGTGACGTAGAAATGTACCACAGTACAACGTGACATCACTGGGCACACCTTTGACCTCACCCAACCACACCCATCAGTGATGCTGGCTGAGTTCAGGGGTAAAACACTTGAAACGTTCGACCGGAGAGGGCAGTGAAACACTGCTTTTCAGCCCGGTGTTAAGCTATTCTTTAAATATGATGCCAATAAAACCAACACAGCTCTTTTAAGAAATGTGTTGTTGATCAGCCATCAAATCAGTACGTCAACAATTACACGCACTGCATGAAAAACTGAGTCTTCATTCATTTCAGTGAGGGCCACTGCATTGATGCAGCGGGAGAGTTTTATCAAATACATGGAAGCACACATTCCCGGTAGATGAATTTGTAACACGAACGCTGCAAATGGCCATTCCGGGTCGTGTTTCACTGTCTCACCAGTACTAGTAGCAACATGTCCACTCCGACGCAGTGCTATTTTAGGAATGACCAGTAACTGCAATTATCTACAAATGGAATCTGCGTATTTAGCCTTATTTAGTCAAAAATGTGGTTTGGAACACACTGATCATATGGACTGACAGTGAAGTGGTTTGAGACGTTTATATGGATTGACGTAGAACTGGGTCAGTGTTGGAATCCAGGCTGGCCACAGCTGTCATTCTCTGCAAATGAGAACGCTACAAATTTTTCAGAGCCACCTGTTAATCCTATTGGTTAGGCTAAGAAGGTTTTCAGTGGAGTATTCCTTTAATGAATCTACTGTATATCCACTGCCATACCCCTATCTGTCGTTCTGGACACGAAACTTCAAATATATGCATTGCATTAAATTGTACATGTGTTTCCAAGTATTAAAATAAGCACAACAGGGGAAGTTTGCCACTGTAGTTCTGTGGGAGGGTTAAAGACTGTGTTGTGTGACAACCCTATAAGTCATGTCAACGTCACTCTCTCTATATATTATTCTGTCTTCCTCCCCGATTCTATTTTCATCTTGCCTTTTGTCCCTTGTTGTCGTCGCACAAAATAACTGAGACTGGTGCTTCCTCTGCTCCCAGGACACACTAAGACCAGACTAGTCAGAGCATGAGAACATAATTATAACATTTGGTCCCGGCTTTGATCTAACGTGCATGATGATGATTTTCATTAAATACGTTTTTCGCAGGGGTGGTCCCACTGAGAATCAAAGCCATAATGATCATAGAAATGCTTTATTTATACACAGCACAAACTCTACAGGTGTGATATTTTTGTGGTCATATAATTGGAACTTGGACCATAATTGTAACTGTTCCTGTGGTGTAATTGTAGTTGCTGAGACTGTACTGGTTGGTTAACTCTAACAGGTATTGCAGTACCTATCATTTAATTTTATCGTAAACAATACTTATCTTGTTGAGGATTGTTGTGCCATGAGTGTCTACAGTTGAGTAAATCAGTGTTGCTTTGTTTCTTTGGTTTCTTTACTAATGTCTAAATTGAGATATTCCATCCTTCCGCCCACCAATTTCAGCATTACAAACTTTACAAGAGGCAGTGAGACCTGCAGTGATGAGCGATGTTGAGACCTCACCATCCTTAGCAATATTAAAATTAATCTATAGTTGGTATGAGAAAAAGCACAAGAGGGTCTAAGGATAGAGGGAGAATTTGTGATTTGTGAAATTGGACTATATAAATATAATTGACATGATTTTACTTACAAGAGAAGAGAAAGATTCTTAGTTTATTTCTTATTGGAGTATATGGAAAGGGAATGCAAAGAAATGCCATGTCACATTTCTTTCATATTATTTTAGATTTAAAAAAAAAAGGAATCTGTGGGCTTTGATTATCGCTTGGGATGATTAATGGAGCATAAGTGTTACATCTATAATACAGTATGTGAATGGTGTGAATAGGTCACAGTTATCAATACACACGGCGACATGTGCCAAAATGTGGGTTAGCGTTCTTATGGAAACCCAGTATTCGTAGTGAATGACCTGTTGACCTATCATGAGGCAAACAGTGTGCAGGGTACGCACATCCAAAAAACTTCTACAGATGCTGGATCAAAAAACGAACTGAAGATCAGAACACTGCGCTGACAGCTCCCAGCAAATTCAGTTTAACAGAGCAACGCTTGGATCTAACGGAGGTCTTCGTCAGGTATTGTCAAATGAACGTCACAAAGCAGAACAAGCGACACACAGACGCAAGCACATTCATCACGAAAGAGAATATTTCAGACAGTGTTATCCAGCTGTGCTCTGATTGGTCCAGTCTGGGAGTAGATCACAACCACTGCAGTGATGTGTTTGTGTATTATATATATATATATATATATATATATATATATATATATATATATATATATATTTATATATATATATTTATATATATTTCTTGTTGTGCTTTGTGACAATGCCTGACAAAGATCTCTGTCAGTTCCAAACGTTGCTCTGTTAAATTAAATTAGCTGGGAGCTTTTGTCTGACTTTGACCTTTGATCATTAGGTCCTGCAGTGGTTATCAGGCTGTGCCGTCATAAATCTACTGAGTCCTCTGACAGGTGACACTATTCTCTAACCCTGACCTAACGCACATTTAAACTGTCCTTGATACTTAGCAGCTGGGCCTGGCCTTATCTCTATATTGCATCTGCTTAGGCTAAACTTACACAGGCTGGCCCTACTAAATGTCCCGGCTCAGTAGTGTAGCCGCCATCACTGTTTATATAGTTCCACTAGTCTTACAAATAGCTACTAATTAGCAACCCCTATAGTACCAAGAAAAGACCTTGAGTGTGTCCTGAACCTCAAATTACTCCCGATGAACAGGCCCTCAGACCAGTGGGAGCCTCCAGTCAACTGTGTGTGTGTGTGTGTGTGTGCGACTGGATGAATGAGAGGCAAAATTGTTAAGTGCTTTGATAATGCAGTTCCTTTACCAATATGGTTTCAACACGATGTTGTGCGTGAGTGTAAAAGTGCAGTCAGTCTGCAGGGTCATCGGGTGGGAACGCTCTCAGTGACCGGTGTTTGGTTAAGTTTGGCCCACGACACTGACAACTCTCAACAGAACCACCACCTTTACCTGCACCTCGTGTATCACCTGCTAACAACATGCTACTTAACGACAACCAGCTAACAGCATGTTAAGCTAACTAGCATGTTGCCATCACTAGCAGCATGCTGCTCAACCCACCAAGCCACCTCAGTTACCTCATCCTACCGTTCATCATTTCTTATCATTTAAGATAATTTAAGCACCATTAGTATGCATTATATTTGTATATTTTTAGGAACAAGAAATGTTTTTTAGAAACAGTTATGCCCTACTTTAAACAGCTTCTTGTTTGTTTAATATCTAGCTAGAACCCTAGATGTTCCCATAAAAGGCTGCGTCTTCTTTGGGCTAGGGCTCATCTATATGCAGCTTGTATCAGAGAACCATTCTGTACATGCATGTCGCATACAAAAAGAGCAGAAGCTGGACTTGTGCCTGACTGTAGTGGTTTCTCAGCAACATATGAAGTAAAGTCAGCTTTGGAAAATAACAATGTGACAAACAACCAGATAAGAGAGCAGAAACGTCTCAGCTCGAAAACTACAGCTCTACGTGGTTTAACAGATTCTCAACCTAAATGTGCAGTGGGTTGTTCAATTTACAAAATGTACAGAATCAGGAGGCTTGGTAGGAACGCTTGTTTGTAGGATATACTGTAACACTATTAAAAATCAGACATTCATGGTGCCCAGAGGATGAATCCTGCTGACTGTACCTGCTTAACATCAGCATGTTAGCATTGTTATTATGAGCATCTTACTGCAACGGCACAGTAAGATAACAGCAAGGTTGCAGACTCTTAGTCTTGTTTTTGACTCTGTTGCAACGGTCAACGATCAACGGTCCTGCCTCTGCTTCAAGAAAGAATCCACATTTTCTTAAGGTTCATCGGGTCACTGCCTTCTTATCTGACATAACACAAGTGCTAGGCCTATATCTTATCCACCATTTTGTGTCTAAGCTTTTTACACCTGTTGTCATGTGGGCCTTTGCTGAGAAAAATCATTCGGTACATTTATTTCATCCTGCAGAATTGACAGCTTGTTAACATAACTGACAGATAATGAACTTGATAGTCTCCATGGTGGAAGCCACTGTGGCTGAACAGACAAAGAATAGAGTGCTAGTGTAGAAACACCACATCAGTGAGCACTCACCACCAAAGACGTGCAAAATAAATTGAAAAGTGGTATCCCACAGACTACCACTTTAATTTCCTAGTGCTGTTTATTTTTAGTGTTCCTCCCTCTCCTCATTACCATTTCCTGCACTCTTAGTGCTTCTAAATCAAAGTCACTCTTTCTCTCCAGAGTGCCACTGCTACTACTCCTGCTGCCACTGGTACGTTCTACAGTTCCACACTGGAAGAACTAGGGCAGGCAGCTCCTTAATTACTTCATTAATTTTAATCTGATCCAATTAATTACATTTTCTCAAGCTCTCCCTGCTCTTCGTTCTAGTAGGTTGGAAGTTCCCTCGGACGCCAAGTGCCACTGCGGGAGACCTTGCATGTCCTCTGGTGCGTTAAAAAAAAGAAATGGGAAAAAAAATATAAAAATCTCTCTCGTCCCACCCCTGCTAAATCAATTATTTTTCTCCCCAGGCAAAACAAAGACCCCCTTTCCCTTGTTATTCTGTAATTATTCAGCCCGGTGCTCTGTCCAATTTTGTGCCTTGACAGCACTTAAGTAGCTTGTGAGTTTAACCCCTTTCAACCCCCAACAGCAGCCACTGGCAGCCAGGCGAGTCGGTGCTGCTTCATGGCTCTACCTTTTGTCAGAACACACGGAGGGGGAAACTATGCTGCGTGGGCAAAATATTTTAGGACAATCAGCGGGAGATGGCTCGAAATTTTGTTGCTTGAGGGCACGCTGCACCGTCACACCGCTAAATTGCTGAGTTATTCGCTGTCATTTTCTAATCAGCCTTAAATTTATTGGTTATACAGGGTAATTATCGGCCCTGACAGTTATTTTTGCATTCATCAGCTCAGCCTTTTGGTGAACGCTTTGAGCATATTGATACTGGTATGATGTGCTTTGGGTTATTAGTGTGTAAAAGGGCTTAGATGGTGTTAAGTGGGTTTGTGTGTGTGATGGGGGCATGACTAGAATGAGTGAAACAACTCGTGAGTGTAAAAACTCTACCTGTAAATGCTGTTGTGAGAGTTTTGTTGCACCTTTAGACTGTCTGACAACAATAATTGTAAAAGTTTATTGCATGTCCCACTGTGTGAGATGGGTCTAATAAAGTATATGTCTGTGTCAGACTGTACAATATCAAGTTGAGGCTATCAGATTATGCGATGAATGTGCGAGGAGTGTGGTGAAACATAGTGCTACTATGAAAATAGAAAAACGTATAATTAGCGCAGAGTCAAGTTTAGTCAAGTCAATTTTATTTATATAGCCCAATATCACAAATTTGCCTCCAGGGACTTTACAATCTGTACAGCATATGACACCGTTTATCCTTAAACCCTCGATTCAGATAAGGAAAAACTCCAGAAACAGGGGAGAAAATGAAAGAAACCTCAGGAGGAGCAGCAGGGGAGCAGGGAGGGACAGACAGGAAATCACAGGTTGTAAACATACATGAAGAACGGATCTGGGAGGACGCTGAGCAACTTCCAGGTGTTTTGAAGGTTTTCTTCTTTGAGTCCCATAAACTGTTTTTTGTTTTTCCTCCATCGTTTCGGTGAGAAGGGGCCTTAAGAGAATCACTGAGCAAAACATTGATTTATGGGTTGGAAAACCACCAAGCTACCACCTGCTATGTGTCTGTCTGCAAGCTGAAACCACAGGAGTATTGTATTAACTAGGAAATGATTTTGGGAACAGTTAGCCCCTCCTACTCCCCCACTGACTGAACATGTATTCAAAATGCCCCCATTGTGCTTCATGGACACCCTGTTTCTGGTGCCGGGTATCTAGTGAATGAGGCTGAGCTGTGAGGATGATATAGGACGTTAGGTACTGTGTAGAAATAGGTGCAACACTGTGATATTTAGTGTTTAAAGTCTACATTGGCAGGCATTTTGGGAATTAAGCCATTTTCATCTCACAAACACCTTGGTCAGTTAGCTGACTCACTCCTTTTAATGCTGCACTTTTTTGATTTATAAAGTATAAAATGGGCGAATCCACAAGTCATTTTCTACAGGAGTAAAAACTGTGACTGACTAATCATAATGTGATAGTGTTGATGCGACTTTTATGGTTTCAATTCACTCATTCATCCAAAGTTATTTAGCTGTCTAAACAAACTAATGAAAACACATGGCTAGCCGCAGAGCGTTTGAAAAGACTGTAATGATTACTGCAATACCTTCTGAAGGTGAATAACAAAAAATTACAAGAAGTGAGGTTTTAGGGAATGTTGGTATCAGGTCTTTAACAGATGGCACTGAAAATAAAAGCTGTTTAGTTCACGTGTTACATTTCTGAAAACAGGCAGCACCTGTCCGTTGTATCATAGTGCGTACGGACTCTGGCTATCAGCCTAAACATAAGATCCCTTCGTACAGCACTGCACAAGGCGAGATATGTTAAACATGAACAAAGGAGAGAAAGAAACACACAAACAAACACACACTAAGCCTCCTGATCACTCAGTAATTGGAATCCGTGTACCAATCACAAACCGCCAGCTGCTTCAGTGGAGCTACAAACTCTCCATCACCAGTTCCAGGTGTCCGTGGTTACTCTTATATCCCTCACTACACTTGGAAACGCTTTCTTCCTGTGATGCTATTGATACAGATGTAGTCATAGTAAATGAAGCCACTAAACACAGACACAAAATCCATGGTGCAATCAGATCAAGCAGCAGAATTAACTATATTTCAACCGTAATGTAGTGACTTCAAGTACTGCTCAGTCGGGTAGCTGATCTCTTCCTGTCTGCTGAGACACAGAGATGCAGACAGAGGTTAACCCCTCCCTGTCATCTGTCCACCACAGAAGGCTTGCATCTCCAATTTTGCAGCTCATATCCAACGACTTCCCGGTTCTATAACTACCCACTCTCATATGAGTTAATGGCATATAGTCATCAAGGTTCAATTTATTCATTCATAAAAACAGCGCTTCCTTCCTAATCAACCAACACTGATTAGCAAAACATAGGAAATAAATACCCATAAAATAAAGCTATAGATAAAAACAATATAAAACTATATTCAATAATACAATTAAGAACTTTTTAAATGAACCACCCAAACAACAACATAAAAACAAACTAAGATTAAAATGAATTAAAATCACAGTTTACGTCCTCCTAACAAAATTCACATTGTACGGTTGTATCCCCTGTGGGATAAAAGACAGAATGCCATTTAAAGTGTGTGACAGGTGGAGCACGTGCAGCACCTTCCCAAACCTACTAGCGATGGAGATACTGTACCAAATGGACACTGCGAGGCCTGTGATTGGTCAGCTCGGGCCACGTGTTGTTTTTTCTACACATTTCTGATGATGGTAGACATAGTTGATAATAAAGACAACCGTCTCCTTTTCAGTAGCACAGGTCATATTTTGTGATCAAACAAAGCCATCTCCACTTCAACCTTTCAGCTCGCCAGAATTTTCCCTCCATCACAAAAAAAACACGAGAACGTAAACACACTTACTTCTGCTATTGAAAGAGTACTCCGCTGATTTAGCATTTCACTTCTATAACACAGTTAATAAAGGGATCAAAATCAGTTCAGAAGAACTTTCATTTTTTATTCTATGCATTCTTCTTCCTCGTCAAAACCTGGCCTACATTACCCACAATGCATCTCGGCCGCTGACAGTTTTCCCATCGACTGGAAACACACTTTGACATGTGAAATCGGCAGACTTCAGATTAAATAATTGCATGGCAATAATTAAATTTTTGTCATTAGCTAGACAAGACGAACCTTCCCATCGTCACATCGTCAGAAACCGAACGAAGGAATGTAAAAACAATTACTTTGAGGTATATAATTACAAGACAGGTCCTGGACAGGTGCAAGAAAAACAATTAACTTAAATCAATTCCTATGCCCGAAGCACCTATAGCAGGTCTGCTGTATACTGTCCTGCTAATGGCCCCGGTCTGGATCCACACCAGCCCTCCTGCTCCACTGACAACCTTCCCTTAATGATATCAGGTGCTTAACGTGAATTAGTGCCATCAGGAACGCTCGGGTCATTATTCCGCCACATAAGTTTTATGAAGTGAGTGAGTAAACTACCCCTTATATAACAGAGCGCAACTAAACATAGTTTAACAGAGGCACTAAATTACTGAGACAAACAAACACTTATTCCAAACAGGTATTATAAAAGACCTGGCAACAAATGAGTTGGTGAAGGAGGGAAGAGAGAAGGTTATCTGTTTGAATAATAGTGTCCTGTTTAGATGAGGACAAAACATTTAAGAGTGGGCAAGAGAAGGAGCAGGGATACAGTGTAACCACGAAATTACAAGACTGCGTGTGCACATGATCTGCTGTGTCTAATTAGATGTTTTACTGAAGACATCACCATCATTTAAATACAGTTTTAGAAGACTTTGACGGAGCTTGAAGGATTTTTTTTTTTAATGAGATGACTTTCAGTATTCAGCAAATTTTTAAAGAAGTCACTCTGCCGCCTTTATTGTTACAGCATGGTAAAGTTTAGACAACTAAAACAAGGTTAAAGGAATGGTTTGACATTTTGGAAAATACTCTTATTCGCTTTCTTGCAGACAGTTAGATGAACAGACTGATACCACTCTCATGCCTGCACGGTAAAAATTAAGCTACAGCCAGCAGCCGGTTAGCTTAGCTTAGCACAAATACTGGAAACAGGGGGAACCAGCTAGCCTGGCTCTGTGCAACTGTAACAAAATCCATAAACCAGCAAAAATGTTGTATTTATCTTTGTGCCGTTTAGCTGATGCTAGGAGCTTTTAATACGATTATAGTAAAATGTGTAAACAATCATGAATCACTGTATTTGCAGATGCCCTTATAATGAAGTGCTGCAGATAACAATGCAAATGTAAGTATGTTACTGCAGAATGATAAGGGGATGAAGTTTGCTGATTGTGACACACAACGACACACAGACAAAATGGAATCCCATTAGCACCAACGTGAGGGGAACAGAAAGGAGCAAAGGCAGAATAACACCCAGGAAAACACTCTTATCACTAGAGTCCATGTGGGCAGGAAGCAAACACAGAAATCCTAGACTCTCAATAAAGCAGACAAACCCAAACTGTCTCCTCAGATACACACCTGGTTGGTGTTAAAACAAAATGCCAAATTGAGAAACTGCTGCTACTTTTTTTAATGGTCTGTGGATGTTTTTCTCTTTCTGAAAGAGAACCTCCACTATGAAAAAACAAAACAAAACACAAACCAGTGAAAGAATCCTTTTTTTTTATCTATCTGAATTAAGAAACATCGCAATAATGTGCTGCCAGAGTTTATTATAAAATGCAGAAATTGACACCGTGTTTACAAATATTTTTTTTCTCCATTCTCAGGTAAATTTAACTAAATGCTGCGTAGGACTAACCAAACAGATAAATTCATCTGTTTCATTTACCTTTTTATGTCCAGTAAAACTGACATAAGATTGTAAATATAGGAATCATGATGCTTTACAGATTTAGCTTGCAAAACTAACAGGGCCCATGAACAGTGAAGGGATAGTTGGATGTCAACTACAGTTATTTTCACTATTACCCCTTAGCATTCCCATTTGCAGACATTTCTCCGAGATACACCTGCTCAGACAAGCTCAACGTACACTTAGAGAGTTGACAAGCAACACATTTTTAATAACAGCCAAGGGGAGCTGTTGTAGGGTGGGAGAGAGTTATGCACATACACACACTCACTAAGCACTCTGCTCGGTTCCCTCATTTAACAGCTACAGTATGCTGCGACAATGAGGGCGTCTCACTTACTTTCCCAACCCTGATTTCCCAGGCCTGTTATGGGATATAAACTGGCAGCCATCCGCTAACAAGCCCAGCTTTCTCACAATTAACCCCAAATGCACAGCGATGCGCATAGCAAACAGCAGCTGCAGCCACCTGTTTCACTTTTGGACCTTCTCTTTTTTCTCCCGCCGCTGGAGTAACAAGGAAACAAAGTTTAGAAAAGGAAATCTTGCCTTGTGTGCTGAGTGAACAGACAGCTCCCTGTGCTTCTGCCCTTGCATTTCCGTCACGTTCCATTTCCCATTTTATTCAATCATTGTGTCAACCCACCAGTCAATCAGCGCCTCTCCTTGCCAATAACAAATAATAAACACGTCAGACTCCAGGTAGTTCAGGGATATCTGCATTCCTTCACAAACCATCGCTGGGACATTTTTAATGGTATTCATGCAGTTATTGGGGGAAATTATTAAATAAACGCAGACGAGGAAGCGTGTGGGAGAGGGATTATGCATTTCAAATCGTCCTCGGTGCAACGTAATAAGTGTATCCGACACCTTGAGGAGGAAACTGATTGCTTCTGTTCATGTGGGTAATATTTTCCATGTCGACCACGGTCCGGGGAAATAATTACAAAAAACTATCTTCCTCCACACCCAATTGCTTCCTCCACGTTGCCCTTGTTGAGTAAGTGTGTGTGTGTCAGCGTGTATATATGTTTGAGAGCGAGTGATGCGGTGTACATGTACATGAGGTGTTTGGGATAGAGAAAAGGAGATGAAAGAGGGAGAGATAGAAAGGGATGCTGCATTAGCTTGTCTGCAACTCTTGTGTTGTGAGCTGTGAACCAATCTGTTAATAAACTCCAGTAACAGAAATCCAAATAGACTTATTTGTGATGTGGGATGGGTAGTGCTGCTTTTAAAAGTCCTGTCGGCCTCATCACAGCAGACCTCTGAAACATGTCATCAGTTCAAAATCATGTTTATAAGCAAATCTCGTCAAAGTCATGAAGTTTCAAGCCGATAAAAACAAAGTATGTTTTTTGAGCTGTTAATGTCGGCCTGGGGTCTCCAGGACCCCAAACACAACATGAGGGTTAAATTAATACATTACAACAAAGAAAAGAAAGTTACATGTATTATATGGGTCATCTGCCACAAGCAATAATGAAGTGGAATAATATAGCATACCATTACGGCTAATTTTGTATTTAGTTCTGCTTTATTGCATCCTTTGAATTAAAGTCATCCATCATAAACGGCCCGGCTTCTTTTGAAGGTTAGCTGCATGTGCTTGGGCACTCGGGACGCTTCTTGTCATTTCTTGTTTACACCCACCGAACGTATGCTGCTGGTATTGTAACGGCGGTTTAAGTGGGATTGGTTCTTTAAAGATTGTGAGTGTGTGTGTCGGCAGTCAGGCTGTGTGTGCCGCTGCACTGTCCAGAAAATACAACACCAAGCTGGAAGTTAAGTACCTTGCTCAGGGGCACCTCATCAGCAGCTCAATCAATATCATTATTGATCATTATTTTTAGGCCTTCCCAGTTACGCTTTAGCAAGAAACAGGCACACAAATTGAATCCACAGCAAAAGGTAATAGAGTATACACTTTCTTAAAGACAACACATTTTTATAGTGAGGACAGGCTTGACATGCTATTATGGTAATCTATTGTTTCAACTTAATTTCCCTTCTTCTTCCCTACTGAAAGTCAGCAAAAACAAAATTCTTGCCAGAAATTGTCTAAACTGGTTTTAGCTTCAAAACCAACTACCTGTCTCCTTCAGCTAAACTTTGTAAAGATCTCTGGCCGTCACTGGGCTACAGTTAGCTTGGATCTCAATGCGTCCTCAATGCGTCTTTGGTGCATTCACACCTGCTCTTAGAGCTGTCCACTTGTGATCAGATCACTCAAGACGCATGTTAATGCCAGGTGTAAACAGGGCCTTTGTGTGATGCTTAATTAGAGTGAGCCAGTTGGTTAATTGTTTGGCTGATACGGGTAGAGGAGGAGGAGGAGGAGGATGAGGATGAGGAGGGGGCACTTGATTCATGACAGGGAACTGCAAGTTTGAAGGGTGTCGACAGATAAGACTGCAAGGGTAATTAACAGAAAGAGAGAGGGATGGTGAGAGAAAGGAGAGAGATGGGAAAGAGAGGGAGAGAACTGCCAAGCAGAATAAATGTCATAAAACTGTCCTAGGACCCCATAATGACTTCAAAAAGAAAGGGAAAAAATGAAGAGCTGGTGTGGAAGGAGGGAGATAAAGAGAAAGAGTAAATGAGAGCAAGAGCAGGAGAGAGGGCAATGATTAAGGATATAATTCCATTTTATTACACAATGGTGCTTCATCCCAAGATGCCAACTGGGCAGAAGCGGTGCTGAATCCATGGACAATTAACTTTTACAAAAAAATAAAAAATACAAGCTTTGATTCTTCTCAAGGTCGACAAATGTCAAGTGGAAGACGGCGCACATAAACATTCCCATAGCAGCAACATCCAGCTTGTTTGGCACATTCTTATCAAGAAGAAAGAGAAGGGTAAAGGTGGGGCGGATACATACAGAGTTCAAATGGCCCTCGACGCTAAGGATGGATAGCCACGAAGGCAACTGCCCTCAGACCCTCAGGGTCCCTGAAGGCTCCAGGCTGTCTGTGTGTTTCTTTGTATTAATTTGAATAATTACACATTTGTTTGGTAATAAAGCACAATTAAAAACTGAAAGTAAGGGTCCTTTTTACATAATCTTGAGACCCTGTGTCCACTTTTAATATTTCAGTTGATATTATGTTTACATGGTTCATATCCTTAAAATAAATTTGTGTTTAATCATATTATCCCAAACTAACTGACATACAGCAAATCGAGGCAGAGTAGTCCTGAGTAGTGCCTTCAGCCCTTCTGCCAGACTGCATACATACCTAACAACCTCTGCCAAGGGCAGTCTGTATACTGCTTGTGAGGCAAAAAAGTCAAATTTATTTATATAGCATATTTCATACAATGTAAGCTCAATGTGCTTCACACACAAACAAATATGAACAAAATAAAATAAGACATGAACACATATTTAAATACATATTATTCATAAATTCGTCCCTGCCCACCAACCAACATAAACATACCCACATATATCCCAGAAGAGTGAGACAGACAGAGAGAGATTCTCTCTGCACCAAAGAGTGCAGAGTAGCTGCACCAAAAGATGAGCTCCTGAATACAACTCAAACTTGGACCTAAAAAAGTGGGACATTTTGCAAAATTACCTTCAAATAATCTTCAGAAAGGACTCTAAAGAAGAGGCAACCACATTAATCAGCAAGAACAGAAGAGGAGATATCATCTTTGGATATATTTTCTTTTAAATCAAAACAATTGACTAACTGTCAAGATAGCTAGCAACTGCTACCTGCTACTATTACCAACTTTCCAACGGAGAAACTGCATTGAAGAAGCCAACAGAAGAGGTACCTTTATAAAAGGACAAGAAGAAAAATTAAAAGGGCCATAGTTCAGTTTTTGTAGGCTAGAAAAGCTCTTGCAAAGTAAATAGTTAGCCTAGCTCCCCTTGGAGTAAAAAAGTCGGCGCCATGGAAACTGATCAGAAGGCAGCACAGCTCTCAGAGCAGAGAGCAAGGAGATTCAGTACCCTGCTACATGTACGAGTGGAACAGCTAGGAAGAAACACAAGGAGAAGACACTCAGTGAAAACCCGGAGGTCCTCTTCACTGACTACTCCCAACAAAAAGAAGGAAGGAAGAAGAACAACCTCATATTCTTCACTGAGTCCATCTACATCTGGAAAGATACTGTGCAGCAATTATGCATATGTATCCAATGAGGGCATCGACTCAGGAGGCAGATTAAAGATCTGTAAAGATGAACACCTTGACGAGGATGACCGGAGAACAGTGTGCTCTGTTAGCCAAAGTGAAGGAGGATGCTGAGAATAGAGACAGGAGCTTCACCAGGCAAGTCCAACACCTGACAGACCATCACTCATCAGTCCCCACAATGACAAGTACAGAGAGACAGACTCTCCCTGCCAGTGCCCCAAACCCCTGCCTTGTCTCTGTCCCACCCTCTCTGCTCTGCACTCAGCCCAACAACACCCTGGCACCTCCTGATACATCCACACAGCCAGCTACCAGCTGCCAGCTCTGCCCATCTCAGCTTCCCTCCACTCAGCCTGAAAAGGAAGCCCTACAAGTGGCCCTGCTGGCTGACTCTAATGGGAAATTCCTGGACACAAACAAGCTTTTTCCTGGAAAGAAACCTAGATGCTGCAGCACCACAGGCCAGGCAATGAAGCTTTTGAAAAAGGAGACCCTCAAGAGCACTGGTGATCCACACAGGAACAAACGACCTACACAGCCTTCATAAAAACACTGCTGAGGCAGTGAGGAAGATGGCGGAGCAGGCCAGTGAGGAGTTCCCTGACACCCGCATTGTGGTCTCCACCCTGCTGCCTAGGACAGACACCCCTCCTCATGTCATCCATGACATTAATATGGAGATCAGAAGAGGATGTGCCACCTTACCCAACGTCTATCTGGCCCTCCACCCAACCATTGGCACCTGGGACCTCTATGATGGACTCAATCTACACAGAGAGCGGGTGAAGATATTTGCAAAGACTCTCAAAGACACGGCCCTGGGATGCAATGCCCCCATCAGCTCCTCTACTAGGAGCTTTAGAGACCATCCCAGACCTCCTCCTCCTCCCCACCACGCCAGGATCATCCCCCCAAGTATGAGGAGACACAACAGCTCTGCCTGGACCTCCCACCCACCACACGTCCACGACCTCACGACTTTGAAGCATAACCAGAGGTTACTGTCCCCCTCCTTAGCCCCTGCCCACCAACCACCTTTACAGCATCAGCAGCAGAGAAATGCAGCAGCACATGCCCCTTGTCCCCCTCCCCACCCACTGCAGCAAAGCCATACTGCAGAAGCTGCCCCCGGTCTCCCTCCCCACCCACAGCAACGGGGCTATGCTGAAGTTGTAGCCCAGCCTACTGCCACAGTCCCTCCCCTGCTACCTCTGAGCTGGGAGACATCAGGGAGGTGCTACACACCTTGTGCACCTGGCTTCTGTTCAGCTAAGACACATACTCAGAACACCTTCTCATTTGAGAAACTGAATGATAGCAATAGTAGCAGTAAGTACAATGATAATATTAGTGAAAATAGTACATGCCTCCATGTAATCCATGTAAAATTATTATTCAGTATTGAATTAAAAAAATGTATAGATAATTGTAGGTGTTTTTATATTTGTCTCACTATACAGGTTCATTTTGATTGTTTTAATGCGTTCATTTCATATAAGCTGCTGGACTATTCGGGGTCTCCACTCCTCAACCTTTGAGCTGACGAGTGAAAACCCTGAATTCACGAAATCTATCAAAGATGTTGATGTAATTGTGTTAACAGAAATATGGTGTCAAAATGATCTGCTCACTCACTGTCCTCCGGGATATAATGAAGTCACGGTGCCCTCTGTAAAATTTAAAAGCAAATGCAAGGGCAGAACATTGGGGAGGATCTTGGTGAGGTATATCTGTGCCATCAGATCTCACCAGTTACACAGAGTAAATTACACATTTTGTTAAGATTAGATCCTGAGATCCTTAAGCCTGAGCATAACTGATAGAGACCTATTTCTCTGCTATTTACATACCCCCAGTAGTAGTAGAAGACATTTTTGAAACTCTCCACTCAGGAGTCGCCCCTTTCCAGGCCCAGGAATTGAACCTGATGTCATCGACCCACAGGCCAACAACCATGTGTTTGGTCAGTCTCCCCTGTTTACCACACCAACCATCACCCCTCGGAACAACCTTGACTCTGAAATAAACCGAAGTGGCAGGGAGGTAGTGCATCTCTGTCGGGCCTTAGGCCTGTATATAGTTATCGGTAGGTTCAGAGGGGATTCTTTAGGGGGATTCACATACTCCTCAACTCTTGGGTCTAGTGTACTAGACTATGCAATCACTGACATGGACCCTTCCACTATCAGTGAATTCACTGTCAGACAGCAATCCCCCTTTCAGACCACAACCACAAAAAATGTTCTTTAAACTCTCAGGTCAAATGAGTGACACAAAAAGGGAACCTACTAAGCTGTATAAATTAAATCCTACTTACAGATGGGCCCAAGACAGTGGAGACAAATTCATCATGGCCTTGAACTCACCTGATCTGATGAATGGCATATCAGTATATAACCAAAATTAATATGTCCCTACCTGAGATGGTGTAAATAAGGCCATTGATGATATCAATATAATATTTCATAAGGCAGCTATTAAAGCTAACCTTATAAAACAGAAACAGAAGCCTGTAAAAAAGCAAAATGCCAACAAATGGTTTGATCAAGAATGCAAGACCATCAAAAAAGACCTGAGAAAAACAGCAAATGAAAAACATCGCCAACCAAACAACCCAGCCTTAAGCATTAGGTACAATGACATTTTAATCAAATATAAATGTACAATAAGGAACAAAAAACAAAATTATACCCACATGACACTTGAAGATATTGAAAACGCCATTAAACAAAATCAATTCTGGGACAGGTGGTGACATCTGGAGAGCTCATTTTGAAAATCTATACAAAGACATACCAGTAAATCTAATTAATTCAGATCAATGTATTATAAAAGAAAAACTCTAAATATTAGAAGAAACTATTTAAGACAACCACAACCCCCTTTACTTCCCAATTACTTGGGAAGAATTGAAAGTCTCTCCAGCCAAGAAAAGCTTGTGGTCCAGACAGCATTAAAAACTAAATGCTCAAATGCAGTACCCCAGTGATGCAGGGTACAGTGTTGAAGTTGCTCAATATCGTACTACGGTCAGGATGTTTTCCCGACATCTGGTGCAAAGGGCTCATTTCCCCCGATTCTTAGGAGTGAGGACAAATCAGACCCGTGGCATCTGTGTCAGCAGTTGTCTAGGTAAACTATTCTGTAGTATTCTAAATAAAAGAATACTAGATTTCCTTGAAGAACTCTCAATCTTGAGTAAAAATCAAATTGGCTTCCTCCCAAAGCACCACTGACCACGTATACACCCTTCACACTTTAATCAACAAACAAAAAATGGTAAGATATTCACTTGTTTTATTGACTTCAAGAAAGCTTTCAACTTTATTTGGCATCAAGGGCTCTATTACAGACTTCTTTTGTGGTATAGGGGGCAAAATGTATGATCTGGTTAAATCAATATATTTGGAAAATAGGTGTGCTGTTAAAATTAAAGACAAACAAACTGAATTCTTCTCCCAGAGAAGAGGTGTTCGTCAGGACTGCAATTTAAGCCCAACTTTATTTAATGTGTATATAACTGCTATCCAAACACCAATCAGAGGAAACCAAATTACAACGCAATGTAAAGAAACCTATTTGGAACATTGGAAAGAAGAAACTAACAGCCAAAGTAGATCAGAAAGTTATCTGGCCCTAAAAAGAGATTATGAACTGGCAGAATCTCTCTCTACTGTCAGAGATAGAAAGCAGAGACAGATCCTGGTAGGTAAGGTAAGGAGGGTGATACAAGTTGTGTAGGGAACACATATTTGCAAACAACAGCAACATATTGAAAGGATGAGAATTACCAAAATAAATATTACTAAAGCTTAAATTATCAGCATAGAGGGTAGCAACCCCCCCGACCTTTCTGTTGCATCTTGTGCAATGCACGAAATAGAGACTTCACCTTAAAATTTCAATCAACTCTGACCAGTCTCAATCAGCCAGGTCTCAGTGAGCAAAATGCAATCAAGTTTGTTGTTGCTTATGATGTCATTAATGATGCAACTTTTGTTGGATAAGGATCTGACATTCAACTTTCAGCTTTAAACTGTTAGTGGCAGCAGCAGCTACGGGATATGACATGGCAGGTTTAACATGGACAAGGTTCTGATGGCTGACTGATCTAGGTGATGTTTTACTGCAGTTACGTCTGTTGATTATTACTGGAATAGTATATGCTGGTGTGAGATTTTCATTATTGGAAAAAACTATGAGGATAATCTTACAGCTCACTGATCTTCATGTGGTGAATGCCTTGCAGGAATGTAGTGTGAGTTCGATGTTCATAGATAAAAGATGAGAACCTGCATGATTTGGATGGAGACGATCATGTTTGAAGTGATCCGTTCTGTCGTAGAAGGTGCTGAAGTTGTCTACACAGGAGATGTTTCTGCTACAGCAGTAGTCCTCTTGAGCCAAATGTGTAGTTGCCTTAGTCAGCTAAACTTTACGTTTCCAAAACCGGGGGGAGGGCAGTGGGCCTGTCCATAAGGAAGACAAAATCCTCTGAGTTTCTCCGATTGCTGCACCTTAAGGTCGTTTGTTCCCGCATGCATCACAACAGCCGAGACAGACGGGTGATGACGTAGCAGCTGTCGGGCGGAGGTGTTAATGTCCTTAACAAGGGCACATGGGTGGCAGGAGGTGCTGGACCTGTTGATCTGGACATCACGGACCATGGATGACCCAACAACAAGCACGGAGGGATAGTCAGTATGCTTGTCTGCTTCGGTGGACGTCCCCAGGTGCACACCGACAGAGGAGCAAGGTGGAGGTCCCGAGCGCTCGACTACTGGGTGAGAACGCGCCACAGTAGTGTCACGTGTCTTTGGGTGATGGGCAGACTGCAGCGGCATGGTGGGAGAGGAGGCCGGTGGTGATGGAGACTGAAGAACTTGCTGCTGCTCATCAAGCTCAATTGTGGTGAGCACTACTGGTAAGAACTGAAGGTGATTTAGATGAGCAATATCAACCTGTTGATGAAAGTGAGGGATTCATGTGCCCCCCATCCTCAGTCGACTATACGCCCTTGGTTGGGGGAATGTGTGTGTGACGGGGCTCAATATGGGCCCATAGCTCATTTTTGCCCCAGGGGACCTGGCAGGTTAATGAGGCCCTGCTCAAAGCAAGTACAAACCTTTGAAAATTGTTTCCTACATACCAGAACAAACCCTCCCAAGGAGTCACAACAGCCTTTCCAAATGATAAGACAGAGAAAGGAGCAGGTGACAAGAAGATGGCACAGACATGCACACAGACACTGAGAAAAGAAATGCAAAACAAAAGGACGGCCTTGAGCAGAGGTCTTATCAACAGAGGTCCAAAACAACACGAGAATAGAAAGTAGCCTCTTTTCTCTTTGGATACACCTTTGTTGTGTTTCCCCCGGGGTGACACGTGGAGAGGTGGGGGCTGACATTGATTCTTTAGTTAACCAGCACAACGTCTGTTGTCTTCGGGTTGTGTTTTGATCTTTGACCGAGACTCGCTTAGTTCACAGACACCCATGGGATTCAGGACTATGGCGTCTGACCCTGAATACAAAGGAAGGGGCCGCACATTCCACAGCCAAGGTCAAGGGAGCAACGCTATTTGTGTCAACTTTTATCGCTCTGTCTGTTGGCGAGTCTTTAGTCTCATCTCTCTATAAAGTGCAAGCTTTACGCTGAGTGACCCAGGAACTCTCTTTTCAATAGCTCGTTCTCACTATATGAGCATTCACGTAACCTGGAACCTTTCATTAGGCTTTCCCTTTATCACTTTCAATTCTTTTATTTTCCTTTTTTAATGTCTGTCTTTCTCTATGGAGATGCAAGGCTTTGGCCTAAAACCCTTCATTACCACAAGCAGTCTCTCTTCCTCTCCTCTTTCTAAATCTCTCTTTTCTCCTTTCATCATTTTCCAGTGATAATTCTAACTAATCTCTCTTTCATTCTCATTTTCCTTTGTGGCATCTAGTCAATCAATCCCTCCTCTTTTCTTCTAACCAATCACCTTTTTGTTCCTTTCCCACCATGGATTCCTCCTGTGGGAGCCAATCATCTGTTTGGAGGTTTGAGAATGTTTGGGATTCGGCAGCCAGGTCTTCTCGGCAAAACAGGCCAGGTTTGGGTTTCTGTGCTACACAGACACAGCTACAGATAGACACAGCTGGCCGCAGGTGCCAACAGCCAACATGAGAACGAATGGGTGCATGTAGTGTATTATGGCATTAGTACAAAGTGCTGGAAGAAAACTGGGGGGAAACAAAGGGCTTTTCAGATTATAATGTAACAGAGAGAGAAAGAGTAAATGTGTTTCCTTTGGTCCAAATGAAAATGTATTCACTGTTCTGTGTGAATACAGCCTCGTCAGCTTGTTACTTTATATGATGTGGGGTTTACAGGATTTCTTTCTACATGTTTACATGTCAGCGTGTGCAAGAGTAGCAGTTATGTGCGTCCTTGTACAGCAACACGTGTCGCATGTATATTAGCTGACGTGCCTCGCTCAACACCAAGGCCGTGTCTGAACAAACCTGGTCAGAAGGCAGTAAATCTGGCATGAGACATGAGGCAGCAGTTGTCTCAGACAACCAGCTGAGGACAACAACATGAGACGAACAGGCCAAACCGGCTTTTGAACACTTCCAGTGCTTTGGATGAATGACAGCAGAATGGTATATTTGTTTGACAGACCATCTGATAGCTGGAAGGATACATGTCCTCCAGTCTTGCTCAGATCTGTCGTTTGCAAATTCACTTTAATTCAATTCAGTATGCTTTATTGGCACGAGTGTAACAAAGTCAATATCACCGAAGCGTAAAGTAATAATGAGATTAAAATAAAAATACAAAAGTATTAATTAATTTCTTAATTCACAAAATCAGGAAAAAACAAAAAATACAAAACAATGAACATTTGCTGTGTGTGTGTTTGTGACAGACTGTGGAAGTGTGTGTGTGTGTGTGTGTGTGTGTGTGTGTCTGGGTGGTTGTATATTTAGCTCCTACATTACAGCCTCCATCACACAGACTGATATATACAAAATAATAATTATAAACATTTAAAAAGGAAGCCAGAGTTGTGTTTCTCAGGTTCCACTGGTTGTCCTCAGGTTGGGACACGAGGGGATACATTTTGCTGCAATCATCTCACATTTGGGAATTTCTCCAAGTAAATATGGGAGTTTCTCTGTGTCTGTTGCGTTGTGTGATGTTCCTTTCTCAAAGGCTGGTATTTGGGGCCTGATGTGAGGAAGTGTAGTTCTGTCCGTCTCTCCTCCTCTGGCAGCCAGCCAAATTTCACTGCCATGGAGAACGATTCTAACACAAACATTTTAGCCAGATTTTAACTGGAAAGTCACATTTTATATTTCTTCTAACTGCACAGAAAGCTCTTCTTGCTTTGCCTCTGAGATCTTTCACAGCCGTGTTACAGCTTCCTGTGGAGCTGACGTTGAGGCCAAGAGATGTGTAGTTTTTTTTGTATGTTGTAATTTAGTGGTATCCAAATAGAAATTGTGTGTGTTGACCTGATTTCTGGATTGCGTCTGAAAGATCATTATCTTTGTTTTTGTTGTGTTTACTGTCAGGGGGTTATGGTTAGAAAGCACCACTACCCCTGATCTCTGAGGTGAGGCCAGTTCATTGATATATAGATTGAAGAGTATTGGACTGAGATTAAAACCCCCGGCCCTTTGCTTTTGGTATACATGTCCTTGATCAAATCATGTTTTTCCCCCAGTGTCCAAATAATCATTGACAGAGTGTGGAGTCTCTCTGCAAGGCGTGATGCATCTTTTGAAAATTATTCCTACAGTTAGAGGAAATGAAAGATGACAACAACCTTGAAAAACGTTTTAAATTGAGGTCCTGCCTTTTAACTAAAATCAATCGCAGAGCAAGAGGAGCAATGTAAAAAAAAAAAGGTTATTCATAGCTAATAACCACAAAGTTGTAACATAAACAATGTAACTGAACCCAGAATCTTAAAATAACTTCTGTTATTACATCTTTGTTCGGCCTTCTGCCTACCTCCCTTTTAAAGCTCAGTCAAGGGTGCTAGACAGCATTTACTTGGGTTCTTGACCTGCTGTGCAACCCTCACAAATGAAGCCTGAAGCCACGCCTCTGCTGGAGTTGATAGGGACTACATCTTTGGTAGAAAGCACTGTAGTTTCACTGAAAACTGGCTGCAAGGTCTGTGGATTATCAATTTCCGGGACATTGTCTCTGGAAAGAGAAGTTCCTGTTGAGTATTGGGTTCAGTACTTTGCGACTTTGAGGATGACAAACAAAATGGCAAAGTGTCTCTTTGTATTTTGGTTAAATGGCTTTTTTTTATAAAGCTTGTTGCATTGCTGCTGCTGAAGGGGGAAAGGAAGAAAAAAGATCACGATAAAAAGAGAACAAACAACACAAAGTGAGTAAGTCAAGGTAAAACAAATAAGGAAGATGCAGCAGCAGGTTACCCGCTCACCCAACAGGAACACCGGATTACGCGCGGCATCGTTTCCTGTCGATCCCTCGTGCGTAGCTCGATTATTTGAATCCAGCGCGGGATTAGCAGACTTTGCCACTAACAATAAAAAGTACAGTATAGAGACGAAACTGCAGAAATTAAATACATTGTATGGCTATTGCTGAAAGTATATCGACCACAAATAGTATCATCTGATTTATTATAACTTTAAGGTTAAGGAAAGATCGTGAACACAGTTTAAAAGAAGCGAACATCATCTGTAAGACACAATTTCTGGTCTCCCGCATTGAAAGTCTGATGCGCTACGTGCCCGCCTACCACACTGATCTCCACATCCTCACTTTCAGCATCTCTGGACATAGGGAATACTATTTCGTGCATTGACACTAAATATCTGCAATGGACATTAATCATGACCTATGGAATTGTCAGTATCGACGTAATGGACATAGTGTCCAGCATCAATAATTGCCTTAGCAGAAGGTTTAAAATATGAAAGTTAGACAGAAAATGGGAAGAGGGGGAAAAAGAGAGCGAAAGGCGGAGAGAAGAAGCTGTCTTGTGGAGATTAGGGTTATGTCTAAGTGTAGGTCTGAATGATGTGAAGTGATTTGGAGGATGTTGCAGCGTGTAAAGCTCTCATCTCCAGGACTTAAATTTATTCTCATCGAGTTCTCCCTCATTGAGCACAGCATTACAGAGGAGTAATCTTTCCTTCTCGCTACACTGTTGTCTTGCTTCAAAGCCCAGTCCTTCTCGTTCCCTCTCTTCCTCCTGTCTTTGCCTTTTGCTTCTGCCTACCGTTTTCTCTTGACCACATTTTTTATTTTTCTGTTTAGTTGTTCACTTAGTTTTTGGTTTATTTTATCTTCTTTCTTGTTACACCTATTAAAAAGCAATTCTGAGCACCATTTAGAGCCTTGCAGAGATATTGCTTATAGCACCGTAATGACATGCTTCTATATAATATATATAATGTATATATATGTATAATGTATAGTAACAATGTATAATTTATTGTCATTTATGTCATTTAGGGACCTGTAGGTTTGTTTTTCAAACTTGGAAGTTATCAAGACCGTTGAAGCAATGCTACAGTAGGTAATCTACATTTATGGTCGTACAGTAGAAGAGGCAGTTGTGTTTACTGTGGAGGAAGGCTACAAGGCTACAAGCTGTTTTGAAAATACTTAAGTGAACTTGACTTTTGCAAATATGTAGTGGGAATCCAACAAAATGCAGATCAGTGTTCCAAACATTTTATAATATATGTATGCAATTTATGTATGTATGCCTTTTTAACATCAGATGAAAATCATCCTTTGAGGCTCATCATTAGCTCTTTTTTCCTGATGATGAGCACAGAATAGTTTCACATCTAACTCGGTGAATTAACTGTAAGGATTTATTTTGACCAAAGCAGAGTTGCCGATTGTACTAACCCAGACAGTTTTGGTGAGTTATATTTTTTTTTCTGTCGAGTTTGAATGAAGTGGTAATGTGTAATGTTCCGGTTGTATTTTGCTGTTGCTAAAATAGGCGTAAGAACGTTTCCTCTCCTGTCTCCTGTGGCCTCTCTGCTCTGCGTGCATGTGTGTGAAATTAAATAGACTGGTAAGTAGCAGAACTGTAGTCAAGAGCAGACTCTAGGTCTTCGGAAAGTAGCTAGTATATAAATCATTTTCAATATTAATGTTAATATCTGTTTTACCTTCTCAGGTCAGCCAGCAACACGAGAGAACAAACAGCAGTAGTCATACAGTGCGGAAACATTAAATGAAATGCAGGCAGTAGTGTTCTGAGAAGAACAGCAGGGACGACCCGAGCACACCCAGTCCTCAGCCCCAGATGGTCTGGGCTTAGTTGACCACGTCATGTCCAGGAAACGCCCCTGGTCTCCACCAACCCATATGGGATACCCGTCTGCTGTTTGGTGTGGAGCAGGTATTGTACAGCTGGTTTTGAGTTGAGTCTTTTCAGCCTCCAAGAGACTCAGAAGAGGAATCCTAGAAACAAATCATAATAATCGTCTCCTCCACAGACGTCTGTCCACACTCAGAAAGACTAAGCATACCTTTTGTTGCATCACCAGTCAGTCCTACGCCATTTACTATCCCACAATGCTTTGAGAAGTGATCCCCGTGGTTTATCTAACAGTGCACATTAATAAATATTGCCATTTTTCATCTGCGATATTACAAAGTCATGATAGATAGATAGATAGATAGATAGATAGATAGATAGATAGATAGATAGATAGATAGATAGATAGATGATTATTAAAGTTTAAGCATGCAGAACAAATAAACAAATGGTAAAGAATATTTCTATGAGTAAAGAAAAACATTACAGGATTTAATCATACTACCTTGTTAGGTACATATTACACAGAAGCACACAATACATGCCATGTGCTGCATTATTAGGCACTAATTGAAACACGAAGCAAAGCAGGAGCAGACAGTACACAGACATAAAAGGCTACACATGAAGTACATAAAATACATAAATCACTGCCACAATAAAAGACACGCAGGTATAAAAGCTGTGTTCAGTCTTCACCGTGATGTTCTGCTTCAGGTGTACACTACTGAAAACGTCTCTCCCATCGATTACCTCTCACCGCTATTTGGGGCTACAAGCATGCACTGTTATGTGCAAGTGTAAAGGATCAGAATCTGAGGTTTCTTTGAGTCACTCACTGCTCAAAGCACAGAGCTCTTCCTTTACTGGGTGTTATCTCTCTCATCCACGGACTCTGTTTTTATCTCTCTTTTTCAACTCCCCCCACCCTGAAAGCCCATTGCGTCTCCCCTACTCACCCTCCCCATCCCTCTCTTTCTCCAAATCCCGCTATATCCCAGTTAGGTAAGTAGAGCTCTGCTGTAGGCTTAATGAGCTGAGGAAGGGGCCCCGCTGGAAAAGACCAGCATGATCACTGCTACCTCTGTTCCCATTTAGGGCCAGGTTTCGCTTCACAGGACACCGAGAGAAAGAAAGAGGGGGAGGGGAAAGAGACGGAGATAATAGAGCAAAAGAAGGCAGAGAAGGAGAGGGAGTGACTTTAACAATGGCAAAGTAAAACCATCCACCAGCTGCCTTGCTCATCTGTTTCTCTTTTCTCCCTTCATCACCCACAACTTCATCATAATTCATCCCCACCTCTCCCTCCGCAGCCCTACCACAATCACCGTATCTCTGTTTTCTTATGTGGCTCTTCAGGATTGGACAAGCTTCATTACCCCCTCTTTGATGTATTTTCTCCCCCCCCCCCTCCGCTCCATTTTCCCCTGCTAGTTTCAGCTCTCAGGTTCGTGGCTCTAGAAATTCTTCCTTCTTGTGTTGTTTTTGATTTGTTTAATCTCATTTGTTGTATTGGTATTCATTTTTCTTTGCTGTGGCATGCCATCATTCACTGTTGCAATATTTCAGATTCATTAGTTCGGTAAAGTCCAATCATACCTTTATCTTATCTTATCCATGCATGTATGGCTGACAGGCCGGTAAGCGACGCATGTGGAAGGCTGCCAGATCAACTTCCTGGCTAGATAGCTGGCTAAGTGAGTGGTTGCCTGGTGGTTTGGCTCAGCTGGATGATTGGACATCTGTCTGATTAGATATCACTCCTACCCTCTGTGTTTTAGGTAGTCTTCTTAAAGCATGACATAATTGTATGTTTGCATCTGTTGTCCCTATTCAGCAGTGCACACAAACATATTTGTGTGTTTTGTTGATGAATATAAGTGTTTAAATGTTTATAAATTACAGCCACGCTAGCAGCGCTGTGAGGCACTGCGGCCCTTTAAGCTCAATGCTAAAACCAGCATGCTAACATATAGTGGACAATGATAAAATGCCAATGTTTAGCAGGTACAGTGCGTACCATCTTAGTTTAGCGTGTTAGCATGCTGCTATTAGCTCTAAACAAGATACAGAGGCTGATGGGAATGTCGTTAGTCTTGCAGGTACTGGGTCATAAACCAAAGTATTTGACAAATTCAAATTTGACCTGGTGGTGCAAGAGAAAAGTCAGGGGATCACCAGAGACATTAGCATACATCATCAGGCAAACATTAATACATGTTTGTATATTTCACTGGATTAGTGGAAACTGAACTGCAGGTGGAGCTAGATGAAAAGTAATCCGCACACATCACTGTCAGCTGTTTCATTGGAACAACTGTCTACTAAAAAACAGTCCCTGTGAAAACTGTAGATAGTGAACTCTGAGTCACCAAGACACTGGAAAGAGATGCTGATTTAGAAAAATTTAAATAGAATTTTTCAATGCTGAAGAAACAAACAAAATCCCGTTCACCTCCATTGTATTGGAGTGAGGATATCTCAAGGCTTGGAAGAAATGAGACTGAAATCTGGGCGCAGCACCAACACAGGCAAGAGAAAATATGTGAAACTGTGCTGAAAATTCAAACGAACAGGAAGTAGACAAACACATTAAGCCCAGAAACTCACATTAGAATTCATGTTGACTTTATTTCCAAGTACAGTAAAACACAGCTCAGTAAATGCAGTGCGTTATCCTACTCCATTAAATTGTAATACAGTAATCAGTATATAAATCCACAAATGAATGTTTTACATTTACACATATATACATACACACTTTGGAAACAAAGTATTCAAGTAAAGTCAGGTTCACATGTAAAATCTTTCATCTTAAAAAGCATGTTTCACCTGACAGGATGACCTAATGGTCTAATCTGGATCAGCAATTCATTGCAAAACATTATGCAAATCTTTATTGTTACAAACCTAATAAAAACACCAGGAGAGTGACACTGCATAAGACATACAAACACAACTACCCTGCCAGCTACGCTAAACATACACAGCCCCACCAGCCTTAGACACTACTGAGAACGGGGGACAACTCCCAAGAAACCACAGAGCCTTTGCATCGACACACTGTAACCACACGGAGGGTTTGTTTTGTGCAGCAGGAGTGCAGCTCTGAGATCAGTTTCTCTGTTCAGGTCATTATGAAAGAAGATGGCTAGGGGCTTTTTCTTAATGATCTTACATCAGCACTTCTGATCTTGATAAATGCAGGCCATTATTTCCCCAAGAGTCATGGTTACAAAGTTGCTACTATAATAAAGTGCAGGGAGTCTCTTACATTTAATACTACAACTCGGACATGGACAACAATCTATAAATTGATTTCCCCCCCTATATAGTCCAACTAGCTCTTAAAAATGGATTAAAACAATATAAACAATACCCTTCATGCTTACTATGATTTCATGCATCTGGTACACACAAATGCTAATGAGCCTTAGTTGGTGCACCCAGCAGAAGCACCACACAAATATACCTTTAGACAGGCGAGACGGCGCATTACTGCGACACGTCAGAAAATCTTGTCAGCCATCTTCTCATTCATGGTAGCGTCACTGGCAGTATGAGAAACTCCATCGACGATCGCTGTCAACGACAAACATTAAGGGCTTTACCAACTGGTAGTTTCACTTTTATTAAGAATAATTGAAGGATTTTAATTTATTTTCCTAAAATCATGTTTTTTTGTGCACTCCAGAAATGTCAAACTGGTGTTGGTTTATCTGTTTTTGCAAATTAACTCTTCAATCAAAGGTTAGCTGTAAATGGGATATGGACGTGTGGCTGTGATTAACATGTGTACTTACCGTGTTTGACTATCAAAGGAGCTTTTCACTCCTGTTAGGAAGTTGCTGCTGGGGACTGTCCAGCTGAAGTATTCCTGCCAGTAGTTGATCACTGGTGTGTTTTTGCAGTTGAACGTGGCAAAACCAGAGGCACTACAGCAGTTAAACTTCCATCTGAAATAGGACAGATAGGTGTTAATTTTCATTAGCTATCGTAGAAGACCGCTTATGTTCATTTTGGTTTACTTTGAATTGTGTATAATATAGAATACAGCTGGATTGTTTTACTCAACCCGCACTTGAAGGTTTATCATTTTATCTCAGATTTGGTCGATTTGTTTTTGTGAGGTAAAAACCAATGACTCACCTCCTGTCTTTCATGATGTTGCTGTATTCGCTGTAGGCCCCTGCAATCACTTCGTTGATTGCACATTTGAAGTCCATCTTTCCCCAGTATCCGTTCACATAATTTGACCACCGGCATGTCCTGGTTACCTTGAAAGCAATGCACGAAATCCCCCAGAGTCGATCTTTTTTGTCGTTATCGTAGACACTATTGTGGAAACAAATCAGCATGTTAGAAAACTTATTTTGTATATTTAACAAAATAAGAAGATATGGATAAATGTGTGTTTATATTATTTTGTTCTTGCCAAACGAATGCTTAACTACAGAAAGACCGGGGCCATTTTAACTGTTTAACAGCTGTACTTTTTAAAGCAAGGCTTGCATTTAGCCCAGAGCTAAGTATTCAATCCTGAAAGAGCCCAAGCTACACATCACGTAACAAATTTAACATTTACGTCGACCCTGGGCGGAGCAAATGTTCCTGTTTCTGTGGCATAGAGTTAGGGGAAAAACGTCTTTGTTGCAGGCAATTATAACCTGGAACCCACAATGGGAATATCAACTCAGTAAAATCTGGCCCTTTCCAGCACGGTTTATAAGGAGTAACATGAAAACAAAAAGATTTAATCCATTGTACTGCACACCTTGTGATGCTGGAAACAGCTTGGCCAGAAGGACACTGGCGACTCAAAACGGCGTTCAACCTATTGTCCCAAGCGCCATTTTTATGTATGTAATCCTCTGTAAGAGAAACAGTTCACTGAGTAAAAGCTACATTTAACCAACATGTGTAAGACTCATGAAATAAAACCAATGATTCTCTTGTAAACTCCATATTCCCTGTTGACCTTAACTGCTTTATGTGTATACTTACTGCAGCCGTAAAGCATGTTGATCTTCAGAATGTCTTTTTCTGACATGCCTTCACTCTGGCCGATGTTAACGGAGGGCGTGAGGGGAGTGATGGTATCTCCACCATTCTTGGAGAAGGCCTTTGGTCCATAATGCATAACAGAGGAGTAGTCATACGGAACACCGAGGTTGTTCGTTTCCCGTTTTAGGAAGTTTGCTTCTTGTCCGGACTCGATGTTTTCATAGTTGATCTTGACGTAACCGTCCCTGTCACTTCTACTATGCTCATGGAAGAAGCCGAGCGCGTGAATGAGCTCGTGCAGAATGATGCCTTTTTGAACGCATCCATCACCGAGAGATAATTGTTGAGACCCTCCTATTTGTCCAATATACGACCAACATCCAGTCTCTTTCACAATGCTGATGTAGTTGGTCTGGCTATTATAAGGAACAAACCGGATGCAGGTGCTCAAGTGGAAGGCACTGATAGCGCCGAGAATCGTGCTTTTGTCGAAGCTGGTAAAGGCACCAGTTATAGCGTACGGCACTTGAACCGTCTGACTTGACTTTGGCCATTTGCAGTCATCACAGATTCTTGCATTCCTTGTTCTTGGGAGAACAACATCTCCTTCAGTTAACTGGTTTCTTAATGGTTTGTTTGCAGCAAGGATTTGTGAACTAACTGTCTGGGTATCTAAAAACAAAGCAATTAAAAAGGATTCAGTAAAGTTCAATTTATGCAATAAAGAATGTTAATCTTTCTCCTTTTTTAAACTCTGGCAGCCAGCGGCAATGAAGTACAATGAAACTAGTCACCTTGTATTGTGCCTCTGCAGTAGCTGAAACGCCAGCGATGATCTCTGTCAATAAGAAAAACAAAAAAAACAGACAACGTCATTTTGTTATGTAATTAGAAAGCTGACGCCCTACTCGACCGGCATCAGTGTCCCACACATCCCGTTCTTTCCCAGGGCGGCAAATACAGACAAACGCGCACAAGGTACCCTTTAACGTCTGTATTAGACACAGGGCTGCCAGAAAGCCTTTCTGAAATCAGGTGAAGCAATGTAAAGAGCAACAACGTCCGCTTTAGAAGGAGGTGGACCCAGAACTTAACCAGCGTTCATGTCCCATGTGAAACCAAAAGTTAATGCTGACTTTAAAGTATTAAGTTACATTACATGTCACATGACTTCCTACTGCCTAACTAAGTGTTTTTTCCCCTGAACCTAACCCCACTTTTAAGTGACGTCACATTGTTTCTGAAGGCGGTGCCTACTAACGCCAAAGGGTACCTTGTGCGTGTTTATACAGCGCAGAGGAGCGTGACAAGACGTCGGTATTTGACGCCCTGGGAATGACAACATATTGGTACACAATATACTGGAAATGTTACGATGGTTGAGGAGCAGACGGTTTAATATATAAAAAAACATGGTAAATTAATAACTGTTGGAAGCAGAAATGTGACCATCTGCTGTCTGTACACTTACCCATTGTTATTCTTGTTGTGGGTCTGGACACCTGTTAGGAAGTTGTCTCCAGGGACGTACCAGTTGAAGTCTTCATTCCAGTAGTTGACCATTGGGGTTTCCCGGCATTCAGACGTGATCAGTTTTGGAGCAGAGCAGCAGAGGAATTTCCATCTGAAGCAAGATCAGATCAAGCAAACCATTATACATTTTTAAATTATGCCTCAACTCAAAACCCATCGAGAGTTTAACATTTAAACAAGTATTGAAACTTGACTCTATGGCTGTAAAGAGCAGAGACATCATTTGCATTAAAATTAGTCCTTTGCTGCTGATGCTTTCATGAAGGTGTGTGCAGATGGGTTTTGGACCTCTGCGAAATGTGGAAGCTTATCATTTTTCAGGCTCAGTCAAAAAGGCAAAGCTGGGGTAAGACAGTCGCACATTTTTATGCTTCAAAATGTAAAGTTATTGGCAGACAGTTATCAGTTTGATATTAGCATGAGAATATTTGTATTTGAATTCTTTTACAAGTTAACAAAAAACAGCAAACAAGTATGAGTATGTGTTTGAAAACTCAGTTGTAATGAAGTATACCTTGCTTATACTTTAATTCAAATTCCTACATTAATGTAGGATACAATAATGTTAACATTTCAGTGCATAATTTGAGCAGGCTACCAACCTTCTGTCTTTAAACGCGCTTCTGTAATCACTATAGACGCCAGCAACCACATGATTGGCCGGGCAGTTGAAGCTCAGTTCTTGCTCATACAAGTTGTAGAAACGTGACCAGGAGCACTCGGAGGTGGCGTTGAAAGCCGCGCATTCAATCTTCCACTGGCGATCGTTCTCCGTGTCGTTGTGGGAGCTTTGACATAAATCAAAAATGATTTAATGGAAGGATCAGAAGTAACCAGTGAAATATATATATATATAGTGTAAAATGTACGATAGCAAATAATAAATAGTTAAATGTGCAGAACGTTTACGCTGAATTGTACAGAAGTTGTATATGTGGGTTCACCTTTTAATCTGAGACACGACGTGTTTACTTGGACAAACACGAAACAAAATGCCTTGCAAAGCGTTGTCATAGTCCTGTGCTCTGAATCCAGCTGCAAACACGTGTTTAAATAGATAAATCATCATCATCATCGTAATACTAACAGTCTGAAGTTTAGCACCAACAGCTGCTGAATTACAAATGCTGCTGGCCGGATGTTTGGGTATTCAGCTCTCTTTACAAAAACAGATATACGAATGTTGTAATAATGTTCTTACCTGTCAGAAGTACTAAAACCACAATGAAGGTCCACATTGTGGATGACATGTTGGTGTCTGACCTGTGAGGAGACTGCTTTCACTGACTGCAGGCGCTGCAATTTATACGTTTGTGACGAGGAAGTCGTGTTACTACATCTTCAGGTGGGTGTGTTTGCATGAACACACGGTATACATTTCCTCATACCAAACAGCAGAGCTATGTGTTGTCTCTTTTCATGCCATAGATACCTTTTTGCACCTGGTGACTAGCATAATTATTCAAACAGCTTCCTCATTACTGTCAGATTATTTTCCAGATCCACTGTGGAGTATAAATAGAAAAATAATCCCAGCACCAGATCACATCATCCTAACCATCTCTTTTAACAAACCTTATTTTATTTATCCATTTATCACAGACAGCTGTTTATGCATAATTTTTAAACCTGACTTGTGTATTGTTGATGTAAATATTGGCCCACAATGCAACACAAATTAAAAGAAGGAACTGCTTGTAGCTGCAAAACACATAAAATAAATTGCTGATGCTGATGAGACAGCATCAGAACACTAAGTAGAAAATACTTCATATTTTGTCATTTTGTTGTCTCTGAAATTGAACTGGTAGTTTGATAACCGTGCACATCATATCATTTATGGATAAAACAAACAAACAGTAATTAAATTACTTTTACACTGACTGCCAAAACAGTACTGCACACAGTGAATGTGTGGAGACGCTCAAAAACGCACATGTTGGGAGGTCGATGGTGGTCATGAAACGGACCCCGTTCGGTGGAGTCAAAAGGAGTATCCATGTTAAACGTTTTTGAAACAGTTGTGAAAGATTCCCTCTTGAACAGGCCACCGACTGCACGGCGGGTTGCGGTAATATCCGACACCTGAACGCTCTGGTCCAGTATCAAAGCCCTGCAACAAATACCAACTTTGGTTTCTGTAGTATTCAGTTTTTCTTGAGACTGTCAGAGGCGTGTTAACTTTCCTTTTGAGGCAAAACAATAAAAATAAAAAGTCAGTCAGTCTAAATAAACATTTAACACCAATCTGATGTAACTTTTTAAAGTCTTGTTTTGCAGCAGAGCCAGTTAATTATACATTTGGTTGTAACTGAGTGACGTCTGCACTGCAGCGATTAAGTATCATTATGGGTGTGATCCACATTTATTGGCAAGTGTCTAAATGAGTGATCTGTTATGTAATCTGCAATGATAAAGCCACTTGTTATTTTTAAGCGCTCTGATGTTCAAATTACTCCTGCAGCTTGAAAATCTTTAATTTGAGAGTTTAAATAGGATTCAAACCAAATAAAAACAACAATCAAATCAAAAGACTGGTGGGCATTTTATTTTAATGCATCACATGTTTTGTTAATAATGAACAGTTCACCCACCCAGTGCACTAAAACAGCAGCAGCACAGTGATTCGAGAAGGTTGCCAGTATCGAAGAACTCTGTTCTGGTGGCAAAATGTGGTTCTATATTCAGATTGCACAAACGTCCAACCGTGTTCTGTTTCTGGCCGAGTTCTCCCTCGACACACCTGGACACTGTCTCATTACGAGCTCAGACGTGATGGCAGCACTCTGGACAAAATGCATCAAGAGTGAGATCCTCTGGTTAGTTGACTTTATTTTTTATTTAACCTTGATGAATATGTTTATATAAAAAACAAACAAAAAAACAAAAACTTGATTGATCGGTTCTGGATAAATTGTCTAAACCTTAATAACTAGTGTTCAATAAATTTGAACATCTAGAGTCAAAACCCACATCTCTGTATTAGTTTGGTCCCTTGGCCCCGGTTACATTTTTATTTAGACAAGTTTGTAGAGACGCTTTCACTTTGACACGGAGGAGTCTATTTCTGTTGATAGTGATAAGAGCTTAAATAATCCGCTGTGATTCATTACATAGGAAAAAAGTCCAGCGCTGGGGAAACTTTATCACGGCAGGTGTGCCAAAACAGTCCAGAAGGTGCACACACAAACTGGGACTTTTCAAAATTGCTACCTTGGTGCAATATTACACCTGCATGTGTGGGAGATGGCTCTTGTCCAGTTTTAAACACTGCTCTTCACCATTCAGTCATTAAATTATAGTCTGTAGTGTGAAAAAAATAATGCAAAACAAAAGAGCCAGAACATTACGTAAGTAATCGCTCAAACAATGAGGAAGTCATTGCCTGTGTTGCTCCATATGATTCATGGTTAGTGGCGAGTCAGCGAGGAATCTGTTGCGGTGATTAGGAGAGTCCCTTATTGGATTAGAGATATGTTCCTGACATCTGGGCTCCAAACTGGTTCTGTGCAATGAGGTCACACTAATATTCAGCAGGCCGATCACAGCCATGGGAAAGTCCTGCAGCACTGTGTTATTAAATACCAGCTGACCAATGTCTGACATGCATCCCTTTCGGTCTCTTTGTGAGCGGTTCAGTAGTTTAACAGCTTGCAAAGAGACCGAAAGGGATGCATGTCTTTTCGCTGCCTTGATTAAAAGGTGCTCGGTTCCCTTTCTCACACTATCAAACTCGCTCTTACAAGTCTTGCCCAGTCTTCATGAATAGAAGACTGGTCATCAAAAATGGAGTAGACAGACTTTACAGAATGTGTTTTCCACGTATTTATTCCTTTTTAGATGCTCAGCTATTTAATAATCAAACATGACAGAGCAGAAGAAACTTGCTCGACAGTAATGTCACCAGATTCTCTCACGACTAATCACAATTCGTCCAACGTGACAGGCACAGAAAAAAAATCCCTCAACGTACGAAATACAAACCCATTTTCTCACATATTCACCAAGAGGTGGTTGTGCCAGCAGACCTGTAATGACAAGGAGGGCTCTACCATCGATTTTCCTGACGGGTACAATTATGAATTACAGCAAACTACGGTTTAATGCGATCAAAGCTCATCTCCATCAGTCTTTAGTCCAGGTCAGAGGGGTGTAGCTGTGCATCCTTGTTTTCTTACAGAGGTGACTTAACAGCCCTTTATGTTCTTCAGGAAAAGCTGGTTTCACGTCAGGAATGGCTGGGAGAACATTTAGTAAATTACATAGAACAGCAGTGGAATCCTGTAGAGCTATTTCAAGAGTGTAGCCTGTGGTTTCCACTGGTAGCTACAAGCTTTGCCTGATAACAACAGGCTGTAACCCTCTGTATGAGAGTCTTTGACAGACCGCGCCAAAAAAAAAAAAAAATAATAATAATAAATAAATATTAATTGCGATAATAATAATATCGCAATTCTTTTGAACATCCAAACTGCAAAGAAAAATGTGAGGATATCTATTTTGCTGATTTGTTTCAGTTGCAGTCTTGGCCCATTATTCCAGCACGATAGTCTCCAGAAAAAGATGGCAGTGGAGGCGAGGACGGATTTGTTGACCGCTGGTTTTTGCATGAAAATGAACCCAGTACGATTGTGGGCTACAGAAAGTTCCTAACCTGCAAATGTGGAGCATTTGTGAAGAAGTACCCTGAATATTATTAGTATTCACAGAGTTGGCCTCCTGTTCGTCAGCAGCTTAGCAGCTCTGAACTTCATCATGCTTTAGATTATTCTCGTTACTTGAATTGCTTGCTTATTGAAAAACAATTTACCATATTTTTTACAAACTTGTTTACAGGAAAAATAAACGTGATGTAATTTGAAATTGATTTCTTTCAAGAAAAAAAAAAAAGCTGATTTATTTTTATTTGCCATTTGTTGAAATAAAATAAAGGCTGTCATTGGACTATGTCTTGTTTTCAGTGAGGGCTTGATAAAGACGTTTACCACTGATGCTTGTGCTCTGGGAAGGATGAGTATTTGATGTAGTGTTGCCAAAAATGGCTTCTAACTATAGATCAATCAGACAGGAGGAGTGGCTGACTGGAAAGTCCATACAGCTTTGTCTGCCAAGTAAGGCAGAGACAAGGTGTTGTGTAAGAATATAGGCATGTCTTAAACCCTGTTCACACACACACACACGTTCATGCCTGTGTGTGTCCATATATCCCGGTGGGGACTTTAACCTGAATGCACACTGACCCATGGGGACTCCCCACAGGTAGGCTCGTGGTTGTGATGGTTAAGGTAAGGGGCCAGGGAAAGCATTATGTCAATGACTGTCCCCCACAAGGATGGTGCATGTTTTTCTGCATGCACAAACACCTGCTGTCCTCCAATCGTGCAGGCCCGTGCACGTGTATGTGCCGTGTGCAGGCTTTCCTGGCTGCTGTGGCTCACACACTCTGTGCGAGCAGAGGATGAATGGGCGAGAGGGAGGATTTGGGGGTATTGGAATACCTAATACAATGAAAAGCCACTTTGCCTTTTGTTTGCCTTGCATGACAGGGGACAAAGCTAGCCACAAGTGGGGCTTAACATTCCATTTGGCTGAAGGAGAGGAAAGCAGCTGGCACTGCGGAAAGGCCACATTGTGGATCTGTGGACACACCAAAAGGGGTATATTGGGTTTCTGAGGCCACTAGGAATGCATGGGAACTAGGCTAGGGCGAAGAGTGGGTGGGGGGGGGGTTGCATTGGTGGTGGGGGCAGATTGCTGAGTTGCAGAGGGAAAGGAAAGGAAAGCCTGTTTTTCTTCAGGGGACAGCAAATAATTAAAGTGAACACTATATGGTGTACAAATACAATGTGCAGGGGCGCGACAAAATACATTTCACGTCACAATAACTATTAGAAACACTGCTGAGTCATTTCAGGTTGTCAACCCCAGATGTACTGTGCATCTGACCATCAGTGTGGTTTTGAAGTATTTTAAGACAAGTCTGTCAAAAGAAGTCTTAAGATGAAGTCACACGTTTCGCTGCGCTGATTCGTTGAAGGTCAGCGGCGTCCAGTCTGCAGGTCCGTCCAGCAGCAGGCTCACGAAACTCTGATCAAACTGTAAACTGGGCAGTGCTTATCAAATAAGAATCAAGATTATGTTACTGCATTTCCTGTTACCCGACTCAAAAGTTTTCAGAAACACATTTTAGAGTACGGTTTAGCTGTAGTTTGAGAGAGTGGTTTGTTGGGCGTCCGAGACAAAATGTAGACGCCAAGCGAGCGTAGCCTGCTGTGGCTCCCGTCAGCCACAGAGCCAGATTAATGGAGCTCAGGCTTTTGAGTTGAGGCTGAGGAATGTGCTCCCATTCCTCACACAGAAACACACACTCAGACAAGGTTACACACCTCTCCTCCCACAGAGGCAGCTCTAATCTAATTGGTCTATCGTCCCTCAGCAGCATTTGGCAATGTAATGTAACGCAGTGTAAAGAAACCTATCTGGACCACTGGACAGAAGAAACTAACAGCCAAAGCAGATCAGAAAGTTATCTGGGCCTAAAGAGACGATGAACTGGCAGAATGTCTCTCTGCTGTCAGAGACAGACAGCAGAGAGACAGATCCTGACCGAGTGCAGGCTCAGTGTCCACAGACTGGACATCGAAACAGGAAGACACAAACAATCCTGGCAGCCAGAAGAAAACAACATGTGGTCGCTGTTGGACAGGTGAGGTGAGACAGAGACGCTCGTCCTCCTGCAGTGTACAACATTCAGGGAAATAAGCAACGTTTACTTTAACGAGTTCAGCGCTGTGAGCTCAGATTTCAGAGAGCTAAATGAGCTCAACGTTAAAAACACTCCGAGGAGAAGGAGACAGGGCCGATCCTGCTGATCAATATATCTAACATGCCACAACCTGAGGGACACACACACACACACACACAAAATGTTGCAGTGCAAGTCTACAATTTATTATCCCATCTTACTTATCTGTATATATTTTAATATCGCAATTCTTCTGGTCATGTATGTTTGTTGTACACCTGCTTTGGCAATATTTACATCTGTTTCCCATGATGCCAGTAAAGCCAACTGAATTATAAGAGAGCTTCCCATTTACTTACTGGGGTCCTGGAAGGAAGGCAAGAAAACAAATTAGGGAGCGAAAAGCAGAGAATAAAGAGGGACTCCATGTTGGTTAGCTTGGACCAGCATGAATACCAATAAATGAAGCATGGATAAGTATTGCACATGTAAATCTTTCAGAAAACCCTCTGGAACCTTCTCGCCTCTTATCTGAATTGCAGGAGGCCTGCTGTACGTGCCAACACACTGAGTCCACATGACGATGACAACCAGGCATAGAGAGTATGGAGCACAAAGACTCAGACTGAAAGGCTGAAAGAAAAGAAATACATTTAAAAATATAAAATACAAGTGTCTTGTGTTGATTAACTTTCTCCAAAATGAAGTTTTGACTGCGTCCTTGTGGCAGAGCTGTTCTACCCCCCTTGAGGAGTCACTCAGGAAGTGCACATTGCGGAGTGGAACCGGGAGGGGATACCCCCATCTTGATCAGCTGAAACATGAATACAAATGGAAGATTAATGGCTTAGCTTAAGGCATGGAAATCTCTCCTCTCAACATTAATGGCCTACATGCCAACATGGCTGTGCTGGATCAGGTACATCAAGTAGGCACCCTTCTATTGCTTGGGAAACACTTGGCAGAGAAGTATAGATCCTGCTACACGGTCATACTGAGATGTTCGTGTCAGATTTGGTGGAAAAGGACAGGCTATTTATTTTTCTCATTACTGGGAGACAACCAGTGTTGGAAGTCGGATATACCAAACAGCACCAACTCGTCGTACATCCCTCGTTTCATCTTGACGAGTGCCACCTGTTCATGAGGTGTGCGATGGTGAGACGTGATTAGACAAAGAAACACATTAGCATAATCAACACCCTCTAATTTGCTACAAGGCTCTGCCAAAAATGTGTCATTAGAGCGGGACCGCGCTGTAACAGGAATAAAGAGGGAATGGCTTCAGTTCGATGCTACGTGCAAAGCATTCCATGACGAATGGAGGTCAAAGTCATGGATACACTAGAGAGAGTATATATATATATATATATATATATATATATATATATATATATATATATATATATATATATATATATATATATATATATATATATATATATATATATATATATATATATATATATATATATATATATATATATATATATATAAACAGGTGATGTTGGATGATCCTGAACAGAGACCAGCATAAAGAGCCTGAGGTAGCTGTCAGAGTGAAATTTTTCTTCCTTCCTAACTACTCAAATGTGTAATTTGCCATGTCGAAATATGCCAATACAATCTAAATAAACCTCAGTAAATTGGCAAGCCTGAAGCCAGGATTTGAAGAAAGGCAGACTACCGGTACTTGACTCGTACGACAGCACCGGACCACTCATGGATTTCATTCAGACCATATGAGAAAACTGGTGAATGGCACAAATTCTCTTAAATAACCCACTCTGTTCATATGAGTGGTTCTTGCCCATTGTTCAGTGGGATAATCCACTGAACGCACTTTGTTTTTATCTTGAACTATGTTCTCCTTTTCATAAACAGTGACGTCTGTTTCAGGAAGGACACGTTGCTTTTGATTTGAAGTATTATTGTTTTATGAAACGGTATAGAGTGGAATAAGTGTTTTGTGGCAGAAGTCTGAGCGCCACCAAATTTAAAAAAAACAGACTAAAACTGAACGATCTGCATGACTTGCAGCGAATGTTTTTGTAATTTGGGAGAACCAACCCTTTAAAACTCAACAATCCAGTGCTTTCTGCCAAACATGAATATGAATGCAACACAGAAACAGAGGCGATGAGACAGCAGAGCGAGACGTAAAGAGACAGACGACAGTGAAACATTACAAAATGACTAACCATTAAACAGACTCCAAAATGCAGTGAATGACAAACCTCTACAGGTATAATTAGAGTCCAGTTATTGCAGAGCACTCTAGCACTCTCCCAAAAGGCTCCGACTACAATCCGTCCATTATTCTGATTCATATGCTGATATATTGTAGAGAGAGCAACACCGGCTTCCTCATATTTCCTGTTTGTGCTCACAGTGCACCATAATTTACATCTTGATTTCTGGGTTCGGGAGAGGAAACTCTGCACCCACAAACATGCATTTTAAAATACAATGATTAAATTATTCTACATATTATTAAAAAAAAAAATCTTTAAACTATTATCAAGACATTTACTTAAATTTCGAATGCAGGCAAAAGCAAAAAGCATGCGAGTGTTTCCATTCAGGTGATCATTACACGATATCGCATGACAAAGTAAGACATTTTCTTCAGTTTTTTGCCGTTTCCAGCTTTGAAACTCTGTTTCTGCAGAGTCTCACAGCAGTGCATTGTGCACACAGGCCAAGCCCCTTTCGCTTTGCTTCGGGTTTGTGTTCACTGATGGAAGCTCCTTATTTGCACCTTCTCCACCCTCGGTACCATGTGCCGAACCCTGCCAACCCACAAAGCTGGTTTCACTTAGTTCACCTAACTTCAATGTACATTAACTATGCAGCTCAACGAGTGAGCCATGTTTAGTCCCACGCCACCTTAAGAGGTCTGGCACTTCTCATTACTCTGCAGGGTTTCAATCTACACTAAAATGGAAGTTACTATAGACCAAAGTGCTGATGCATATATAGTGAAAACACAAATTGTTTTATCAGCTGCTTCATCATGAATCTGCCAAGCACTGAAGTGTGTGTCACATTTGACTGTCTAAACTCTGGAGTCAATGTATGAATGAAAACCTGCAAGACAGTCGTTTGGAATTTGTCATCTTAATTTTTTGTATTCAGTGATGCAAAAGAAAACATCTTTAAGTGGTTTGATTGACGAGGCTGCTGGGCAACTGGTATAAACTAAGGGTGCCTAAAAAGATGCAGCAGTACAGTGTGCGAAGGCGTCAGACATTTTGCTGTCCTGAAAACAGTTGCAGCAGCTGTAAGAGCTAAATATTAAACACTCTTTATCAAAACGTCATGTTTTGAAATGATACACAGGGGCCAGGCAGTGGTAACGGGGGTTACACTGCTGCTTAACTACATCATACTCTGCCATGTGAGCCACACTGGCATTCAGATAGACTGCACCTCCTCTACGGGGGGTTAGGACTCCGGGTCAGCCCACCGCATGAGGTGGGTTTTGAGGTAACTCAACATCTTAAGGTAATGAAGATAAAACATGACTGAAAGCTCACCTTCATGTTGCCACAAATACCCCATGTATGCAGCCGATAAACACTTGTATTGACATATGACTTTCAAAGTAAATCATCTAATCTCACTCATTTCTCCACCTCCATGCTTTCTGCAAACATTAAATTTGGCATCTGTACAGTAAGTTTAATTATGTTGTCTCTGAGATCTTGCAGTTTTTATGTTACATATATTTGTTTTAGCTACAGAAAAAGCAGAAGAAAACTTTGACGTGTGGACAATGATCTGTTCCGTTCATCTAATCACAACATAATGCTAACGAACAGAAACCAGATCAGTGTTGTTAAAAACTGCTTTGTACCGATCTGTGTTCAAGTATGCGAGAGTGTATTTCCTGTATTTAATGTCTCAGGACACATTGCATATACACATTTAACTCAAGCGCAACAGAGACAGGGACACTCTGCACACATGTGAGTTTGAAACTGCGTGTACAAAACGTGTTTTAGCTGCTTCTCATCTCAGCAGCCTGAACGTGTAGCGCCCCGGGCCAGAGTGCCGACAGCTGATTCCACTCGGTTTGTCTTTCGTAGCGTCACACGCCCTTGTTTACTTCTGCCCGTCTGATGTCGTATTTCCTCGTTTGCTTTGGCACTTGTTTTTATGTTCATGTAATATTGGAACATCCCTAAACTTCAGATAATGCCAAAGATAACGTGCTCCATTGGAAAACCCTGTCTTTTGTTGGACAATGCTGACATTTTTACATTGTGCTTCTATTCTATTATTCCTGTGTAAAAACTGTTGCTTTCTTTTTTGGTTCAGTACATAGTTTGCAGTAAGGATTGTTTTCTTTTTGGAACATGAAAGTCATTTATTATTATTATTATAATCATCATGTGTTTATCATCTCATGTGGGATGGACCATTTCAGCGGTATGACAAGGAAATCAGAATAAAAACAAGTGAATAAATATATTCAGTCATTGTTGCTAAGTCCAACTGCAATTTGATTAAAATACTGTTTTGAAAGGCTACTTTGGCTCTGATTGTATGGCGTGTAATGGAGATATCTACAGCTGTACAGTAAAATAAAAAAAAAGTTAAAATCATGGATAATGAGGTCCAGCAGGGTAGTGTTTACAGTTATTTCTCACACATTGTCTTTCCTAAATTTACATAATCAATCTTTCAGTAGCCTCCAGACTGCACTGAAAGCCTTCTTTCTTTCCCTTTATTTACACTGAGTGAATTGGATTCAACAGGTGCAATCAATTAACAACCTCCACCTCGCTTCACCTCCTCTTCTCATTTCAAGGAGTGAGCTGAAGCATACACTGCGATGAAAACGTAAGAGAAAGTTGGAGTTAGAGAGGAACAGTAAGCTTAAATCTCTTCCTTTTTAAACAGGGTCATGCCTATGCTGAAGTTACACATTTCAATTTTGAAAATGTCTCTTGCCCATAATTGAGTCATTCTAAAAGGTACAATCCAGCCCAATCCAAAACAGTCTCCGATCAGTTGTGCTAGGCCCTGGCGATGCATTTAAAATATCCTATTTTAATTGAATAACTAAGCTTCCTGAGCTACTATTTTCTCTGGACGGTGCCGTTTCCACCCCCTGGCATTTTGTGTCATTTCATTCAATACAGAGTTTAATGGAAGAGGGAAAAAGGCTCTCCGTGCTAGCTTGTTTGCTAACTGCTTGCTAACTAACATAGCGAGCAGTTACTGATCTTGTTAGCTTAAAATCGCTGAGGAGATGAGAATAAGTTCACAGTTCAAAACATTTGTAGCATTGACATCTGTCTCAACTGTGTGTAAACCATACCTTCAGTATGTCGTGGAGCAGTTTGAGCTTCAATAAAAGAAAAATGAAATAAAACTGGATGACGACACAGCTAATAAGTTGATAGTTTCCTGCATTTTCCCCTCAAAAGGCCAGCACTGTCAAGACTGCTTGCTATTAGTCAGCGCAAATTCATGGGTCAAAGTTGAACTTGATGTTAAAAAAATAAAAAAATAATAAAGCATGGATTTACTGCCCTCATGAGCCAATACACTAATTGCAGCAATTTTGTTAGAGGCAGCAAATCAGTTCATTCTAAAGGAGCACAGATCAACTTTGACTACCCAACTAAATATCTATTGTGCATTTAACCAGCGTTTCTGCGTTCCAGTTCCCATAAACCCAACCTCTATTGGTGAATGAGAGTTACAAAGCTACATATGAACAAATGCTGCATTCAAATGATTAAAAACAAGTAATAATAAAGAAACGTTTTGCAGACGTGCAGCAGAATTGTTCCGGTTCAGCCACGTACGCAATCTGACACACATTCATCGTCTCCCACACACCCACTCACAATCAGGATCCAGTGTCTAGCTAGTGCAGAGCCACAGCAGCCTCCTTGCACCTGTTACTATTGAAACGCAGCACTGTTACCCCAGCTGCTCACCCCGTCACTTCTTATCTGTCTGAGAGACAAATGCATTCCTCACCAAGCCGTTAGAAAAATGTGGCAATTACACTAATACCCTGATATAAATACTCTGCAGTTGGACAAGAAAACACAGAACACAGATGTTCGGAGACAGTGATGGATAGAAACAAAAAAGCTGAAAGGATGAGCGGAAGCACAATCGCAAGGAGAGGAAGACAAAGATCAGAAGGAAAATTTAGGTAAAGCAGCAAGAGGAGACCGCTCCAGATAGAAAACTGACAGCATCTGTCATGTCAGTGCATAAAACAACCTATTGTGGTCATGCAAATTGTAACTGTCCTCTCTCAGAAGCAAAAGGTGGACGTAGCGTAACGCTGTCACAGTGCCACCATTTTGCCTGTTTCATCGACAGGTAAAGGTAGAAGACACCAGAGAAATCTGACACCATTTCTGTTTACAGTCATTTTCCAAAATGTGGCTTTTAAACTATTTCACAGATACTGTGGAGCGTAAAAGGATTTACTTGGGTCGTATGGGCATGGCCAAACGTGAGCTGGCTTGTGGTCACTAATGTAACCCTAGCAGCCACAGAAATAGTAAGTATTACCAAAATATAGATGTATGGAGGACATGGCACACTGAAAAAGCGGATTAACTTAAGCAATGCTTTTTTTCCTGTTCATGTTGGCAGAAGATGAAAGGGTTTGATAACCTAGAGCTGCCATTTTATACTTTCTATGTCTTAAAAAGTAAAGCACTTTCTATTGCCTTGTTGAAAAGTGCTTTACATATTAAAAAGCGCTTATTCACCATTGTTGACCCTGTTCTAAATGTTTCAAGTGTTCCTGTTCGACATTATTGAAATAACAGTACCAATCTCAAAACACCACGCCAAGACAATAAAAAGTTTACAGTTGCTTTATAGAATCGGTATTGACTGAAGGTTAGTTAGCCAATCCACGAATCATTCATTTCTAAATAATTTGTGTCAGTATTTACATTTCCCCAGTTTGATTCGATCCCTCTGATGTAAGCTGTTACTGTGTTAGTACCACCTGATGCCGAAAACAAGCTGAATGTATTAGTGAGTTTATGCAGGAGGTGTGCACTAAAAGCCACCACTGAGTATAATGGCTTTTTTAAATGACAAGTAGTAAAATAGCACTTAGTGAGAAGTGAATAGGTGATGAAATTTAAATTATGACAGTCACACAGCTCTACATTTAGATGGGTCGGACAAACCCAGAGCTTTCACCCAGGAGGCCGGGGCTCGCGTCACGTGTGAAACCAAAAGTTAGCGTAGACTTTAATTTACGTTACATGTCATGTGACTTCCTAACTAATGTTGACTTTACATTTCCAGAGACAGAAAATAAAAGGTGGTGTAGGGACCGAGTGCAAGAGATGGAGGCTAAGCGTGAACTGCGTCTTGTTCGGTAACCGTGTATGCCTCATGCGCCGAGGAACTGCTCTACCGCAGCGGCTGCAACCTTATTTTGCTCGTGACCATTAAAACAAAATGCCATCACATAATTTTGACTTTAGTTCCAGAGTCAGACTTCTATTATGTGAGAATCACATTTTAGATGTTATCACAAGATTTGCATTGACTTGTGGTGTAAGTGCTGTCAGACATTTGGAGCAGTGTATGATTCAAAGTGAGTAAAAGTTATATTCGCATACACAAGCGCTAGTCACTGGAGATCCAGTGAAACCATAGTTTAACTGTACATGTTTTCCAAAAACATGAACCATTGTCTAGAAATGCAGTAGATCATTTCACTACAGTATGAAAATCATTTCAGAAAGACTGACAGCAGGCGGTTGTAGACACCATATCCACATTTAATTTCAGCACAGGGATGTTTGTGACATTATGGGACTGACGGAAGAAACTGTTGTGTGCGCTGTAGCGTCTACCAGAGGGGACAAGCTGGAACCGGTCGTGTCCAGGTTGGCGTGGATCGGCAGTGATGTTCCTGCCCGTCTCCTGACTCTGGAGATGTCTAAGTCCTGAATGGAGGGCAGGTTGGCACTGATGAGTCTTTCTGCAGCCTTGACTGTCCGTTGTAGTCCGTTTATCCGAATAAACTGTCACTTACACTTAACCACATGTGGGTCTCCGTTAGCTATATCACAAACCTGATCGCATCCGTCTCGGTTTTCTAGGGCTACATGCAAATTAGGGTCAGTTCTACTTCAGTCCAGGGGCGTGGTAATACACGGGATAACTTAATAAAATAAATATGGCAGTAGAAGAATAACTGCACGTTGGCAGTTAATTTACAACAGTTTGTGTATAGTTGTTAGCAATAATGTGTGAAGTCACTGGAGCTGCTTCTCTCCTCGTCTAAAGGACGTGGAGAACGGCAGCTAATTTCAGCATCACTTGGCTGAGATCGGATAGCTATTCCGTTCCCTCAAGGTGCATGAAGTGTAAATGGGGTCCATGTGAACCCAAAAGCTCAGACAGGGACTTCAGTCCAGAATAGGCACAAACCAATGTAAGCACATTACATAAGGGCAACAGGAAGGACTGCTCAGGTGGCATTATCTGTCTAGAGTAAATGCAAAACCACCAGAATGTCTATAATCTAGAGCCTTAAAGGACCAAAGTCATGGATATTTGGTGTCAGAGTGTGATACATGCTCACATTCATATCTGTCGATGGCGGGTAAAGGACATTTGGTTCGGTACGCATCTTTGATTCTGTGGTGCAAGTACGAATTAAAGTACAGCGGTTGGTTCCAGCACTATATTTTACTCCTGCCAGGTTAAAAATAGTGACATGAAATGCATTTTCCTATAGGAGCAGTCACACACTCCTTTCAGTGTTTATAGCTATTAGGCCCTTTCCTTTGGCAGTAGAGCAAAATTGATTCATATACTTTGACCTGCTTCTGAACAGGTGTTTATTAATATGTACACAAGAAAGTGACCAACATCATGGTGACAGTTCAGGCCCACACTGAAACCAATCTGTGTTTCATAAACACCTACACAGTGTGGAGATGCAGGATGGAGTAGCAGCTCGGGTGATACAGAGGCAATTTCTTAGTTGTGTTATTGTATATGCGCAGTATATATTAGGTTGAGCAGCGAGGGGAGGAAGGGAGGAGCAAAGACAAGGGTGTCACATTTATTTCAGCCACACTGACTTTTATAGAATTTTTGAACAAGACTTGTGGAGAAGCGTCTCTCTGCTCCCTCACCATCTGCCTCTCCTTTTTCGTCTGTTGTTCACTCTCGCTGCCCCGTCTAGAGGAAGGCTGACAGAAAGGCTGACACGCCAGCTACAGTATCTAGACACTCCATGTCTCTATATTCCTGCATGTCAGCACCTCCTCTGTTCGCCCTCCGCCGCCTGCCTTTCCATAACAGCACATAATCAAAGTCTGAGACACTGATTCCTACTTATCAGCTACACATGGAGGACAGCTTTGTTTGATACAGGCAAGAAAGCAATGGTTGTCAAGGGACATACTGTGCTACTCTGTATTGTTCTTGTGCCAGGTACTGCCCTGCCTGTTAGAGGTTTTGTGCTTCATTGTTTTAATTGAGAAGCACTTTCCACCTTCTCTTTTGAAGAGTACTATACTGTTTCAATGTTTACTTACTTGGAATTGAATTTAAACAAAACGTGAAAGCAAATGCAAAAGAAAATAGAGGCAACCCGAAGAGTAAGGTCATCATGTGCAGTGATCGTTGGGTGGAGTACTAATATGATCCGTGCTCAGGGAACCATTAAAGTTAATTTACAAATGAACTAAACACAACAAATAAAATTCATAAATACAGTGCTATTTCTGGATCTTTGAAACCACGCTGCCTGGTTCCAAAAGCAGTGTCTCGTTACGTCTGTCGTGTTTCAGACGTCTGAGTTAGCAGTTACACCAAAGAGACATTTCCCTCTAACCTTCTCACACGGTTTCATTTCAGTAAAACTCCAATATTACAGAGAATATTCCAAATTGAAGACAGATTTAGGCAGCAGAAATATGCTTTCCTCTCCCGACCCCTCAGATTTATCTGGTGACCCTTTGGAGGGGTCCGGACCCTAGGTTGGGAATCACTGGCCTAAACTGGCTAACTGTATATAAAGCAGTTAAAACTAGCTCCACTTCGAGCAGCTACGACAGTAAAATGCTGCATCAATAACAATAATGATGCCACTCAAAGGGACCAGTTTGCACGGACGAGTACTTTTACTTTACTGATGACACGTCTGTACTTTTACTTAAGAAGGATTTTAAATGCAGGACAAGTTGAAATGAAGTATTTTGACATTACTGCACTGGTGCTGCTAATTAAGTAAGATACTGGAGTATTTCTTCCACCACTGGGTAATGATGACCAATTCTGACAAACGTTGAAATACAAATTACACGTGTTGTGAAACTGGAAGCCGGGGGAGAGAGCCAAATGTCAGATTTGCATCTAATGAGGGAAACAATTGAAAAGTGGAACATTTCCAGCTGCAGTGTGGCCATAGCTTAGCATTCAGAGTTGTTTTCAAACCTGTAGGCATTTTACTACTAATGATCATCAGCTATAGATACACATTTAACTATTTAGCTAAACATTTCAGATGAATCTGGTTCTACTCTGGTAGATGACGTGTATAAACTGGGGAGAAGAAGCTCAGACATGTTTAAAACGAGAAAAGATGAGTAACAGCAGAGGAAATGAGAGGTTGTGGGACGGAGAGCACAGCGAAGCAAAAGAAATGAGGGAGAAAAGATGAGGAGAGCAAGTCTATTGACACTAATCCCAACATGGAAACCACAGCGATCTGTAATTTCTAAGATGTATGGTCATCATTTATGGGATCAGATATCTTTTCTTAAGCCCTAATAATATGTCACATTGTGGCGATATGGCTTTCCAATCAGCTATGGATGAGAGAGGCAGAGAACAAACAAAAAAAGGGAGAGGAAATGAAAAGACATGGAGTGAGATGAGGTGGAGGATAGCAGAAACGAGGAAGAGAAAGCAGCAATAACTAAGAAAACAATACAAGTGCACACAATTGGAAAGTAAAGGAGAAGGAAAGATACGAGCCTGCTGCGCTGTACAGAATACAACCTTCAGTAAACAAGCAGAATGACGTCAATCAATGGCAATATGTACGTAACGCAAGGCTTCAGCTCGCAAAATTGATTAAAAAAATGAATTATTTTACATGATACAGTTCGAAAATACCACTTTTCTCTTTAAGTATTTTTTAGTTCTTTGTAAAAAACCCCAAAAACACCCAAGGTTGTCAAGGATGGAAGGCTCCGAGTGTTTCTGCTAAAACAGCAAATGTGTGGGAAAGTACTAGAATGGTATGCGATTGTGTTTTAACAAATACTGTTTCTGCACATTCAAGGCAAGGTCACAGAACAGGGAGGTGGAGATCAAGCAAGACGTGGGGAGGAGTGGTTGGAGACTAAATGAAAGTATGTGAGAATGAGGAGGAGGAGGAGGAGAGAGATATGAAGAGTACACAGAGTTATGAACGGCTCTGTTTTGTGTTGCAAGGTCAGTGCAGAGATTATTCAGGTTGAGATGCTGATGGACACAGTATGTGAACAAGTCCTATAATTCAGCTGTGAGTGCAGCATCACACACACACACACACACACACACTTCAGGGCTGCAGTTAGGAGGCACCAAATAGGAGGAAGAGCTCTTTTGGAATTAATTTCAGACGCTCTACTTTTAAAAAGTAAAAGGTCTGATTTAAACTTCTGTCACACTGACGTCAAACACAAATTTCAGTACATCTACCCTGCTCTTCTCAGCAGAGCGCCCATTTTACACCAGTGCTGCAACGTCTCGGCCTCTGAGCTAGTATTACAGAAATATTTTCCTGAGCTCTCGACCAATCCTCTGATTCTTTGTGTTCAGGTTCACTCCTCGAACCAACACCTGCGTCCGGTCTACTCACCACGGTTCACCTGTGCTCCAGTCCAGCCGGCCGTCTTCGCCCCGGCTGCCTGCTCGCGGACTGTCTGCCTGGGACTCATCCTCGCTTCACGCCGCTTCCCTCCACACACTTTCCACTTGTTACTAAACTTTAACCACTTTACCTCCGAGTCGTGCTCTTGGGTCCTGCTCTGTATTTTAACAGTTCATTATACATGACGGGCAGCAGCAGCGAATGATGCGAGCAGAGCAGCCGTTTTGCCTCTATTTGTGATATTTTGCAGGTGAACCACACTTGCTGTTGGTTGAAAACCTATTGTTCATGCTGAGGTTTAAGAGCGTCTAAAATCCTATCCTTCCTGCAACAGATCCAAACTGGCATCCTCTGGCTGTGTGGATTTTTTTTTTTTTGCGATCAGTTAAACTTTTTAGTCTGAAATGTCAAAATAAGACACTTCAGATTCCCAGAGTCCAAGCTGACATCCTCACATGTCTTGTTTAGTTCAATCACAAGTCCAAAGATATTCAGTTCACAAATTATATAAAACTAAGAAAGGCAGTATTGTTTCTCATTAATTCATCCCAAAAAAAGTTGCCATTTATTTTGTCGTCGATTGATCGATCGACTAATCGTTTAAGCCCTAAAACGTCGAAATTCCTTCACTAATGCAGGCCCAAAGTGTGCACTGTGAGTTGTATAGAGGACCATGACCTGACCATGATGAAACCAGGAGAAGACAGAAGCGACTCGCGTGCATGACCAGGTAGGTCATGGTCCTGTCCACATGTCTTTGTGTAAGACACTGATAAAAGTGCTATATGCAGCCCTCTGCCATTTACTACAGTAAACCATGATGACATGAAACCAGAAGTTAAATAAAGTTAAAGTGCAAGTATTATAATTGGCATAATTGTAACACAACATTAAAATTCAGAGATCAGTCCTCAGGGGACTGAAATGTCCCGAAACTGACAAATACTGACATGCACACAACAAAGTCACTCACACATACTGAAAACACACATTTCACAAGACACGTACACAAACGGCGAACAGATATGAACGCCCCCCCCACACACACACACACACCTCCCAACCCTCAAGCAGGGATCATCGACACTCTGAACACACGCTGCTGTTGTGTTTATCAGCAGCTCAGAGAACGTTGAGGGAACGTTCGGGGCTAATCTAAATTAGATTGGGGCGGATTAGGGAGGCAGCATGCTCGTCATTCCCTGAAACCAGTTCAGCGCCGCTCAGTCGTACAGACGCGCCGAGGCCGCGAGACAGGAGGAGCGAGTGGGACAGGAAGCGTTATCACAGGAGTTCAGCTCACTTGGGTTACATGTATCTTAGTGGGTATTTAAAAATAAAAAATATCCCTCAAGAAAGGGAGAGCAAGGTGACAGAATCAACACATGATCCATAAAGCTTCAGTTATGGACAGATGAAGTTACCTACAATACACTCCTAACAGCAAGGACACCGTTAAAACAAGAAATTAGTATTTAAAAAAAAAAAGACAAAAGTACCTCTTCACTTACAAAAGTGTTTATGTGTAAGTCCTCTAAAAGGTCCAGCCTTGACTTTACTGACTTGTATCCGTCCCCGGTTTGTCACTAGAGAGGTGTGTTCACATTCCTCTCCTGAAGGGGCAAACGTGGTGGAGTGCAGTTTCTGGATGTAAACCGGACCCTGGAGCCTCTTTCCACTGTCTGCTAACGTTACATAATAACACCGAACACGCTGTAACATCGCAGCAGATGTTATTGTATGTTTCACCACCACTAACGCTGTCAGCCGCTGCCAGGTACAAGCTAACAAACAAACAAATAAAAATGCTAACTACACTTGCCATTCTGATACGTCTGCTAGTCCCCTACGGTGGCCCTGAGGGTCAAAACACTGACATTTCAGAAAACTGTTACATTTAAGTGTCAAGCCAGGAAACAGGGACAGGACCCAAACGCAGACAGAGCAGATCCAGTTAGACTACTTTATATGAAATGAACAAGGCTTACTCGGGTTACAGGCAGGCAGTGATCACAACCAGGTAAGCAGTCCAAAAGAGGCGAACAAGTCCAAAAACGGAGCCGGCAAAGTCCAAAATCCATAAACGAGGTCCACAAGAAACAGCGTATAAATCCAAAACCACAGAAAACTAAGGTTGGAAAGCTTAACACAAACACAACAACGATCTGACACCGAACAAAGGAAACACACACACTTAAATACACTCAGGTAGGGGAGCCAACGAGACACAGGTGAAATCAATCAAAGACAGGAAGCAAAACCACCAGACACAAGGGGGGGGGGGGGATAATATTTCAAAATAAAACAGGAAATAACAGGACAAAACCCCAAAACCATTTCACAAAACACAATGACATTTCAGATTACAGAAAAGGGACAACAATTCTTGTCCCTAGCAACAGTTCAATGTCACTTCCTGTTTGTGTAGCTTAGCTTAGCCTAGCCTAGCCTACTACTCTCAGCAGTGTCTTTGCACACATCTTACACTGAGTTTGAAAGGATGGAAGAGGAGGTTGAAATCATAAGAGAATACTTTTAACAGAGGACACATGACATATAATTTGGGTAGAGCTTTGCAGCTGACGTGTTCAGGTTGGGTTCAGTCAAACTGTCAGGTTCGCTGCAGGTTTGGTTCAGGTTTGGGTCTCAGTACAAAGTTCAGTCAGAAAGTATTGGCACAGCGATCCGCTGGCTGCGCTTTGGCCCAGATTTCCGGCCCGTGTAGTTCTCTAGCTTTGGGACAATTCTTTGGGCCATCAAAGCTGAACAAGTCTCAACGTTGAATGTGCTACGTGCAATGCAGTCCCAGTCTCCATTTAGTAATAGAGTGATTTTCAAAGCAAATACAACATAGTAACTTAACCAACTAGTGCTACAGCTAACTGTGTTTCCGGCGCGGGCGTGGCTGCCGGCCCTGTGCTTCTCTCTGCTTGTTTGTCGATTTTCGCTGATAATTAATTAATGTTTGCTTTGCAATATATTTGACAGTGCTAACCCTGTACACAGACAGGCTAAACATAGCCTCACACCCACTACACTCGGAGTTTGAGCTGCTCCCATCTGTCTGTTGATTTAGGGTCCCAGGGGCCAGCTGGAACATAAAGCCTACCAGAAGTATTTTATTCCCTGTTCCACACCGGCACTGAACACAGAATGACTGCATCAGGGAACACTTGTTATCTTGTAAGATTTGCTCTCTTAAATAACTGATCTGCGTTCTGTTTTACTGCGTTATACTGTATATTCTGTGTGTTTTTCATGGTGTGCTGTGCGACGTGCATTGTATGTACCTTTTGCGGTACTTTGGGAGAAGCCAAAGACACATTTCCACTGAGGTGGACATTAAAGTCACTGTAATCTAATCTAATGTTTGTAAGCTAACATTAATTAGGTAGCTTGCAAATTGGTGTTCGACTTTTTTGGAAACAAGAATCATGTAAAATCCTGTGGAGGTGGGCATCGGTAGCTACCAGCTGCAGAGGGCGAGCTGGGGGAGTGGCTCAGGTGAGCAGCGTCAGGGAGAGGTAACTGGCACAGCGGAAACTGGTTGATTAATTATGCTCTCCCTAAATACCTGAGGAGACACACGTACCCGAGCCACGACAGCCAGGGAGGCTGGTCTTTCTGTGCACGGACTCGCAGACGAGGAAGCAGCTGAACCAGCGCCGTCGCCGGGCAAGCAGTCCGGAGGAACTGCTAATGCTGGGTGATAAACTGTGTGTGTAAAAAGGAAACAATAAAGCACGTAGCATAGGTAGCATACCCTTTAGCACTTGCGCTAAAGTGCAGGGCGCGCCATTGTTGGTTAAGTTACTGTTGTTGCAGTAACTTACAACCTCAGCTGTATTCAGTTAACTTTGGCATAGAGAGTCATGGAGACAAAAAGTGATGAGGCTCAGTGAAATACCGTTCGTATGTTATAAAGTAAGAAGGAGAGGACAGAGACAGAGTGAAGAGAAACACACTAAGACACAGAAGTCCAGGAAAACACTAACTTGAAGATAGGCTGGTGATTTAGAGAAGTAAGTATGTCTGATAGATGTGGAGATGGCTAAAAATAAACATGAGTTGTGAGTTATTTATTTTCCTAACTGGCCTCATGAGGTAAACCCAACGGGCCGTACAGTAGCGTTAGTTCACAATCTGCACTTCTGTCCTGGCTTAAGCTATCCACCCGCTCTGCGGCTAACGCTAGCTCTCAGAAAGGCTTCTGTTCAACACCTGCTTTGCAGCACATGCAACCCTTCTGCATCAGGGCCAGATAAATAAAAGGTTCAACAAATTAGAAACCGGGGGGGATGCTATGGTTAAGGCTGAGGAGGTACTCCAACAAGGATGGGGACATGCACGATTGCATGTAAGTAAACATTACTTTACACTAGGGCTGGACGATATGATCCAGATCTAACGATTCTTTGTGCTTTGGTTTTTTTGAACCTCATAGTTCACTGACGAGGTTTGTACTGTAAATAACTGTTAAAGGTGGGATATTTTTTTTTCTAATGAAAGAGTGCATTTCTTTGTACTTTTTAAATAATTGAAGGAAACACACACAGATGAACTATTTATGGTTATTTATTGAATATTTCGAACAATTGAAATCAAAGCACACGCTGCTTGAAATGAAAACGTCACATTTTAGTTTCAATGTAAAAAAGAAAATAAATAACTAAAAAAAGTAGTGATTTAAAATATAGTCATGTGAAAAGTAGAAAATAACAACTTGCATCTCCTGTAAACAGATATTTTAAATAATGCCATGTGCAAAAATGTAAATAAAACAGTGCTGGTTAAGAGCCGGAGCAGGGCTGTATCCTGTGAATCTGACTCATGATCGCTGCATGTGCTCTTCCTCTGCCACTCTATATGCACAAGGATTTACTCTAGGTTCTTCCTAACGAAGCACGTTTACCTTTTCAGGTTTCAGGCAGGATCTGAGGCATGTAACAAAGTTTCCCCCTGAACTGAATCCCCGCTCTGATGGGGAGCTAGTGGCTGGTGTGCACAGTGGGAATGTGTACATGATGCTTTCTCCACCATTCCAGTGGTGATAGTTTCCTCACCATCCAGCGCTGGGGACAGCAAGTGGGAACAGTCGAAGGAGTTGCCTCTCTTCCTGAAAAAACGTTCTGACGAGCTCTTTGGCTTCTTTGCTTGTGATGAAGTTGTAGAGGGCTCTGCACCCTCGGCGGAGCTGCAGCTGCTGGCTCCGTCTCTGTTTGAATGCTGGGGACATGGTGCGGCCAAATGTATGTCGTTTTAAATCTGGCTGTGTCCAGCAGCTCTTCTGCGATGTGGTCTGAGTGCTTCCCCTTGAGGCAGTGTTTTTCAACCACTGTGCCGCGGTACACTAGTGTGCCGTGAGAGGTCGTCAGGTGTGCCGAGGAAAATTATTCAATTTCACCTAATTGGTCTAAAAAGCATTTTTTGAAAACGAATTAATTATTGTCTGCAAATAATATGCCATTGTCGAGTGTCTGTGCTGTCTAGTGACCGGCAGAGTAACCATGTCATACTCTTCCATATCAGTAGGTGGCAGCAGGGAGCTGATTGCCTTGTATTTTTAACATTTTCGGTTGGTGGTGTGCCTTTTTTCAATGGTAAAAATGTACCTTGGCTCAAAAAAGGTTGAAAAACACTGCCTTAAGGTACTCGAGGACAAATTTAAATGTGTTTAAATAAAACACAGTTAGAGCCAGTAGCTATGGTAACATCCAGTTTTAACACATTATATTCAATTCTGGTATTCACAATAAGATTTCATTACGTTTGGTATCAGTTACTTCAATTTTACAGGTGCGAATAATGCTAATAAGAGTAAGAAAGCAGAATAAAGGTTGAATCCTTCTAATCGAGGAATTTAATGGAGTCCGATAATGCATGCCCTTTCAGTCAGAGTTCTAGTTTAAATTACAGGATTAGACCGATGCGTGTTCAGGTCCTTATGTTCCTTTAGCAGGGAAAGGATGATTTCCCCCATGCTGATATAAACCAAAGAGCTCATCCTTGTGAGCTCAGCTAAAGCATTGTCAAGTCAGGTCAATGTTCTTTATGTAGCCCAGTATCACAAATCACCAGTTTGCCTCGAGGGGCTTTCACATTGGTGTTAAATGTCATTCGAGCCTGCGATGAGCTCAGCTCCCACAGCTCATGTTGCACATCTGTACCACTAAGTTTCACATTTGGCTACAGGGTGATGGTACGAAGCTTTTGGCTGCCACAGGACATTTCTGTCTTGAACTCCTCCGTTTATTTGAATAGGGCTGAATAGATATTACAGATGGAGATGTTGCATTCAGTGCTCACATCTCGGCTCAAATCACTTCTCGCTCCGTGCCACTTATTCTCTCTACAGATGAGGTTTCAGTGGGACATTTAGTGCAATAAATCTCTCTCAGGCTAATGGTTAATTTCTAATTCTAACCCAAGCTGTTCATTTAACATCCCTTTGAAAACGTCTACAGGCACATTCCAGAAATATTTCTCAGCGTTATTCCTTTTGAGAGGAAGATCCTGCAGTTTCCCCCAAATGACACTTTGATGTTCCCTCTGATCACAGGGCGAGGGATGGAGCTCAAAAATCTTTAATGAGATTTACCCCAATGCCCGGAGGCCATGTTGGGGTCTGATCCCCTTAAAAATGTGAACGGGTCATCTGAGAGCAGCTGAACGCTTGCAGTAAAGGAGGAGCACCTCGACGTCACAAGTTCATACTGTTCGACCGCTGACAGTTTTCGTGAGCAGTAATTTTGTTGCAGTCAGTAATCAATAATCAGAAGCACGTAATGCAGTGAAGAAGTGTGGACTCTTACTGTTGCTGTCACTGAACAATACTGAGTTAAAGTGTGAGTCTGATCTGCTGATCTGCTGTGTGCAGCAGTTAGTGACGGAGGCGACTTTGCAAGTTTTTCCAGAATGACTTGTTGTCTTGCAAACAGCTGATTGACATGCAGCTTGATGTACTTCATCATACAGTGTATGGTCTTTTCTAACATATTTTAATGACTTTTTGTATATTAGTGTCTTTCCAATGAAAGGTTTAGCCTCGGTCTTTACCCTTAATTTCACTTTTGTAAGTTAGTGAAAGTCGGCTTACGTCCCATCTGATGAAATACAACAAAAGCCTGTAAGCAGAAGAAGCAGGCAAAAGAACAGTTTTCTGTCAAAACACGTTTTTGGACCTATTTAAATGTATTTTAATTTCAGAATCTAAACAACAGCTACACAACTTCCAGTCTGTACCAGTAGGTATGAATAGATTTTTAACTGCAGGTCGTAGTTTAGGCTGAAATGAAAGCAGCCCCCGAAACCTCGACACAAGAAAGCCTGCTTTACTCAGCAGCAGCTAAGAATGGCAGAACAACAGAATTTTAACATGTTTCTTAAATTATTTCAGCACACAACAACCAGAAACTGCCAGTTGTCTCTTAAAAGCTGAGTAATCATTTCAGATAGTTACGCATTTTGTCAGAATCAGAAATACTTTTTTGATCCCCGAGGGGAAACTCTTTGTGATCCATCAGCTGCGTTACACAACTGCCTTTCTGTCAATATGCCAAGAGTCTGAAGTCATATTATTAGCAACAAGTGCAGCATCAGACAGCTAGTAACTGGAATGCTACCAAGCTGAGCAAGCTGGCAGCACAACATACAAACATGTTGTTGCTTCCTGTAATGTGCGGTGTCGTATTTTTCCTCAGTCTTCATGCAGGTTACAAAACTATTTTGTTGAAGCCTACAATTCAAAAAAGAGCAGCTTGCTTGTTGTTAGGCAACCACCGAATCACCCGTCCTCAGCCTAACCGTGATTTTGCTGTGAAGTACACTCACAGATCTGTACCTTTTTAATTTTGGCTAGGTAGAAGTAGTTAACTCTCCATTCATCCGAATGGACAATGGGGGGAAAAAAACGCAAATGACCTCGGCCACGTTTCTGCTCAGAAAAGTTGAAGTTTTTTCAAGAGCGCTCCTGCAAAAACACGAGATGCCCAGGGCAAAACCCTTACTGCCTGTAGAAAACAAGTGGAAAAACACGTCCTGTCTGATCAGCCTAAGGGGTTGTCACGTGTCTCCATTGAAAACAATGAATTTGTACATGCAAATTACCTTACCTTTCACCCACTGAGTGTTTAGCAGTGTTTAACAGCTTTTATTGCATGGTTACATTTTCAAACATTCTGTTATATGTATATATAACTGTAAATATCATATAACAATATATCATATAGTAAAACAACCAAAAAAAAAACCCAAGACAAACCCGACTGTCATGTCCGCTGTCATGATGTCAGCTTAGAAGCAACATGCAGCCCAGATGTTTTCTGTAAATTGTGCCCTGAAGTCTAATCAGACTGCAGTGACAGTGTGGCCCTGCACACAAATTGGTTGTTGCAGATTAAGCAGCTGTCCATACACTTCCTACTGTCACTGTGCCAGACATGAGATCAGCACAAGAATATCATTGTATATGAAGTCAGCAAGCTTCTATACAGAATTAGAATTCAAAAATGATTCGATTTTACTAAACTAATTACAAACTCTACACTTATTAATCAGCGAAATGCATCAACCACGTCTCGGCACACTTCCTAAATAAAGTATGCAAGATGGCTTGACACCACAGGAGATAAGACTTGGCACAATCTGGCTCAAGCTCGCTTCAGAGACAAATGTGGGATTGTTATTGCTGTGGCCTTCCGGGGACATTTCACACTTTCTGGCACCATTGTTTGACACTAATTAGGGTTAGACGGCCAGTTAAAGATGAAATATGAAAGAAGTGAGGGGGCACTTCAGGATGGACTGGAGGATGAATGTGACCTCACGTATCCCATGGTCTGTTTTCAGTAGCAGTAATATTAGTTATAAACTTCTCATAACATGAAGTGTTTTAAAACAAGACAATGTGCCTTTTCGAAAGGAGAAATGTAATGTATGTAAACACACACAATGTAAAGCACATATGGAGTTAAAATGTCTCTGATAACTCTGTAAGGTAACTAGATTCCAGACTCCAGTAGCTACTTACCAGAGCGACAAGCCCCCCAAATTAAACAACAGAATACATCCTTTGTAATGTTCCTCCAGAGCAACACATGAAAGCATTTTCTAGTCTAATGCCCATATTGACAGGATGCCATAACTGCGAGTGTCTTCACGCACCGCAGGATAGTACTGTTGTCACTGTTGCAAAATTAAAACCGTTTTCTGATCTGATGCCGCTATGGTTCAGTTCTGGTTAGGTTTAGGCACAAAAATGACTTGGGTTTGGTTTGGAAAAAGATCAGGGTCAAAATAACTTCTTGGTTACAGCAGGAACGATGTGCGTGTGGCAGGCCGGCGACCCACTCAACTCACATTTAAATGGTGAAGTTTGTTGTTAGAAGTGAAGAAGACGAAGCCTTTTTTCTGGAGCACAGCAGTTTATTAGTGTCTGCGTGTGCACATATGTGCAAGCATGTACATGAAAAATCCTGAGAACGTGTGTCCTGGTTTGACAAATTCTGAAGAACTTATCTCAACTTCAAGATCAAAGAAAAACCATTAAAACTCTATCTAATCGCTGCGTATTTTAGTCTCTTTAATTAAAAGATCTCTGTGAAACACAAACTGACAGCGAATGGCAGCAGTCCTTTGAAATACCACTGTTCTCCTGTTCCTCACACATAAACATGATATACATCTTAAACATTCTCGTTGCCAAAAGAGCGATAGAGCCCAGGAGTCAGAAAGTCAATCAGCAGTGTTTACTCATGCCTTGATTGAGCTGAGTTTTTGCTGTAAGCTAAAGATAGAAAATGTGCGTCTATGAATCAAAGTAGCTTTAAGAACAGAAGCTTTATTCCCTGCGAGTGTCTGAGTCCTGCCAGCTCTCCTCTTTAGACATTCCTTAAACTTGTTGTTTATGCCCTGCAGTCATTGGCGGGCTCCCAGACAACTGATCTAGCAATGCAAGGGCAAAAACACCAAATAAAAGAAAGGCATGAGGACGTATAGAAGCACAAACACGAATACACCAGAACAAATGTGAATATCCTCAAGTGCACAAACGCTCCCCTCCTGTACACTAAGGTGCACAGGCCGCCCAACACACTGAACTGTGAATACGATCGGTTTCATTCCACAGTGATGAGCACCACTTGAGAAAAGTGTCACCTACTGCAGCAAGATTGAGAGTATAACATTAAAAGAAACGACGGTGCTTTTCTTAACGTGGAGGAGGTAACTTCAGGCCACAGCTGACACGATAACACTTTAACTTCTTGTATAATTGATGAATATGGAATAATCAGCTCCTGCGGAGTCGGAGCCAGAGGCTGATGCAAAGCGCTTTACGATGAAATGCCCAGATGCAATATGTACGACCTGCACACAAGTGTGTGATGCACAGAGCCACTTGTAATTGAGCATACACACACTCTAGCAATCAAGCAGGCACACATAAACAGGTTGACATTTGTACACACACTCAAATACTGTACACACACAATCAGACAGATGGAGCGGTGGCAGGGAGAAGCGACATTTCTGATTATCTCTCTCTGGGCCGTGGGGTGTATTTTTAGGCATAGTGAATATAGCTATTTAGTCATCAGCCATTCCTCAAGGCCACTGTGCGTTTCAGTGTGTGTATCTCATCTGCACTATGCTTATGTGTGTGAGACAGACTGTGAAATATGAGGACCAACAGAAAGTAAAGAGGGAAAGAGATCAAGAGAAACAGAGAAATGAGACTTAGAGGGAAAAGACTGTTTCTGTACAAATGTGTAATATTTACACTCCAGCTATGAACGTTATGTTGAGGTAGACCAGGTTGCACATGTAGAGACGTGCAATGTAACGTAGAGGGGAGTGAATGTGTTGGGTTGGGCCACATGTGGACAGTATCTGGCACCCCAAGGCACTACATTTAATTAGTGTGCACCTGGAAAGTGAACTCAAGGCAGTGCATTTAACCAGCGTGAACTCAGAGCGTGAATTTTATCCTCCCTGTTTTTTTTTTTTTTGCAGCCCAACCTCGTTACAAATCCTCTCTTTAGCCGTGCCACACAGCGGGAATCTCAGCATTACTGAGGCACCACGCCGGACTTTGCACCGTAGGAGTGACACAACAGCTTGGCCCACATGGAGATTTCCTAATTTCCTACCTGTCTCTCCGACTCACTGCTTTGATCCATCTGTCTCTATGTATCTTCCAGAAGGGGAAGTGTAAGCACGGTTGAAATCTTTGATAGATAGATAGATAGATAGATAGATAGATAGGTTGAGCCTTTCATAGATCTTATGTTTCAGCAGTCAGACTTTATCGAGGTAAGCAGCTTCTACAGTCTTGTTCTTTATACAAAGTGGAAAGGGGTTGTATTGAAAGTTGTGTTTGCTAAAGGCATCAGTTGTAATAACTAGCTTAGTGTTCTTTACACAAATGATGAAGGCGATGGATTAAAAAGGAAGTCAAAGAGCTGAGATCACATTCAAACACGTTTGTTCTGTGTTGCCTTGATTATCTGAAGACAGAGATACAGCGACCTCCTCTTCTCTCTCCTCCCTTTCTTTGTCTCACTTTCTTCCCTTGTGATTTATGCACACACTCTCTCTCTCTCACACACACACACACACACACACACACACACTCTAGCCACAACTTCCTGCCCCTCCACATACCTGTCTGTCACAGCATGCTGTCAGCTGTCAACCATAACACACAACAAAGATAACAGATAGCAGCTCTAAAGCCACACTCCGTAATCTGTCTGTTGCCTCAGCTGTGGCACAACTAAGACTTTACTTAATACTTTTCTTTAGTCAGGAGCATTAGAAACGATAAGGGCTGAAATGATTGAGTGGTTGATTAGTCGATCAGTAGATCAAAAGAAAATTAATTAGCAATGTTCTCTGGTTCCACCTTCTCCAATGTGACGATTTTCTGCCTTTCTCTGTTTTATATCATTGTAAAGTGAATGCATTTGGGGTTAGGACTGTTGGTCATCGAGCAATATCTTGTCACAGGCGGTTTTCACTACTTTCTGACATTTTATTATGGAAGTTTTTCCTTGCCACTGTGGCCAAGTGCTTGCTCGCGGTGGGATCTGTTGGGTCTCTGTAAATAACATTATAAAAGAGTTCGGTCTGGACCTGCTCTGTAGGAAAAGTGCAATGAGATAACTTCTGTTATGAATTGGCGCTATATAAATAAAATTGAATTGAATTATTTCTGACAATTAACTGGTTAATCATAAAAATAAACAACAGATTAATCCATAATGAAAAAATGTTAATTGCAGCCCTAGAAATTATACTCATGAGGTACATTTAAACTTATTAAATAAGCAGTTCAGGCTAAGCATTCAGATGAATCAAAGACTCTTATAAACCATGCTGATAACTCTGATAAACTTAACTTGTGGCTATGCTATATCTGAAAACCACCGAGCTAGTAACCTTGTTTTATCCTGCTCAGGACGGGCCTAAGGAGGGTGTCTATCAGTTAGTCCACCTGTCCATTCAAAGCTTTGGTCTAGAGCAAGGTATCTCAACAACTACAGTCCGACTCGCCATAAAAGCTGGTGTAGATATTCATGGTCAGAGGACGGATTCAGATCACCAGATCAAAGTGTTTTCTGACCTGACACCACTACTGACAAGACGAGTCGCTGTTTCAAATACAAAGATCTGACAACGCTGTGGAGGAAGTTTGGTTTTGCCACAAAACGTACTCGTTAAAATTACTACTTTGTTAAGGTAAGGGGAACCTTCTTCGTCATGGTTCCGGTAATAACCACTTTTGTTAAGGCTAGGGAACGACCATGGTCATGATTAAAAGAAATCAAAGTTGACGGTCAGTGGGAAGATTGCCGAAAAAGACGCTGATGATGCTTTTTTTCTCTCGGGTGGACGGTGTCTTCATCACCATCAGGCCAAAAATTCTCTATATATCAACACGTAATGGACACATATCCATGATCCTCGCACGATGAACTCTTTTCATTTTGGACACTTTTTCTGTTGCAGTACACACACAGGTCGAAATGATAATTATAAGTCCACAGTTTGAGCTTCAGAGATCCAAACAGACTCGGTGAGGTTTGCCTTCCCCACAACTGTTTCACGTATTGCTGATTGTGCTTTTGGCCTCCTCTGAGAGGAGGTCACAGTGTTCATGCAGGAACAGTCGCCTGAGTCAAGGGCACCACTTCATGTTCCAACATGGAGGATTCAATCTGCGTCACCATCTCCCTGACGCTGATGCGCATACACACACAGGCCCAATTATATACATCCCATACACATATGCTTTTAGAAACAATAGAAATACACACACACACATGCTATCACACAAACACACATTCCTCCTTCCACGCACACACAAACCTGAACCCAGACATACCCTCTCCTTTTTCTCATTGCTCCCTTTGTTCATTTTCTCATCACTCCCGATCTGTCATTCCTCTGAGTCTGGCAGCGTACGTCTTTAATAGACAATAAGACAGCAGCAAAAGACAAAGAAAGGACAGAGGAAAGGAGGAGAGAGATGAAAGAGAAACAATCTGTCCCAGACTAATGAAAGGAGCGGGATGGAAAAGTAAAGGTTTAATACATCAATCAGCGTGTTGCTTAATGAGGAGAAAGAAGAGGACATCGGGAAGGAGAAGAAGGGGGAAAAAGTGAAGTAGAATTTGCTTTACTTTTCTTCATCTCATTAAAACGTTATTAAACCTGAAGCAGCGTACTCAGGTAAATATAGCAGTAGCAGCACCTTTGTGATAAAGCCAAACACGTCAGGGAAAAGAGCTAAATGTGTTCTCTTGTACAGATGAAATCCTTTTAGCATTTAACGTTTAACGTGGAGAATAGCCAAGATGTATGATCAAACGCTGACGGCAGGTGATGCCACTCCATCTTTTGATTGCAGTCTTATTGCAGTAAAAATTACTCCGCAGCTACATTTAGTCTTCCTTTCTCAAAACTTGCCCTTTTTTCTCTTTATCTGCGGTTTCATCTATTACCTAAAACTGTCCTTTCTCCGTTTATTTCAAGCAAACCAGTGTCGTTCTTCACAGAAACGCATCACTTTCACTGTCCTTTAGGCTTTTAATGAGGAAGTGACATGCGCGCCGGACCTTTTCGTCATGGTAACAATAATAAACACATGGTTAACGTTGTGAAATGGTCGCAGTTTGGTTAGGTTTAGGAAAGGACCGTGGTTTGGGTTAAAATAAGTAGGTTGGGTTAGTAAGTCACTTACGCAACTTAACTTACGTCAACGCTGACTTTTGGTTTCACACGGGACACAAACAGCTGGGTGAAAGTCCTGTGTCTGACCCGCCCCTCCTCCCTTCCTGGACTTTGTCGCTCTTCAAGCTACCTCACCTGACGTCCTTCTCTTCTTACAAAGGCAAGAAAAGCACTGCATAGCTTCAACTATAACAACTATTACTGTTGCCTTTCAGCTGTCAGATTAGTGCCTCATATCTTAGAAAAAGTCCACACACTCCTAATAAGAGTTGGGAAAAGTTTTTCCACTGAAGCCTATATTTGTTGCAGGCATGCTGTGAGCTTTGAACAGGACTCACAGACCGCTGCAATAATGAACTCGAGTCACCTCAAAGGACTGGAAACATTTCAGGCAATAAGGGAGACGGAAAAACAAACAAACAAAAAAAAAACACCACATTTTTAGTTACAAGGATTTGCCATCGAAGGGTGTTTAGCAGTATGTGACCTTTATCCGGCGCTTGTATTGATATCTGTCGTCCCACTTCGATTGTACTTGTTTTTTAATCAAGTCTGTCACTAAGAGAGATTATATGCTTTCCTTGATCCCCCCCACAACAAACAATCTTCCAATCAATTCATTTCTTTGGTGCTCAAATACATCTGCATTTGATGTAACACAATGTCACGTCCTTAACTACACACATACTGTATAAAGAACTTCTGTACACACTGAGATATCAATAGTTTACCATACATTGGTAAATACATAAAAAAAAAGTATATATCATTCATGTTGGCATTATTGTTGATGTTATTGCCGGTATAATTAGCCATGGTAACTGTAACCCTTACACAAATGTGTTTGGGTTCTCTAAAATAAGTAGTGAGAACCATTTCCACAGTTTGAGACAGCAATAATAAAGTACGTAAAACAACAACATTAGCAGCTTAACACTGGAACCTCCAGGAGTCGCTGTATAATATATATATATATATATATATATATATATATATATATATATATATATATATATATATATATATATATATATATATATATAGCTAAATCCGCCATTAGAATGCATTGATTTTGTGATTATTTCTGCTACGCGTTGCTCAAACACACATCCAGCACCTCGGGTGAGCACTTCCCACAAACAGCGTCCCAGCACTTATTTACAGATTGTTTTATTGCGGCTCTTTTGACGCCGCCCACTCCGCGCTGTTGTAGTTATATTCTAAACACAGTCTGAATTTAAATGCAGCATACAATTTTTAAAAAACGATTGACTATTGCAATGTTTTTATAGGCCTACACGATAATAATAATAATAATAATGTAGAATAAGAATCTACATTGTTGTTCTTCCTGCTTGTTTGTTTCGGACAGGCGTGCATCCAAACAATTACACATACAGAAATGTTTATTTAAAAGAAACAATTCGTATCAATTCCAAATTTCAAAGTACATTTTTACCCAATGAAAAAATCTATAATGACCACTTCTGCTAAACAATAGGCCGACACTGCAGTCGACAACTCCTGCTCTCCGCAGGTCACAAAACACACCTGAAGGGGCCGCAAAACACACCTGTGTCAGAGGGGACTACTTTAGACTAAGTCCATTTCATAAATGTTTACAGGATACATTTCATAATATCAGTAGAATAAAGGCTCTGGATCGCTGTCAGATGATTTAAATATAGGCTACCAACTTCAAATGTCGAGCTTAACAATTAATGTGATTACTGATTGATTTTAAGAGATTAACAATTAATGTTTCAAAGTGACACAAACCAGTCTTATATAAAATTGCCCGAATGCAGGATATGAATACTAGTTATTGTATGTGTTGATGACCGGGTATTGGAATCATTAGAATTTTAATAGTCCATTAATCGTTGTAGTTAGTTGTCACGTAAAAATAAAGTAAATATATCCCAGATACAGTCAAATATGGTTAAATAGTCAAATATGTCATATTTACAGTAACACATCACTCTGGTCTGTGATAATTCACTTGTGCATCGTTTCAACACAAATTGATCATAAATTGGAAGGACACACTCTGAACAGGGGACTAAAGTTAACATCCTGCACATCTTCGTCCCTAAACAATCAACAGTCACACACACACACTCACACAGTTGGGCACACTGCTATCAGCTATCAGCTGTGTGTGTGTGTGTGTGTGTAAGAGTGTTTGTGTATTTTTTGTTACGTTACATATTTGTTTGTCTGAGAGATTTTTTTTGTGTGTGAGAGACAACTTTGTCTGCGTTGTGTGTGTTTGTTGTGTACTCTTCTACGTGAACGTTTTTCTGTGTGTGTGTGTGTGTGTGTGTGTGTGTGTGTGTGTGAGAGAGCTTCTCCTTCTTTACAAAGAGTAACCAGCTGTGTTGACAGAAGATGCTGATTCTCCATTCTCTTCCCCATACCCTCTCTTTCTATTTAGCCCACACTACCACACACACACACACACACACACACACACACACACACCTGCACAAGCATACATAGACAGACATCCAAACAAACATGCACAAGCACCAGTGCACTCACACATCTTCACACACACACAAACGCACAAGCCAAACACACGCTCACCCACAAACACATTCACCAAGACTTACAGGCAATGAATCTTGTCAGTTTTAATAAATAGTAACATCTTTCAAGCTGCTGACGTTGCAGAGAGAAGCAGATCAGAGCGAGAGAGAGTGAAAGGGTGAGAGAGGTAGAGGGTGAGTGGAGAGAGAGAGGGTGAGAGGACATCGTCCTGCTGAACAATATAAAATCAAACTGAACGCTAACTTAACCCTGCGCTGCTCACAGACGAGAGACAGATGCATGTGGAGGGCAACAGTTTCTGCATGGATGCAGTGATTTGTATGTTGTGTGTGTGTGTGTTGGTGTGTGCGTATGAGAGAGAAGAATAGGTGTGTGCTCGCACGAAGAACAGATTAAAAGAAACTCAGAGAAACAGAAGAAATGAGACTAAAACAAGAAAAGAATTACTCAGCAAATCAGGTGTGTGCGCTCCTGCATCGCTTGAGGACCAATATGAGTTTGAGGCGGCATTTATGCTTCACGTAGATGTCTACAGTTAATAGTTCGCCAGCAGATGGCAACACATGCTCCACACGCATGTACTCTACATGATCGGCCTGTAGCATGCTTTATATTCCCCACAGTAATCAAGTTTCCATCCAAATCTAGTGCAAATTTTAACAAAAATGTCCAGAAAACTGGCAAAAGAAAATGCCAGTCAGTGCCTTGTTGATGATGCCGGCTGCAGATGAGAAGAAACTGTTCTAGTGGCGTGAGGTTTTGGTCCTGATGGAGCGCAGCCTCCTGCCGGAGGGGGGCGTCTGAATCAGTTCGTGTCCAGGGTGGGAGGGGTCAGCCACAACCTGTCCTGCAGCCTCAGAGTCCTGGAGGCGTTCGGGTCCTGGAGGGAAGGTAGACTGCAGCCAATCACCTTCTCGGCAGAGCGAACGATGACGGCTGTAGTCTGCCCTTGTCCTTGGCGGTCGCAGATGAGGGCGGTGTAGAAGTGCACCATCACTGTCTTCGGCAGGTTCAATTTCTTCAGCTGCCGCAGGAAGTGAGCTGGTGTTCAGCTCGAGGTCCTGGTCCTGGGTGATGACGGTGCCCAGGAAGCAGAAGCAGGTTTTCAGTCGAGATGTCTTCGTTAGACGGAGAAGATAACGGAGCCTTTTTTCAGCTTGCTTCATGTTGTCTTCACGATCTCCACCTGCATCAGGAACTTGTAGGAGAAAACACAGGCAGCCCAAGCTGACCAACCACAGTTTTTTGCGGTACCCATGTGGTATCTCCGTAGCCGCCGTAGTCCTGACGTGTTGCTACATTTTTGAGCAGGATCATTTCAGCTACAGCAAAGCTACAAGGCATACGCGCCGAGCCGCTGCAGGTACGCTGTGAGCCCTTAACGCAGAAGTATAAAGGAAGCTCTGGACCTCGAGAGTGAGGACATTTTGTCTGGACGTCACTTCCTCTAAGGAGGGTTAAGAGTTGGTTTTAGGACTAAGAAAAGAATTCATTTCAGGTTAACTGTTAGGGAATGCATTATATCAGCAAGGGTCCTCACAAATATAGCAGTAGAAAAAGTGTGTGTGTGTGTGTGTGTTTAGTTGACGTAAGCAGCCCACCGGTCTCGGCTGGCTGAGTTGCCATGGTGACCGGTTGGTTGTGTTTTTGAATGCCCTGGACTTCTGGACTTCCTTCTGTCTGTCGGCCTGTCCGTTCTCTCACACACACACACACGTACACACACACGTCCTTTTACTTCTAGCTTTGTGAGGACCGTCATTGACATAATGCATTCCCTCACCCTAACCCTTAAAACCAAGTCTCAACCTTCAAACAGCCCTTTGAAGTTGTGAGGACCGGCCAAAATGTCCTCACTTTCCAAAAATGTCCTCACTCTGTTGGTAAAAAAACGTGTTTCAGTCATCACTATGTAGCACACACACACACACACACAAAAGAGCATCTCTTCTGCTTAGAGCAAAGCAGCTTGAGGAAATGAGATTCGTTCCAGAGGCCGAGATAGAGTTAGAGACAGAGAGAGGGAGACATGTTCTCTCTCTCTTTCAGTCTTTCTCTTCCCTATTCCAGTCATTTTCTATCTCTCCTTGTCTCACTCACTCACACTTACTTCACCCTTTGAAGCTTCTCATGTTTGAGTCTAATACATATGCACATGCATGTGCCACTCATGTGACAATTCTGAATATGCGGGATTTGTACTTTTTTGTGTCTGTGTGCACAAGCTGGAAATGGAGCAATTGTTTGCTGAGTAAAACGCCTTTATTTGAACAGGCAAATTGACTTGAAGCACATTTTTATTTATAACAGCGGGAGGTGATGAGGGAGAGTGACACAAATCAACGGTGGGCAACGTGGGAGCTGCAGTCCGCTGAGCAGGTGTGGGCTCGGAGCCTGGCTCCTTCCTTCTCAGTTATTCATCTGATAACTCCATCAAGACCTCTATCAAGACCAGCCCGGGGCCTTCAACCAGAGAGCTTCCGGTCACAAAACATGCTATGTGTGCATTTCAGTTTGTTAAATATTGTCAGATTAGGTCAAAATAAATTGAAAGACTGCATTGCTTGGTACTGTATGTCAACCTGTTGTTTCATGTATGACTTAGCAGCTGGAAAGCTCCAATTTCACACTGTGTTCTCACCTTAATACTACATTTTCTATATAATATTTAACATTTATTTAAAGAAGAGGTTTGAATTATTTGTAATTAGTCTGTCTCACTGTATGTATATATACATACATCCAGAGAGGTATTGGTCACTGTAAGCATTCCTCCTTCCTTACTGGCTGTTACTCGATCCCTTCCTATCAAGACTTCGCTGTAAAGTGGGACAAAATTCAACATCTTTGTTCTTTGTCTGTCTCCTAAAACATTTCGGAGGCCGCATTACTGCCGCCTGGTTACTGCAGGTTGTGACTGTGGAAGGGAGCTCAGTTTACCAAACGCAGGATTTAGACCCTGAAGACCGAGGTTCGCATCCTGACTCCTGCAGGTGGTTGGGTTTAGGCTGCTAGAACAGTTTGGTTAGGGAAAGATTATCATTTTATTTAACTTTAATTATTTATTTAACTCCCTGTGTGCACTGACGTAAAGGCGAGCTGCTGTAACAAACGAGTTTCCCCTCGGGGATCGATAAAGGATTTCTGATTCTGATTTAACAAAGTGTTAATTTGAACCCAAACCATGCTCTGTCCCTTTTTGTGCCTTAACCTAACCAAACCTTAACCGTAGTGTTGTCACATCATAAAACAGATTTAGGATGTTCTGTTCCATATTTGCCTTTCATTTAATTAAATTAATTTAAACTACTATTTTAAAAAAATAGTAATAAAAGCAATTAGTTAGTTAAACTCACTTTTTCTTTGAATTCTCTGTCTCCGTCTTTCTCCCCACAAGCTCCCACTCAACTTGTCTTTCCAGTGTGTTCGTCTCTCTCCCTTGGCTGTTTTTTAACTGCCGCTCAGAATAAATAAATGCTAAATCAACCCTTTCTCGATGTGGTAATTCAAAGCACTGAGGGCCAGAGTGAATTTTAAGGCAAGCTGAGAAGGCAGAGACTTTCTCACGGATCCAGCTCGAGGCAGATAAACATAACAAACAGCTGAAAAAAAAAGCGAGACATGTAATGTGAAATTCGTAACAATCAGCAAACAATCACATAAAAATCAGATGGCTCGGATTATTCACTCGCGTAAAAAAATAAAAACCTGCTAGGGTAACACGAGGACACATTCATCTGTACAAATGTAAACCTGTATACAAACCGCAACTATAGAAATACGACACTGCAAAAAACACACAAGGAAAATCCACACGCACCTATACACAGGTATGAAAATATTCCCATCCTACACACACACACACACACATGCAAACACACACACATGCAAACACACACACATATACTCTAAATGTGTAAAGCAAGATGCCCACGACACGTTGGACATGACGTAACAGACAAATGAATGGATGTTCATGCAGACAGGAACATAAGATGAATGTGCACCCAAGTATGCAGTTAGAGACTCATCAAACACACACACTCACACACACACACACACACACACACACACACACGCCGAATACGTAGGGATCAGCAAAATAACCCCGAGATCTTTGACAATAATAACAACTCTCTCTAAAAAGATGCTGTTCTGGCAACTTAAGACCTTTGAGGAGAGAGTGTGTGTACATGTGTGTGTGTACATGTGTGTGTGTGTGTGTGTGTGTGTGTGTGTGTGTGTGTGTGTGTGTGTGTGTGTGTGTGTGTGTGTGTGTGCATGTGTGTGTGTGTACATGTGTGTGTGTGTGTGTATACCTACATATGTGGAGTGTACAGCAGTGCATATATAAACTGAATTTTGACCATTACAAAAAAGAAAAAGAGACAAAAAATGAAGTTTATTCCAGTTTTTTTAATATTAAATTGAACGCATTAAGAGACAGACGCACACACAGAGAACATACACAAAGATGAGGAAAGAGACAAATGTAGAGAAGTAGAAACAGAGAGGAAGAAAGGCCTGTAGTATATTTCTCATGGTTATCCATCGGAGATATTGTGTTTAACAAAACACAGCACTCCAAAATCGATTGGCTGACATTTCCAAAGCTAACACCGGATACACACACACACACACACATACAGAGATACACACACCTATTTATTTCTCGAGCCATCGCAGCGGTTCACCATTGTGAAGAAAAATGGCTACGGTCCGTGCCTTGATATTGGTGGGCAGCAGCTGAAAAAGCTATGTTACATGTATACACACACACACACACACACACACACACACACACACACAGAGATATATATGACCTGAAAAGATGAAATAACCCCGTAGTTACAGAGCAGTAGGTTTGTGGAAGAAAAATGATGTTTACATGCACACCAACACCAGTAAACAGCTTTAAGCAACATTTTAATTAAGTTTATATTGTTCAAAGTAATGTCGCTTCTCTTAATAACCCCATTTACTTGGGTTCATTTATAATTAGCCTTGTACTCGCGCTGCACCGAGCCATGCTGTTCGCTTTGAGATCTTTGTGACCTTTGACATGTACAGCTGTAAAAAAGTAAAAAAGCTTTCTAAGGTATTTACATATAGCTAGTGGCTCTAATGTAGGTGTGAAAATAATAATCAGATAAAGGTGCTTACATCAACTTCAATAAACATACGCTGCGTTTGTTGTAAAGTGGTTCTATTCATCTATTGTCTTTCTTTAACTTAAGTAATTAACTGAATGTTCACTTTTGCTACATTATCAGTCAATAGCGCACAAATAAGATGCTAGCCTCGCTAACATATGACAACAGTGAACGAGGTGGGCACGCAGAGGTCCGCTATTCCCTTTTCAGGCACTTCAGAGTGTTTAATTGTGCTGACACCATGGCCACCAACCACGGCTGTGTTCAAATTGTCATTCCTTTTTTAAAGTTTGATTGTAATCAGTTTCAAGTGTAAAAACCCACTGTGGTGTACGACGCCCATCAAAACACCTGCATCCATTGTTTGATGCCCGCTTGATGCCCGTCAGCGCGTCCCGATACGCCACTGTCCTATTACCAGCGCTAACATGCATCAACTCTCAAGAGAAGCAGCAGTGTTATTAAGTTTGCATATCCCGGCTACTGCACCCTGACCAACCTTCAGTCTGTTGGATGGGTTCAGTGGGTGCAACGGGCTTCAACTGATCAGCGTCAAATGACGTGACATTCTTCAATTTGTGTTGCACATAAAGGAAAAGTTCTACATTTTGGGATATACTCTAACTTGCATTTCTGTCAAGAGTTATATAGACTAGATCGATGCCAAGTTAGCTTAGCACAAACACTGGAAACAGGTGGAAACAGCTAGCCTGGCTCTGTCCAAAGGTAACACAATGTGCATAGTAGCACCTCTAAAGCTCACTGATTAACACGTTATATCTCGTTTATTTAATCAGTAAAAAAAAAAAACAAATCGCCATTTTAAGGACATTATGTGCCAGACTATCTCTCAACTGAATCAGAATCAGAAATCCTTTATTGATCCCCGAAGGGAAACTCTTTGTTACAGCAGCTCGCCTTTACGTCAGTGCACACAGGAGAAAGTACTAGTAAACAATATAATACACTATAATACAGGTCAGAAAATAAATGAAGTACCAGGTGGGTATAAGTATAAGATAAAATAAGTGTGAGGTACCAAGTGGGTTTACCGGTTGATGATGATACTACAGTATAATAATACAATGTAATAATATAAGTAATAAGCAGAGGTGCATGTACTGTCGAGTTAAGTGTAGCTTATTGAGATTATTAGGATATTGCACAGCAGTAATGGAGGTATATAATATCAATATCCATAAATGAAGAAGTGAAGAGGGCCATTAGCCTGATGGGGAGGGGGGAGCAGAGTACTCGGAGGAGCTTGAGGGCCGACAGCAGCTGAGTTAGAGGGGGGACGAGCAGGAGCCGGTGTGTCGAATCTGTTAAAGAACAGATTAAGTTTGTTGGCCCTGTCCAAGCTGCCTTCAACTCCTCTGCTGCCAGTCTGTCTGAAGCCAGTAATGCTCTTCATGCCGCTCCAGACCTCCCTCATGTTGTTCTGCTGGAGTTTCCGCTCCAGCTTCCTCCTGTACTTCTCCTTGGCCTCCCTGATCTTCACCTTCAGGTCGGCCTGGATTGCCCTCACCTCCTCCCTATTACCATCAGTAAAGGCCCTCCTCTTGGCATTCAGGATGTAACTTCCTGAAGTCCAGTAACTTCCTGAAGTCATCACCAGTTGCTAATTATTTCTTGCAGTTTAGTATAGTTTGCACACTGATTTCCAACAATATCCTCAGCTGCAAAGGCAGTAATGCTGACAGAGCGCATCGATGGTTTGGTTGGAAAAAAGGAGAACAATAGAAGAAGGTTACTGTGGCTGAACGTAAGCTGGGACCTACAGGAACTCAAACTTCATAATCAGAAGAAGCCGTCACACAAGAGCAAAACACTCACATCCCAGCCGTCGGGAGAAATAGTAAGTTATCAATTTCAGTTGAAAGCGTTCATTTACCATTCACACAGTATGCAGCACGCTGCACTGATGCTGAAGTCGAACCTGTAAAAAGAGATACAATAACGACAAAAGAAGACAAACATAGAAAGAACACGGAGTGAGGATTGGGAGAATTAGCCTTCTGGGCAGAGCTGCTATCATTGGCTCTCAATATGCAACTGATGGTTTATTGATCTGTCCCAGCACTAAGCTCTGTGGTCCAAAATACAGACAGAGAGAGAGAGAGAGAAATGGATGAAGAGAACTGATGAAGGAAGAGAAAGACAGAAGCGTTAGCCAAGGGAAAGAGAGAGTGTGAATAAAGATGGAGGGAGAGGGTGAGGAATGAGATAAAAGGAACGGATTGGACATAGAGCGATGGAGGGGGAGAGAAGGCAAGATAAAAGGGTGGAGCGGAGGATAGAAAAATGGAAAAGAGAATTTTCAAAACAAAGAAAGGAGGGAAAGATGGATGAACAGGTGGAGAGGGGAGGTAGCAGAGAGGCGAAGGATAGGCATTTTGAACTGTGATGCGATCACTGACATTTCAATCAGAGGACTTAGTGTTGTTGTAATGTATTTCCCCATTTTCATTTTCTCAGTCTTTTTGGAAGGTGCAGTAAAAATGAAAAAAGTGCCATAAAGTTAATGGAGAATGATACTAAAATGTTATATTTTGCTGTATTGCATTTGGGCCAGTAGTAAGAGTAAGTAGTTTCCACAACATATGACATTAAAGCAGTCCACTGAAAACATTACGTTCTGGTCTCGGACCCTGGGGAACCTTTCTCCTTCTGCTGACGACTGCATGTAGATAATGTTGTAAGAATGGGAGCAAACAGACAAACCACTATATGCTGTATGTTGTCTTTGTAGGCAATCATCCTCAGCATAGCATGGAGAAAGATTATTATGATAATAATGATTATTAGCATTATGAAGTGTAGCACCGTTTTAAGCAATATGCCATGTTTCATACAGCATGTTTAGCTCACTAATACAATAACGTTGTATAACTTAACGAATAACACATTTCTGCTGGTTGGCTGGCAAACTCGCGGTGATTACAAAATTCCAGGAAGTCGCTGCTACCGGCCAAGAAATAGTCAAGACCAGGAAATGGTTACACTTGGGTTGTTGTATGGATTAAAAAATCAGAATATAACGTGTTAATCAGTGAGCTTTAGAGGTGTTGTTAGGTGGAGTTTGTCACCTTCGGACAGAGCCAGGCTAGCTGTTTCCACCTGTTTCCAGTCTTTATGCTAAGCTAAGCTAACTGGCTGCTGGCTGTAGCTTCATATTTACTGTACAGACATCAGAGTGCTATCAATCAGAACATCTAACGCTCCTCAAGAAAGCGAATTGATGTGTTCACTGCTGGTGAAGAGGTGTAGCCACGCTCTCCCTCCTCCTGACACATACCTCAGCGGCACCGCTGCCGTCGTGTTTACACTGGAAACAACAGAGGAAGCATGGCAACCGCTCGCTATCTGAAAGCACCTTTACATTTGTAACTATTGCACTTGAACAAGTGAAATCTAGCTTAGTGCTACAGAAATTACAAGCTTGCAAGTTGCCAAGCATGTAGCTTGGCAACTGAAAACAAGGAAGAAAATACTGGATTTATTTCTACTGCTTCTGTGGAACTGATGTTACTGCTACAACATGTCCATCCTCAAACCCCTGCATGACTCAGTGAGTTGCTTGTGAGTGTTTAACACACTGAATTATTTATTGGGTGTTTACATGTATGTATATATGTAAATTAGTATCTAATTTAGCAACAACTTATGTACAGAACTTCTGGCAGGACAGACAATACAATGCGCAACAATTTCAGTTTTCACCTCTCAAATAACCGTCAGACAGACAGCGTATCCGCTGAACTCAAGAGCACCTTCAGTTTGAAGTGGGATTATTAAAAAGAGTACTTCAATCTACTTTTTTGATATGACTTGAAATTGTGTCCTGACAGGGATCAACCCGACCGCAACACTGTGGAACAGTGAGGCCGGACCGATGCCAGGATGTCATCACTGTGAATTTATGTGGATTCAAGGCGAGACTTGCTGTTGGCCGAATGTTGAGAACAGGAGTGGAGGAGGGCTACCAGAGCTGTGCCAAAAAATCCAACAGGCACACTGGCATCAAACACACCCTCACTATCCCAATGTTTCCTTTGCAACTGTTGTGCGGCTCCTGCTTGGCTCAGACTACCTCTGTGAGATTATCTTGCGCAGAGGGGATAGGCCCGTGGTTTCATGCAAATTGACATGGGTTTGTAGGGGTCATAGAGGATTCTGGGTAGGGTGCGAGTTCAGCTGTGGTAATGACACGCCACACGTTATCAGCTGCTTTGCATCCCTCATCCGCTCCCTCATTCCTTTCTCCCATGCGTGCTTTTTTCTCTCCATCATTCATTTATTTCTTTGTTACTGTCCTCACTTCTACTCTCCTACCTCTCATCCCAACTGACCCTCTCTACCTGCATTGTTCTATAATGTCATCAGCCTTTTGCTTTGTCTTTTTCTTCCTTAATACATTTTATGGAGGGGAAGCTTTGTTGTTGCTGCTGTGTTGGCAGCCTCAGTTTCTGGAACGGATATCCCGTGTCAAGACATAGCATTATAAGGCTATAACTCAGAATGTGGAAAGGGGATTGGCTGCAACATCGCAAACCCTTGGCTTCAGTTCGCACAAGGGATGCAGCTGTGCTCATGACTGTTCTCCACATAGAGCAGAATAGACTTATGTTGCAGGGGAGTTGCAGGAACAAAAAAACCAGGGCAGGGGAAGGCAAAAACGAAAAAAAAAAAAAGATTTATAAGGAGACAAAAAGTGAAGTGACAACAGATAAAGAATATTGGGGAAAATCGATGAATGCCAGTCAAAATGTTGAGTAGAGTTCAAACTCACGGATTCAGTCATAATTCATTAGGTGGATATTACAAAGGTGTGCCCATGTTTACTGTATATAAGCGCTTGCATCTAAATATATGACTTGAACATGTACAGTGTAGACAGGGGGCGTGTACTAACTGCCCAAAACTAGTCACCCGCCAAAGCTGCTTAAAAAATACACAAAAAAAACTGTTGCCCTCTGTCTTTTATATCTAACAGAATCTCTTAAATGTGACTGATTACACATCAAACCCTTCAGTTAACCTTCTTCCCTTTCTACTTTTCAAAACCACAAGTCCTTGAGCAAGACACTGAACCCCAACTTGATCCCAACAGGCAGGAGACGCCTAGCATGGCGGCTTCGCCACCACTGGTGTGTGAGTGTGTGTAAATTCAACGGGTGGAAACGTGCTCTGTAAGTGCAGTCCATTAACCATTTCTCACGGTCTGAAATTATGGAAGCAACATTGTCTGTAACACACATAGCAGTGCAGTTATGGTGATCACTCTGATTAGGCTGCATTGTGTTCCCAGATAGAAAGAGAAGCCAGCTGTTTGAAGCTGTTTGCAACTCAAAACCTTGACTAAAAACTGAGAGCCAGCGTCTACAGTGGAGCTGCACCAGTACTGCTGCTGTAAGATTTGCCCTGGGGTATATAACAGGAAGATTCGAGTCGTGATCAAACAAAACTACTGTGGAATTGTGAGAGAAAGCCAAAGTCTTGTGCTATTGGCAGCCATAAAGGCTTGGACCTCTGCAGCGGACATAGCAGTGCGGCTACGACAATCACCGCGATAGGGCCGTATTGTGCAGACAGGCAATTAGACCATCCAGCTGTTAAAAACCGCATCCAAACTGCAGAGGAATAAGTTCACAAACGTTTTGCCAATGGCTTCATCCGAGCCAATCAGTAGGCCTGATCTGTTCTCAAAACAGACAACTGAGATAAGATTTTAACAAACTGAAACTCGCTGCCTCTTCCCTTAAAACCTTGACTTTGAAAGGCGTTGTGGATTTAAGTACAGCGAGCGGAGAAGGAGAGATGTGTGCTGACATGTGCTTAGGGCAATGAAGTGTCGATCATTTACAGTCAAGTACAAAGAGGGCAGGATCTTCAGTAGATGAGAAAAGATGAAAAGAGGGAAATTGAGGTGTTTTGACTGACAGTGTGACAGGTGTTAAACCCGCATGCCTGCTAACAGTGCAGCCAGAATGCTCTGCCTCTGGCAGCACTGAGCTCTGGGATGAAATGTTAGATGATCACAGTGTTGCACTGCATCAGAACCAGCTAGATGATCCAGCTGCTCTTTTTCCTTTTTGTTTTTATTACATGTTTTACATATGAAAATATTCCAACAAGCCTTACAAGCAAATCATAGGCTTCAGGCTGGTCAAATTAAAGTGTCTGGAATCAGCATGATGTATGCAAATAGTTTGTTCTGGGAATAAAAACTGAGAAATAAAGCATGTTTTCAAAGGAAAACATGGGGAGATACAAATATATATGGGCAGCAGATTAGTTAGTGCTGGGACTTTTCCTGATTTTGATCATATTCAGGATATGACGTTTACATGGAACATGAGAAACCTGATTATTCATTTACCTGTTTACATAATCAGAACGGTATCCAGGTTTCTGATTGTCTGCTTGTATCTTGATAACGCAGTTTGGTTTTCTTGGTTGCATTAACAAAGTCAGACTTTTCATTTATTGTTTCATCATCATTTCAACATTTACCAATCTTTTGTTTTACTGAACAACTACTACTTAACTTGACTTCATGACTCACTTGCCTAAAACTAAATTCAAAGCCTATTACAAATGAACAAGACTGAGAGTCTACAGCCATGCTGCTTTGAGCTACATGCTAACTTTAGCATGCTAACATGACCTTGCCTTCCTTAGAGAGCCACGATGGTAGCATGGCTAAAAATGGCAGTGCAGGACTAGACCAGTAAACAAATAAGTTTCAGCATTTTATTAAACTTAACATGAAACCACAGCTGTTTTTTGGCCCAAAACTTGACAAATATGAAAATTTGTTCATAATCATCTCATAATCCTTTGGTGTTGTACACATTGTGTCCACAGGACATAAGCTACATTTTAGGATTCATGCTTATTTTTCCCAGATTTTGAATACTGTGTTGATGGATTTCTAAGCTAAGCAAAGACAAGCTTCCTGTTTTCTGCCAAATTTAAACAGGCACAGCTGTGTACCTCGTGCCCTCATTCCCCCGCTGCACACCCAGAGCATTTAGTCTGAGATTGCTACTGGTGAAGATAATCATACCTCATTTTTCGGTGATGGGGTGTTTTCAGAATAAGCTTTTGAATTTGAATATCATGATCAGGTCACTGGAGGAAGCCTGTAAAGCTCTCATGTACAACAAATCAAATATCACCTGCCATTTATATTATATCCTGCTTAAACAAAAATACCAGTGTTTTCAGTGCAATGATTATATGACACTCTTGTAAGGAGTGAAGTTAATAGCTCACACTGCTGCTCTGCATCTTTTCTCCAGTTCCAAAATGTTTATTTTGGTATTTTGTTGGTGCTATTTTGTCCTGATTAACAGCATGCACATCTTTCCAGTGAATCTGAAAATTTGAAGTGTCATTTCAAAATGAAACAAATCAGCTATGACAGCTTGAATGACAGCTAAATGACGGAAAGCGTGACACTGAGCGATGGCGTGTGTGTGTTAGTTGGTATTTTTCAGGAAATCATTTTGTTAATGCAATCCTCAAATTTAGAAAAGATCCCCCCCCCTCCATGACTTCCATTATTCACTCTTTCCAGTCACATGACCACGCCACATTAAAGCTGCCAGTATGCTCCATCAGAACTGCTTGACGGATGGTCTAATAGCTTCAGGAACCCCCCCGTGTCCGACAATTTCTGTAACTTTCCAAAACCGACAAATGGACATTCGCAGCCACTTCATGCAGCGATTGGCCAGCTGTGTTTGAACTTAAGCTCTCTTTTTTTGGATTCTTTACACAACTATTTCTGGCACTACGAATGTCGGAATGTCAGAACAACGATAAGCCGTTTAACTCTAGTTAGCCCTCGGGTAAATGCTGAACTTCCACTACTTTGCACCTTATAACTGGAATGAGTTACAGAGGATGTCTCGTCACACTGGCCGGTTTTAAACTTTTAACTTGACGTCTGCGATCGTCTGTATGTGCTTTTGTTTGTTGTATGTATTTGTCCTTCTGCTTTTCTCTTTGCCGTACTCAGCTCTCTCTTGCAAAAGAGATCTTGATCTCAATGAGATTACCTGATTAAATAAAGGTTATACAAACACTTTGATTTCCAACATGCACGTCATACAAAGTAGTTATTTTCTAGCGTAGCACAGTCCTAACATGACTTGCAGTCATTTCACTGCATCTCTTTTAACCTTCAGACACAAAATATAGCATAAATACAAGAGAATCACATATTAATTGGATCCATGCAACAAGGCCAGTGTCACAGTTCCAAGTCATCTGGTTCCTGCCTGCTCTTGTCTCAAAAGTGTATCCTGATTGAACTGACAGTTAATAAGGTATTTTGAAAAGTGGCAGCCTGGACCCGAAAGACTTTCTGGGGAAGTTTGATTATGATAATAACACATTTTCATTACATCAGGCCAAAACGAAAATGTGAATCTATTCAGCTGGGGACTCAGTAAGTTCACAGAGTCAGAAGAGAAGCTTCTCATATATCACATACGAAGACTTAATGTTTTGAGGAGAGTCCTCGGATTTGTTGGTTTGTCTCCTGGCTGGCACTGTCCTGGAAGAGTGCCCAGATTTCCCTCTATCAGTGTCTCTCATTTTCCTTTTTTTAATATAAATGGTCTGTTTCAAGCTTTCTGTGTGCTCCTTCACATGGAATTGGCGCTGCTGTCCAGCATTTCGTGCTCCGTGGCCTTCCTGTGGTCTGACACTTTCACCGCCTCGTGCTGTAAAGTGTGTTTAGGCAAAAAGACAGAGACATGTGATTCTATGACGTCTCAACCACCGGCTCAAAACCGCCCGTTTATCTGCATCTACACCAAACAGCGCCGTGTGGCTCCATGGCAGCTTCCTTTTGAAGTCCCGGTGAAAACGTCTGTGAAAGTCAAATCAAATCAAAAAGAATTAGCCAGACAGAGGCAAATGAGGCCGGAAAAACACAAGACAAAGACAAATCAAAGCACGAGGAAATCAAGGCTGAGTAAAACTCAAGTGTAGCGTTTGAAAGGCCAAGTGCCCTGAATAATGTAACAGTCTTTATCCTCTCCCCAGGCTAACAGGGCACTTCTTAACATTCTTAAAAGATGCTTTTCAATTAAGCCTGACTTGGTGGTGGCAATGTGTATGCTAATGTGCACGTGTGTTTGTGTGTGTGTGTGTGTGTGTGTACTTGCTACATAGTGAGGACTGAAACACGTTTTTTTACCTACAGAGTGAGGACATTTTGGCCGGTCCTCACAACTTCAAAGGGCTGTTTGAAGGTTAAGCCTCGGTTTTAAGGGTTAGCTTAGCGTTAGGTTAGGGTTAAGGTGAGGGTGAGGGAATGCATTATGTCAATGATGGTCCTCACAAAGCTAGAAGTACAAGGATGTGTGTGTGTGTGTGTGTGTGTGTGTGTGTGTGCAAGAAGCTGTTGAAGAATCAGAGAATGAGAAAGTGACAAATACTCAGCGAGAAGCAGACACCTCAGACTTTAAGAAAATGAACACCTCTGTATTAGAATGACCAATGGCATAAAACAAACTTTTTAATCAGCATAATGATAAGAAGGCGCACACAGTCTGAAAGCTCTGAAGCTAATCTGAACTTGATTTATTTTGTTTTTACCTCATTTACAATGAGCACAGAATTTAAAGTGCTTCAGTTTTAGCACCAGTGTACATCGATATCGATCACATTGGCCTCACAAATTATAATTTAAATCAAAATGTCCCTATGAGAGACATCCTAAACATCTAATTATCAACTTCAGAGCCATCATTTCCTGATAAATAATACAATAATAAATAATAATAATAATAGTCTTTATAATGTTGGAATAAATGTCGCATGTCTGCACTGAGGATACTGACACCAAAATGCTGTTTACTGTTCGCAAAGAGATTTTTCATTAAATACCATGAATGGATGATTTGGATACAAACAAACAGCAAAATCACCGCAACCTCAGCCACACCTGAAAATACCTAAATGAAAATATGTTTGTTTTAGTGCAGCATTTAAGCATTTCAGCGGAAGACTCATCCCCCCACAATGCACCACAGAGCGCCACAGGAAGTCATTCCTGCCTGTGGCCGTCAGACTCTTTAACTCCTCCCTCTAAGTGTCAGTCTGTATGACCCGAAGTCACTAAACTGGACACTGATCATTAACATCACTGCAATACTTGAAATAATGTGCAATATCCATGTAATACTCATGTGCAATATTTAGCTTTTTTTCCCCTATTTATTATTCATACCTCCATTACTGCTGCTGCAATACTACTTATTACTTATATTATTACATTGCATTTATACTGTATTATCATCATCAACCGGTAAACCCACTTGGTACCTCACACTTATTTTATCTTATACTTATACCCACCTGGTACTTCATTTATTTTCTGACCTGTTTTATAGTGTTTTATATTGTTTGCTAGTACTTTCTCCTGTGTGCACTGACGTAAAGGCGAGCTGCTGTAACAAAGAGTTTCCCTTCGGGGATCGATAAAGGATTTCTGACTCAGATTCTGATTCTAAATTAAAAGTTTTAAGATTTTCTCAAAAAGTTAAAACAAACAAACAAAATCTCATCACCTCCTAGTTCCCTTTGACTTTGTAATTTTAGGAAATTAATATAGTCGAAACAGGTAGTTTAGCATTTTGCAGCCCTGATTCGTGGCTGTTACACAGAAAGTGTTTCCAGGTAATCGTTAGGCCTGTTTACCGTGAAATCAAATGGAAAAAGGGAGTGACTCATGGTTATTCCTGGAAGTCAGTCAGAGATGTGGCTGCTGAGAGAAACCCAGCCGATTCAATGACGTCATACAAAATGCTGCACGACATATATTATCTAACATAAAAATCTAATATATTATAGTGTTTCACAAGCAGGCAGCGAACACGACCACCGACATACACAGGAGACGAGGATCCGTGAATCTACCGATTCCCATACAACCAGCAATTCACACACTTCACTGATAAACCAGAGAATTATACAGAGTTACATCAGGCTTCATGATCGAGTGATCAGTTTTTGTTTCGTGTCTCCACTTCTGCCCATATGCATGACCTCTCTCTGACTCTACTGTACGTTTAAACGTTATCAAATTAATTCTCTGCCACATCTCAAACAATTAGAGCAAGCTCTAGTTACCAGATATAATTCATAATCACACATCCTGTTGTACCGATGGCCTGTATGTGTCACTGTGCAGCGGCAGTAATTGCTGGACTGAACTCTCTGGGTCGGTCTGACCATGCGCCCTGATGTCTTTGGTTCCTTTGACTCAGCGGGACACTCGATGTGTTCGCGTGTCACAGGTCCGACCTGCCTATCCTCGATAGGAAACGAGGATGTTTCCATATTGTAGACTAATACATATTAATGATAAATCATATTAATGCAGCAGAATATTTGAAGCGCAACATTATCAGTTCATTGTGGAGACACATGTCACCACTGGAAACATGTGCTGTTATATTTATTAATCATTAAATCATTAAAATGAATAAAGTGGTAGCTGCTGGTAGAGCTTTACATGAAAAGCTGGTGAAGGGTATTTTTTTTTGTGAATTCAAGAAATACAGAACAGCCAAGCCACCTCAGTAAATTCACTCCCAAACAATCACATCACCACTACCCGAGCAGAGCAATCAACCCCCCATCATCAGCTACAAATTAAACATTAAACAATGATTAACCAGCATCTAGAGCAGAGAATCTCACCAGTGTCATTCAATTATAACTCATTCTCAACCGACTCTACAGTTAAATCAACACATGTCAACAGTTAACAATTAAATCTAAATTCTACAACAAACTATTACACACTATCATCACTTAAATATGTCATTCACTGGCAAACTGTTTGCTCCAGCGCTCCATGTTGACACCTGAACACACTAGTATTATATGAAACATCTGGCGTTGATGAGTTAAAGAATCTGTTCTTCCTACTGAGATGCACGGCAGCGCCTCACACACCCAGCTTGGTTGCTTTTTTTCTGGGTGGTTAGATCGTGTAGCAGCTCAGCTAGCACGAAACGCTGCTCGCCTGCTATCACTCACCATAGTCTATGCTCAAGGAGTACGACTCGCCCCGGCGGCCCATGGAGTATTTTCCATTATCACTGAACAGATAACCCACTGACAGATTCGCTCAGGTGGGACTGCTGTCTCCATGTCAGTTACATTTTGTAAAATTACACATGCTCTTTCATTTGAGTTTTTTTTATGCGGTTGGATACCAGCTGAGGCGGTGTGAACAGGAGGGGAAAGGTACGACTCGTATCACGTTTCTATCCGTATCCAGTGGCTGTGTTTGGTGTACGTCCAGCTGGTACAAGGGAGTGTGTGTGAAAACAAGACCTTAAATAAAGAGGCACAGTTGGGACACCACCCTCAGTATGTATTTGATCAGCTGATCAGAAGCCAGAAAACAAGGACAGGCTGTCCTTGGTAGCGAGGACGGAGAGAAAGTGATGTGTGCATTCATGTGTGTATTTGTGTGTGTGTGTTTGTGATCGACAGGACTTTGCCAGCAGGCCTGTAACTGCTTGTAGCTGCTGGCGTGCTGAGCTTTAAGGGGGCAAAGCCAGTCCCTTAACACAGGTGATTTGGGGTTGACTGGGCGGTCTTGTTTGTGTGTAATTACGTGCATTTGTGCGTATGTATCTGTGTGTCCATACAGTTTGTCTGTCAGGTGCGTGGATGCAGTGTGTTCTTGTGTATTCATGATGTGAGTGTTAGTCTGCAAGAGAACTAGTTTCTGCTTCAGTGTCTCGGCATACGTTTTATCATGCAAAGTTTTTAGCTACTCTGTTTACCCTGGGAACATCCACTCAGCACCTATTCCCTTGCTGAACCGTGGCCTGCTTCACATTCACACCTGGGAGCTTCCTCTACAACCCGTCTTCCACTGTGGGCCAGTGAGCAGCTTCTGGCCCTGATGAGGATAACGCCTCACCATGCCAAACCTTTACTCACCTCTTACTGGCACTCAAATCAATGCAACAAGACAGCATGCTGCAGGCTAGCTGGAGTGTGTGTGTGTTGTGTATGCGTGACATGCGCCATTGGGTTTATGTTGTATGTCACATTTAAGACAGAATCCCACCTTTTGACATTTGGGGAATTCTCCAGGTGTGTGTATGATGTGTAGCTCATCCTGATGCATTCAATAAAAATATGACTGAATCATCATTTTTTTGTTTTTTCTTTGCATCTAATATGTGTCATATAGAGTATATGTACTGTGTACTCTGTTGTACAAACAACCAGATGCTAATTTATAATAACTGCACATGTTGCAAAAGTCAGTTCCAAAAGCTGACATTGCACGGATATTCTGACTATAAATTAATCAAAAACAGGCCTTTGTTTGTGTGGTAATCAGGTATTTACAGCACATTCCCATACTGAGTTAATGCTGTCAGTTACAGTAATGTCTCAAGGACATTTCATGTCTTTACACTGAATGGCCTTACTTTATGCGTACACTACATTGCTGACAGTATGTGGACACCCTGTCCCCGTATTTTGGGGCTGTTTTTTATGGTTTGGTCTCTTAATTCCAATGAAGAAAAATGTTAATGCTACAACACTGACAAAAATGTACTTTCAACATTGTGTCACTTGTTTGAGGAAGGCCTTTCCTGTTTCAGCATGGCATAAAGCCAGGTGCATAGAGAATTTAGCTTTCATTTATTTGATTTTCTTCCTGAATTTGATGTGGAAAGACCTGACCTGCACAAAGCCCTGACCTCAACCCCATCCAACAGCTTTGGGATGAACTGACTGCGAGCCAGACCTTATCACCCAACGTCAGTGGCCGACCTCACTAATGCTCTTGCGGCTGACTGGGAGCGAATCCCTGCAGCCAGGTTCCAACATCTTGTGGAAAGCCTCTCAGAGGAGTGGAGGCTGCAGCAGATTATTGCCCGTGGTTTAAGAATAAGATGATCAACAGTCAGGTTTGGGTGTGCACACACTGTACTTTGGTCACTTGACCATATACTTTTGGCCATGTAGTGGATATGGAAGTTTAGCAATGCAAGCAGGCTTTGCATCATATCATAACAGTGCAATTTACTTACATATCCTAAATTCCGATTGATTGCATAGAATAGATAAATTCAGAAAGACTATGTACAAATCAAATGCTTACTCTTGACACGACAAATACATGATAAGCTGCTCAAGATGAACAGTTGGTATACACAAACGCAGGAGACACTATCTGCTATGATTGCTTTCACCCACTTATCACATTGATTATCATGTTGACAAGCCAGCAGTTTCAACTTTCAAGTTATTTCCTTGCAAAGTTGCATCATGCTCTGATACTTTTATCACTGTGATCAGATTTGCATGATGCAATGCAATGACATGGTCAGACGGCTTATGTATTGCAGAGATTCTTAAACAATTACAGTTGAGGGCACAAATGGAGTAGATTTACTCTGGGTTCCAGGGCGATTACAGCATATTATGGCCTTTGTCCTTTGGGGAACCAAAGAACAGCTGGCTGCACATCTCATTGTCCTTAGTTTAACCAGTGTTGTTCCACTGTGTCTACCTGTCTCTGGCAGGTATGTAAAAAAATTTCTATCACAGTACCATATCAAATGAATTTCTGAAAACAAATAAATAATAATTCTATGATAAATAAAATACAAAATATGCTGCATTTGTTTCAAATTCATTAAAGTCAGCAACATCTGCTCCAACAGACAAATGAAGAGGCTAAATGAGACAAGAACAAAGTCTGAGCATACACTTGACCCAGTACTGGGTTCCCACTTAGTGAACCTCTTGATTGTATGGAAGCTTCCACGCCTTGCTGACTTCATGAGGAACCGTCCTAATCACACCCCACTCTACATCAACAGGCACCTCTGTGGAGTCAGTCATGAACACAGACTTCCTGGGGAAGCACATCACAGACAACCTGACCTGGACCCTAAACACCTCATCCCTGGTCAAGGGAGTCCAGCAGCGCTTGCACTGCCTGCGACGGATGAGAAGTCTTGTACAGAAATATTACAGGGGGGTTACTGTGGGATTGCTACATCACGCACTTTTTAATGGACTTAATGAATTGCCAAAGTACATGGAGCAGGATACAAACACAACACACCACAGTTTCATCTGCTTTTAACTTTTGTTGAGGGAAAATGCGCACACTCGCATTCTGATGTGCATACGTGTTACTACAAATGATAAATATATACATCATACATTCATACAGATCGCTTAATATAAGATCGCCTCCTGAACAGTTCGCAGTTCATAGATGGATTTAATAGTAATAGTAGTTAATGATGCTAAAATCACATTTCTGCTATCATAAATTCCTGTGGTCCTGTTGGTCCGTTTGCTTTCGGACCACAAACGAACCGCACCAGTGTCCGCTTGGAAGCTGACCAACACCCTCCTTTTCAGGCATTCTCAGTCTGGTTGTTGAGTCTGCACCAGAGTCTGACTGACAACTTTCACACCAGCAAAAACGAAACATACTAAACGGGCAAACGCACCAGAGTTCAATTTAACTGAACCAAACAGTTTAGGTCTGAAAACAAAGTAAAGCTAAAAAAATTGTAGCGTGACTGAAACAAGCCAGCGTGATCGTCTTGTTATAACTCTGTTGTCACTTCCACTCCTGTGACATGCAAAGTTGTACAGGGAGTTTAGATGTGTTGAGCTTGAGGTAACACTAGACTCAAAGTCACATGACCGGTGACAACAAGAAAAATAAGTCCACTTCACAGTCACAGCCAACTGCAGCTAAACAGTCAAAGACATACTTTTCGCTCTACATGACTACAATAATAAACTTCATTCTTTTATGTTATATGCAAGTCCTGTGACTAAATGGAAAATGTAATGTAATGTAGTTTGCTGCCAAGGTAAATTTTGAGTGAGACCAAAATTTGTGCTGACTTCTCCAGTGCTTTCAACACCATCTGGCCGGCCTTGCTGGGTGAGAAGCTGGCAGCGATGCAGGTGGATGCCCCCCTCGTGTCCTGGATTGTGGACTACCTGACTGGCAGACCACAGCATGTGCGCCTGCAGCACTGTGTGTCGGACAGCGTGGTCAGCAACACTGGGGCCCCTCAGGGGACTGTCCGCTCTCCCTTCCTCTTCACCATCTACACCACGGACTTCAGCCACCACACAGAGTCCTGCCACCTTCAGAAGTTTTCTGATGACTCTGTTGTGGTGGGATGTATCAGCGGTGGTGATGAGTCTGAGTACAGGGCTGTGGTGGGGAACTTTGTCTCATGGTTTGAGCAGAACCATCTGCAGCTCAATGCGACAAAGTCTAAGGAGCTGGTTGTGGATCTACGAAGGGCCAAGGCACCAGTGACCCCGGTTTCCATCCAGGGGGTCAGTGTGGACATTGTAGAGGAGTACAAGTACCTGGGAGTACACTTGGATAATAAACTGGACTGGACCAAGAACACTCAAGCCCTCTATAAGAAGTGCCAGAGCCGCCTCTGTTTCCTGAGGAGGCTGAGGTCCTTCAACATCTGCCGGACGATGCTGAAGATGTTTTATGAGTCTGTGGTGGCCAGTGCTATCCTGTATGCTGTTGCATGCTGGGGCAGCAGGCTGAGGGTAGCGGACGCCAACAGACTCAACAAACTGATCCGTAAGGCCGGTGACATTGTGGGGGTGGAGCTGGACTCTCTGGCGGTGGTGTCAGAGAGGAGGATGCTGGGTAAACTACACGCCATCTTGGACAGCGTCTCCCACCCGCTCCATGACGTGCTGGTCAAACAAAGGAGCGCCTTCAGCGGAAGACTCATCCCCCCACAATGCACCACAGAGCGCCACAGGAAGTCATTCCTGCCTGTGGCCATCAGACTCTTTAACTCCTCCCTCTAAGTGTCAGTCTGTATGACCCGAAGTCACTAAACTGGACACTGATCATTAACATCTCTGCAATACTTGAAATAATGTGCAATACTCTGTTAATACTCCTGTGCAATATACTCTGTTTTCAGTTTAATTTATTGATATTTATTCATACCTCTATTACAGCTGTGCATTATCCTCCATCTCATAATAATCTCAATAAGCCACACTTAACTTGACAGAACATGCACTATGACTTTATTACTTCTATTATTACATTGTATTATTATACCGTACATACTTATCATCAACCTCTAAATCTACTTTGTACTTCACACTTATTTTAATTTTATACTTATACCCACTTGGTACTAAATTTATCTGACCTGTATTATAGTGTGTTATATTTTTTTGCTTAGCGCTTCTGTTCCTGTGTGCACTGACGTGACAGTGAGCTGCTGTAACGAAAGAGTTTCCCCTCGACGATCAATAAAATATTTCTGATTCTGATAATTGTGAATTGTAAACTTTGTCAAAGCAGACGTTAAGAAATACTGATAACAGTAGAGTTAATTCATACATTACCCTATGCAGAGCTATACAGTTGATCTATAATGATCTATAATATTAATCTTTACAAACCTGCCTGGATGTAGTTCTAATTAATCAAGACAGGCTGCAGAGAAATGTGCAGATTCAGAACAGGAGCACATATTTATACATATTTACATCTTTGCAATGATGAAATACAGCTGCTGAGTCATTGTAAGGAAGCGATTGTTGAGACTTTTTCTTCTTTGCCATAATTGAAGGAGAATTAGTGTCAAGACTTGGGATGCAGTGAAACCGATGCACACACCATTTGAAATAATCTCAGCATATTTTAAGTGTTACCAGCACTCACGCCTGCATTTCATCAGTGGTGGGTGAGCACTGTTCATATATAATTCATATCTTCACATAGAGCTTGTGGCTTTCACCCTGGGCCCCACAACCCATTTGAGTCTTGGCCCAAAGGATAACCAATGTCTAATAAATTTACAAATTCATCACTGGAGATATAAAACTGAGATCTTTGCCAGCTCCGAGGTGGCTGACATATTTTCTGTGGCTCTAGGGAACATGAGGAAGCAAACCCCTAATTACAGACAATATAGTAAAACAATCTGAGGCTATTAAAGTACATGAATCATTTTCATTTCCACTTCTACTACTGCCCAGAGTCTTCTTGCTCCACCTGCGGAGGATCAGCCATAAACTGATTCTGATGCTTTCAGGGAAGTTCACACCAGGGCACACGCTCACACCTCACAGTCAGCATCCTCTTCCAGTGATGTTGTCTGTGTGTGCATGTGTGCGTGAGAGAGAGACAGAGAGGGAGGGAGTGTATGCTTCAGGGTACACCCTTTATTTCAGGGTATGGACTACGTCAGTAAGCGTTCGGTTGTAATATCCTCTACAGGGTCTGTCCCCTGTGATAATGGCAGGTGAATTTACACTGAAGTTACACTTAAGTTACACTAAAATTAGCCATTGTTCTCTTCTCTTACCAAACAGCTTCAGGTGCATTACCACCACCCGCTGGACTGAGCCGACCCTGTTTTATGTAGACGGGAAAACCAAGACAGACTGTAATCAGATTTGTAATCAGGCCAAGGGAGATGGATAGATGTGGATAGAGTAAATGAAAGTGTCTTAAATCTCATCTGGATTTTATCCAGATATAAAAAAGTGTGAAATAACAAGTGTCATAAATGCGGCCAAAGTAAAAGGAATACACAAAGAGAGACCAGAAGGATGAGCAGAGAAAGGGAAAGGGGTACAAGAGGAAGAGTAATCGACTGACATATTTCTGACGACACACACACACAGGCTTCTTTACATCTCTTCATCTTTACATGCTCCAGTCTGATGCAAACGTTAATATATGTGTATTTGTTCGAGGAAACTAAGGGGGACAAATTTTTGCACATAGGGGCTAATGACCTTCACGTACATGCTCATGACCTACAGTGCACAAGCATCCTCGAGAACCCCCACCACTCCCAAGACCATTTGTTGATCCCCAATATGGGGAAGGATGTTGTTAAATTGGTGTAAGTGTTTTTTGGGAGTGGCTTTGACATGGTACAGCTATATAGTGTCGTTGTGGGCGCAGATCTCGCTATGTTGTCCTAGATTTGAAAAGCAGACTGAATGTGTTAGACAAGTGACAGAGGAGTGGCATGCTGTGGTACAAATGACTGCATGGGTCATGTGTTTTGTTTTTGTACTTTTAGTATTGATCTGTGTGCGTTGATGCTAAACAGAAAGTAATGTATGGATGTTGATAATGTGGTGCAATGTTTAGTAGAATATTTGCTCTATAAAAATACAAATGCCTGTATTGATTTTTTAGAAAAGTGTGTACCTGTAAACATCACTGGCTGGTAAGACAAGACTGCTGATGATGTAAACATGCCTTGGAAATAAAATACCGAAACGCAGACAGCGAGTGTTCATTTTTACGACACCAGCCATGGATGAGGTTATGAAAAAGATATACTATGCGCCAGAAAATGCAGGGGGATATGGGGGTAAACAAAAACTTAAAAATGCTCTATTCACTGTGCAGACTCTGATACAGAAAACTGGCTCTTAAAACAAGACGCTTATACTCTTCACAAAACGGCTCCTTTCCATTTTAAGAGAAATAAAGTGTTAGTGAATACAATAGATTGGCAGTTCCAGCTAGATCTAGTGGACACGTCAGCTTATTCTTCAGAAAATGATGGGGTACGTTATTTATTAACACGTACAGATGTGTTTTCAGAATACACATGGGCTTGGTGCTTGAAAAATAAAAGAAGCAATAAGACTCGATACAACAGCAATACTCAAGAGAAAGAGAGACAGGCAAGAGAAATCCTCCAGACTGGTTAATCTACTTTTACACACACACACACCTTTTTATCAGCAATTAGTCTAATCCCAGTCTTCTTCTTTTTTAGTTGTTGATGCTGTGATTTATTTAAAGTTACCTTTCCTTTTAAAACATTGTATGCTAACTCGCATGATGTTAAAATAAAGTCTGGGGATGCAGATTTAATGAGAAGGAGATGCTCCATGCCAAATTTTCAATAAAGACACGTTTCTTCTGATATGTTCTGACATGATTTTCTTTCTTCTTAGACACATGCACAACAGGCAGGTCAGAAAGCAGCTGGAGATGATCGGGTGCCCTGATAAAATTAGACTAAACGGATGCTGTAGTCTAAAGTCTAAATCAACATGCTCTCTAGCACCCATTTTAATAGCCGTAGGGTAAAATTGTCGGATCAGAGATGACACGACGTTCGGTATGCACCACCTTTTAATAACTGATTTGTTTTTTAGCTCAAACTTCTTTTTATTCTTCACTATTGTGTCTGATATCGTCACTATATTTTGTGCTGTCCCGTCACAATTCGCAAACTCGTACACAAGAGTCACTAGGGCATCGTGTGTGACCACCATTCAGAGTGATTCCTCTGCATTTCAACTACGTCTTGTTGTTCAGAGTCTGATAAGCATAACACTTTGGACCACCGGACACAAATTCAACAATGTAATCATCACCTCCGGCGTCTCCATTCATTTCATCAGTCAGGTTCCCTAAAAGGGGCCTGTCTCTGGGAACCAGACCTTTGCCACAAAAACAACACGGTCTGTGTCATTATAGATGCATCTCTCCCCAAGCTTGTCCATCTAATCATAAAGTGTAAGTCTTGCATGAGCTGTCATAAAAGCCGACAAATATGTTTATGTTTTTAGTTTTAGCAGCCTGTGCCAACATCATCAGATACAAATGTCAACTGTCTGACATCATACTGATCGCTAAACATGTAACGGGCAAATTGCTCAGGGTCTGTCACTAGTTCGCATCGAAAAACGCCCCCACGAAGAATTAAGCAACAGTTTGTTGGTACTTCGCCCAGCTTTGTTGACAGCTATTTCTTCTGGATTCTGCCGAATCCCCTCTTTATCACAATAGTCCTGTATGTATTTTGCTTTGGATTCTTCATCTTTTGCAAAACTAGGGAACCCGAAGCCTCCTGTTTTCGCTGTAGGAATGTTTTTACATGCTCTTTGAACAGATCATTGCTCTTCTCTGCAAAATGCCAAACCTCATCAATCTTGGTGACAACATAACCTTTCTCAGCAGCCTTTTGCAGTTCTAAACTCACCCAAGTTCCTGAGATCAGTGCGGTCACAGGTGCTGGTCTGGTTTTGAATCTCTGCACATGATCTAGACAAAGGAAACATTAACTTACCGTTACAGCGGTATGGAAGCACAGGGTGATACAGTCCCCTGGGAGGTAGCACAGCACATTTTATCAGCCCGGTCGTTTTCAATCGGATCAGAGTTGCGGAAGATTACTTTAGGATGTCCAGTTGGGTAGCTTTTACGAGCCTGCACAGATACAACGATGTGAAGTCAATAATACATTTTCTCACCCTGAGCAACTTTGTAGTGTAGTCTGTATGTGTTGGTGTGGCGGTGCGTTTCGCGGGTCGAGTCTTTCAGGCATCTCATAACTTTTCAGTCCTGCAGAATCTGGTCTCTGGTCTCTTTTTTTTTGTTTCGTACCCACTCGCATTCCCACATCACTCGTACGTGGAGTTTGTATGTCTGTCTAAGAGCTTGTCATTTTTCTTTCCGGGACTGTAGTACTTTGGACAGCTGTGCCAAAAACAACCAGCAAACTCATATGACTTGCATGCATTGTCTCGTTTCCAAAATCCGTCAACATGATATGGACCAAATTGTTCTTCCCCATGATTGAGGGCATGCAGAATTTCTATCTTGTTTTTGAAAGCCTCAAATTCAAGCCACTGTATAGACGCATTAGAGAAAGACTTGTTTTGATTGATGTAAGCACCATCATCTGTCAAAGCCAGTGTGTCAGGGGGCAGGAATTGTGTTTTAAACACAGCCATGCAACATGAAGCAAGTGTGGTGTAATCACAGGGATCCAATTTGGTACACTCCATAAATGCTTCACGATACACAATGCACGCTTTACGCAACACAACAACATCATTGATCCCATACGGTTGCCCGCTAGGTCAGCCTGGAAATCAAACACCCCATGACGCACTGTATTGTACCACTGCATGAAAGCTGTTCTGTCTTTGTCAGATGTGTTGTCACATCCATAAAAGTATGGCTCAGGGTGTGTACCTACATAGGTAGCATTCTCGGAGGTGTTGAATAGGTGTGGGAAAAAACCTTTTTTGGCATCTTCGAAATCTAACGCTTCGGGAGCTCTAGACAAACGCATTGGGATAAAACTGAAAGAATCGAGCCACCTTTGTTTGTATATGTCTCGGGGTGATCCCCTGTTTGGGGAAGTATTCCAACATGATGTAATTATCAAATCCTGATGCATTGTGCGACATGAACGTGTAGTTTTTAAACTTTGGCTGCCTACATTTTTTCACAAAGAGGTCGATGCAATCTGCACCAAAGGCACATCATTTTTGGTTCTCAAAATCAATCGGGCAGACAAAAACGGCTTTGTGTTTGTTAAGTGTTCGCATTTCAAAGTCATAAAAGACATATTTATTCTGAGGCGGTGACGGTTTTTCAGGTTGGATAAAACACTGATGTTGTATATCTGACATTAACACACCTCCGCAAAGACTGCATTTACCTTTTTGGCATTTATGTCCCACTGCATTTTTCCTGTGACAATATTTTGTCTGTTCACGCGGCCTAAATCTTTTGCGATGTTTGGATTCTGTCACGTTTTCGTGCCTGTTAAAACAAGACACCAATCTGCAAATGTGCCGACAATCTGGACACCTTCTTCCTGTTGCTTATGACACTCTTCAGACAGACATACATTTCAAAAATATTTGCATAGTAAGCCTAACTTCTCTAACCCTGGTAACAGGCGTTCAGTTACTGCTTGCATCGTTGTTGTGGTATGTTATTATACTCTATTTGAGCTGTTTCGGATTTGGGGTCTGGCACATTTGATCTGTTTGTGATTCTTCGTCTGGTTCGATAAATCCTCTCTTGTCCGGGTGTCCGGGATCCCATTAGGTTGTTCAGAAAGGCCTGGCACTGATGTATCAGGGAGCCAGATGGGCTGGGATGATGGACCTGGAATTGTATGTGGGGTTGTTGTCGGATTGTCGAAATTCCTGTATGCCTCTGTGTAAACATAAAGAAAACAATCAGATACTACACAAGTTTAATATCATGAACAGTGTGGTATTCATACAAACAATTTATGGGGGGCTCGACATCCTCTGACGCCTGTTGTTCAATAGTCCTTGCTACTGGATTGCCTGAGGCCCTATTAGTATCTGTTTTGATCATATAAAAAACCAATACACACACAGACATATACACAAGTTAAATCAAGAACAATATGTTATTTAAAATCATCTTAAGTGTACAATTTTGGATACAGAATACTGACTACGCTACTCTGTGGCTTTTCTTGTCTCTAATACTCACGAGCATGTGCCTCCACTTCTTTAGGGAATTTCATTAAATAAATGGCATTCCTCTAGAGATATTAACACAAAGTTATTTCAAATCAATATATATCAGATTAGTTTAAAAGAATCATGAATAGTGTATATTTGCTACAGACAAATGCACCTGGGCGTGTAAAAAGAAATCATCACTAACTGATAAGTATGGCCTCTTTCTTGATCCACTGATTGAATTTCCCTGTCCCTGGGACTCTGGGCTGTTTTAAAAATACTTGTCTTATAAAAAACATTTTTAAACAGCATTTAGATCAAAGTTTTGTCAGTACTCACCAGCAACAACAGCCATTTTTCTACAGAACGCAGGGAATAGTTGAATTGTCTTCAGACCAAGACGAAATCGATGCAAGGAGTCCTCCTCGAAAAAGTCCTGTTAGGGACCTATAGCAGGCAAATAAGGGTAAAAAACCCTCCCTCTCGCCTGTCTTACTTTTTATGTCTTTGTTGTTGTCTGTTGGCTCTTTTTGACAGTATTATAGGACGCCCGCCCCCCCCTTAGCAGCCCACTACACCTGCAGCGTGTCTCCATTGGCTTGTGGGAAACAGACCCATCCTATCCCGGTGTATCTACCGGGGGGAAATACATATTAAAAACACATTAAACACCTCCCGTGGGAAAAGGAAGAGGGACTGACACCCCCCCTTACACCACACTCACTCACACACAGAGGCTGAAGAACTGAAAGAAACCAACACTGTGAGACGTGACCCGGGATTGTCCGAATCCCAGACGTGCATGAAAAAATGCCCCCCTCATTTACTTATGTTAATAAGAGGAGACTCAGTACACTGGAGCACGTGTTCTACCAGGTGAGCTACCGTGTTGCCCCCAAACGTTAATATTGAAGTGTTTATTCAAGTCATGAAGATTCAGAAAGGACAGAACCATCATGGTTGCGACTGCGCCACCTCCCTCTTCCCCCTCTTCAGCCTCTTTCTCTTCCCAGTCCCGGTGTGTCTGTTCTGGGCGTGTCCCAGACCCTGTCCCAGAACAGGCAGACACGGATTCTGTCTGAAAGTTTGATATGAGCCCTGTTGTGACTGACTGAGCTCCTCCTCACAGTGTCTGAATTTCACAAATAAACACACGTGCAGCTGTGGAAACTGACTTACTGTACTTAGACTTCGAGGCAACTTTGTGTTAGTTTCATTTATAGTCTGACATTAGATGGAATTATTTAAAATATGAGAACACACTGCAACGTGTCTTTGCTTTCATCCACATGCTGATACTTTCCCTGTCTGAAGTCTTATTTTGCATGTGCGTGCATGTAAAAAGACGACTAGAAACACGTTTACTGCATGGTCAAGGAATCAGTCTTCTCCAGGAGAATCTAGCTGGGGTAATCACGTTTCTCTAATCCCCTACCCCGATTACGGAAAACAGGTTTCCCGTTTACATGACATTTAAGAAATCAGCTTACTGGAGAAAACCAACTGCAACCCGGCATGCAAACACACTGAGTCTGGCTTCAACTTCCTTCACATAGCTTCTAGTTCCCCTCCTCAAGAGATCACCTGACCCGCTCAGCTGCCTACGCAACTGCATCTGATTCATAATCAGCCCCAGTGTGTGTCCAGAGGCCAGTTTTCAGCCAACTTGAAACCCATAAATGGTAAAACTGCCAAGCAATGCCATCCGTGTTTTATAGTGTGAACAGTACCCCCTTACTAAGCGGTGAGCTTTCATCCTGTGTTGATGGATTTATTCTACAAAGTGTTACAATTATTTTCTCATCTTGAAAATGATGTGTGATCTTAACTGCCGGCCCAAACCACCACATCCTCCCCAAGGTAGAGCCTATTTGCAACCTTAAAACATTAAACTGTGATTGCTTAAACTTTTTAATGCTACTAGTGATACAAATACATAATAATTACATAACTCAGTCAACACAATACTCGACAAACACAACTCTGGTCTGTTTCTTCTTGTTGGTTACATGGTTGCTGTGTATTTGCATGTGTTCGTCCTTCCATGTTGCCTTCCTCCCTCCCTGCCGGTGTTTTTGCCAATAAAAGCTCAAGTCATTAACTACCTACTTAATTGAGAGGGATAGAGGAAGGAGAAGGAAACTCTGGGAGAAAATCTTTTTCTTCTCAAGAGCTCCTCGCTTCCTTTCTTCTTGGCAACTTAATGGAGCTTAACACAATTAAATTTAACATTCACCAGTTTAATCCAACAGTGTTCCAGCTGTTCTCTCGGTCTCCCTTTATTCTCCCTCTCTCGCCCATACTTTCCATTTCCTTCCTCTTTCTTTCAGTCTTTCTTTCTTGAATTCTAATTCTTCCATCTTTAACTTGTTACACTCCTCAACCATTTTTATTTTTTCCCCTCCTTATTGGTTTATGTTCTCAATGGTCAGACAAATCTCAAGTCCAATGTATTAAACCCAACAAATTTCAGACCTTGTTAGATACACCCTTTGCTGCAAATCGTATCTTTGTATGTCCAGTGTACAATTGATGGGGCGACCTGAAAGTATAGTTTTGTTCCTTTTTCAGAAAAAAAGTATTGATAAATCTCAAATCTCAGCTAATTGCTGCATTTATTTTCTTCATCAATACATATGCTGATCAGGATTTCCAGCTCTGTGCTGAGGTGTTCTCTGGTCGCCCTGGAGGGGTGTCATCAAGTTATCAGCCATCACTGACAACAACTCCCACCCTTTACATGAGACCCCGAGTGTTGGAAAGGCCTGGACACGCCAGGATTTAAAACAGCAACATTTTCAGTTGAAATGAATTCCCTCCAATCGAATCATCGAGATGAGAAGATCTGCTCAAGGAGGCGAAAATAATCTGTGCCCCGCATAGAGTTCGACTTTGGTGAACTTTGGCATGACACATAAATGTTGAGCATTGATGAACGAAATGCAAGGGGAAAGTAAACAGAGCAGTAGAGAGGAAATAGAAGCTCCGGGAACCATTGTGACTGAGCTAACGGTTAGAATCAGAATCAGAATCAGAAATACTTTATTGATCCCACTTGTGTAGCTTGCAATCTACAGCAGTTCACCACTCGCCCTGCAAGTAGACACCACGTCACCAAGCTTCCAGACGAGCGAATGTCACTTCATAGTGTGAGGAGGGCAGGCTGCAGAGTATACATGTAGGCACAGCTGCAAATCTGTCTCCACTGTTCTCACTGAACCATGATAATCCCAGCACAATAAACCAGTTGTACAATCCTGTGGGTGAAGAGCTGTTTTCGGACTACTCAGTACTGGTGTCCACTGGCGGCTCCCAAACTCGGGGTGTCGAGCCACCGCCGGCGGGACCGTGGATGTTGAGCAGACCTAAAGTTGCATGAATATGATTCATGTGGCGACATAAACAACAAAAGTGCTCTGATGCTAGCAAGGCTATCTTGCTAACCTGAATCTTTAGTTGATTTCAATCGGCCGTATTGTTAATGATTGATAAAACATGTATATGTAAATGCATGTATTTATTATCTTAAATAGCTCTCTATCTGTAAAATAGAAGCACAGGATATAACACAAGGCAACTGAAGTAGAAATGAGTCAAAACAGATTACGCAAGTCAAAACTATTTACAAATAATTTACATTTTGAATTAAGTATGTTACCGTTTCTATATTTGTGTATTGAAAATAGTTCCTTCCACCATGTGTTTTTCAATGCATTTGTTATTTTTCTAAACATAATTTTCTTAACTGCCACATTTCACAGCAATTTGCTGCACTTTCCCACTGCGGTGACACTTGTGGCATGTGTAAATATGATCATATCATATATCAAATGCTACCTTGAAGTATGTACAGTTCAGACATTACCTGTTAAAGCACTATGAAAGTATCCACCCTTCAAAGTTCGAAAAAAAGAAAAAAACAACTTGCTTTTTGTTCTTCCCGTATCCTCAAATGTCACTACATTAAATAATAGCACAACATTAAACAGTAATCATTATTTTTCTCTTAAACTAATCCTAAAATTCTCATTAGAGTTCATTTTGACTAAACCTGAAATTGATTGTTTGGATGACAGCGGCTACTGCACGCACCCTAAACCCCTCTGGGTGACAAATAATATCATCGCTGGGGTGAGAGCGATCATTTTCTGTCATCCACCTCAATCAAGCGCTTACAGGCTTACAGACTGTAATCATAATAAGAGTAAATACACGGCGGAGCGCTGCCAATCATTGCTTGATTAGAGCATTCACAAACAAGGTTAGTTGGAGATAAGGTAGTTAAGGTAGTTACAGTACGTGTGCTTGTATTTTCCTTGTGTTAATTATACCTATTTTACTATATTATTATATGGCAATTCCATCGTTGCAATTAGAAAACATTATCACTTCTTCTGAAAGTTTGATATATTCTGGCAATCTTTTGGGTTGAAAAAGTAGTTTTTTTACACTCACAGATACATTACAGTGCTTTAAGGAAAGGCTTTATTATATTGGGAAGCTGTGTGACACTGATGTGCATAGAAGGCTAAGCCCCATCTGAATGATGGCCACCTGACACCTCTGCAGGCAGTAAAAATAATGTTCATCAATGTGTCAGAAATCACCTTAAAATGGCAATTTGGGCACTCTGAATTAACTGTCCATAAAATTTCCATGTCTATAAAAAATAATATTTTTGGCAAGGGGAACAAGCCAAAGGTTTCAGGCTTTAACAAAATACATTTCTGTAGTGAAGCGAGGAGGGAAAATATATGAATGAGGGAAAAAATAATATTGAGGAGGAGAAACTATTGCCAATTTTGTCATTTAAATGTGACTGACAGCCGACCAGCTCCCCTGTCTTTAGAAAAAAAAAAAAAGCCCTATTACAACGAGTACTTGCAGTCCTTAATTCTGATTGGTTGTGTCACATTTAAACCCATTTTACCCCATTTAATGGGTGATTATTTCAGTCTTAACTTTATGAGTGAAATTCACCTCGACAGATGCTGCTCGAGACCAGTCAATGTTAAAATTCCCACTGCTCCAAGACATACTGTAGGTCAGTGAATGTAATGTTCCTTTCACTGGTAATTCAGTAATCTATAGAACATACTGTAGTACTGTGTATCAATGCCATTTGCAGCCATAATTGCCCAGAAGCTAAGGACTGTTATCACGGTTGCCGGAGGTGCATTACATTACCTGAAATACCTTACAACAACTTGACGGTGTAGTCCCTCTTTCAAAGGTTTCAGTCGTAGTCATCTGGACACTGTTTTCAGAATCGAGACGTTTCGGCTCCCATCCGGAAGTCATTCTCAATTGTGAAAATGGTCTGAGGACTCAGAAATTTACGCTACTCTGTGTTGCTTAAGCCCAGCCCTCAGGGAGGAGTCTTACAACAACTTGTACAGCTGTATCATCCACGCGTGTCGCTAATTTTCATGAATGTAAGAAGATGACATCCCCATTCTTAATCTCATTTATTAAGCTCATCGGTCAATTGTTTCTCTAACTAGGGGAAACAGCTATCACTGTGCACGCGACTTTGAATCGCTGAATGTATCTGATGTGGGTGATGATTTAGAGGTCTGGAACCAGGCTACCCTTAATAAACACGTACATGAACATTAAATCTTAGTTGGATTAACAATATAACTAAAAATAGAGAACATAAGGAGGAGGTTGGGTTGGTGGAGGGAGTTTCAGGTTATAATGGTCGGGCTGCATGGATTCGATTGGACGTTGCTAGTCAGCTGATAACGAAGGAACTGATGAATTAGCAAGTAATTGTGAAGCACGAATGAAAAAGCTGCTGCCAATCAGCTAATGCACGCCTGGCATCTGCCTGAAGTAACACTTTAATTTGAAATATTGTTCTTTTGTTATTAAAGCACAAACCACAGGCTGTGCTTTAAAGTAATTTTACAAAAGGTTAGAGGATTTCACTTTGCTGCATGTCGTGCCAATCATCGGCACCTTCTGTGATAGCCGCCCTAAACTCAAAGCACTGCACTGCACTTGGGGGCTTAATGCTTAAACGACCCGAGACTGGGCCATTGTAGAAAAAATGTCTCTTTTGTAATCTAAATTTCCAGAGCTTGAATGGTCTTTTTTTTTTTTTACAAATACACACATTCACACGAGGAGCTGCCAATTACACGACCAGCAAATGGGAACATCAACTTTTTTCCCCCCTCGATGGGTAATATCTCAGAAAAATGGCACATGTAATACTTTTTGCGCAAATGGGCAAATGACACAGACAGATCATCTAATGCCCCTGTAGAGATCCATCTGTAGTAATGAGAGTGACGATATTCACAGTCCACATTACTGTGGAAGAGGGCCCCTGCGACCATGAATACAGTCGGAATGATGTCTGGAGATTTGCTTTTAAATTAACTTCCACCCTGCACTGTTAGGTGTGTGTGTGTGTGTGTGTACGTGTGAATATGTGTGGGGGGAAAACAACAGGCAATATGTAGTTGTATCAGCCAGTCTATGAGGCTGATGTATAGTTTTGTCATATTATTATGATATTATGGTATTTTTTTCTCCAGAGACAGTACATTATAATACATTTTTTGTACTTTAAGTAAGAGGTATTTACATTTTTGTGTGTGTGTTGGGAGGCTGAGACATCTCAATCTATGATTGAGTGAATCATGAAGAGCTTGTGTTGGTGTATGGACGTTTCTTATTTGTAACTCAGAGAAGACAATCCACAAATGTGTAGCATAATACACAAATATTTCACTATGCACAAACAAGTATTTTTAAATTTGTGTTGTGTAAAGTCATATCCACAAAAATACAGAGGGATTTGCAAATACACATAACTTATTTATTTATTTATTTAAAAATGTATTTTAATTTCACATAAAAATCTAATAGATTTTACAAATGTAAATGTTTTCACCACAACAAATACATGTAAAATGATATTTACGTATTTGTGGATCCATTTCTACATGCAAAATGGGTTTTGCACATTTGTGGATTTTTGTCTAATTTGTACCGCAGCAATCTGTAGACAAAAATCCACAAATATGTACCAGAATTTGTGATGTGTAAAGTCATAGCCACAAAAATACAGAGCGATTTGCAAGTATGCATAACTTACTCTGTAAAAATGTATTTGGTTTTACAAATAATTTCACCCAAAAAAATACATGTAACATGAGATATATCCTATATATATATATATATATATATATATGTCACACATTTGTGGATCCATGTTTACACATGAAGCGGGTTTTGCACATTCGTAGATTGCTTCCTGTCAGCTTGCGGGCCACGTGACATTTGTGACTTCCCTCCTGATAATTTGTGGAATTTTGTCCGGTTCGTACCGCCGCAGATCTGTAAAAAAAGAAATCTGTAAATTGAGGTGCAGTTACTAGCTACACGGCGAGATCCCCTCACATGGTGGAGCATCTTTACTTAACCCAACGGACGTGATTCAGGATGGAGTTCATCTTTGTCATCCAGGTGAGTGTGCTGTGCTGTGCTAGCTTAGTTACTGGTGTTATCTACAGTTTGCTAACGTTAGTGTTAGCTAGCTGTGGCAGTGGTGTTCAAGCTAGCTCATGTTGGATCATTTAGTTTGGGGCCCTGTTTCAGAACGCGGTTTAGAGAAAACTCTGAGGGAAACTCTGGGTTTCCAGTTCTTTAGAAAAACCTTGAGTTTCTCTGCGTCTCCTCCCTCTAACAGAGCCAGAAATGCTGTTTCTTGTCCTCATTCATTCAGTCCATATCAAAGTGCATTCGTTAGCAGAGGTTTACTGTCAGAAAACCTCTGCTGTTTGTTACTCGGGACTGTCTGAAGTTACCACTTTTATGCGCTTTCAGTAATTTCTTTGAACAACGGTTTTCGCCCTCACAACCAGTATCACTCATATGTTCCGAGGCCGTGGCGATTATTAAAAGTGACAATGTGAAGCGCCACTGCGAGACAAAGCACAGAGCATCTTTTGAGCAGGTTAACAAGGGGGACGGGTTTTGGTCATTTTGATAACAAGGGGGGAGGGGGTCAAGCCCCTCCAAAAGGTCACAAAATATATCTGAGGGGTTGTGAGATCATTAATGAGAGAGGAAAGAAGAAAAAACAAAGTTCTGATACACAAATCTGTTTCTATTTGTTTTGTGAAACATTAGACAATTTTACCTCTTTGGGCGAAACAGTTATTGAAATGAAAACATAAGAACTTTAGGGAAATGTCTCTTCGGTGGAACTGCTAACCGCTCATAAAGTAGACATCTGAAACGTGACAACGGGCCCCAACTGGACACCACAGCTTTGTAAGGGGTACAAGCCAAAAAGGTTGGAAACCTCTGGTTGAATCTAATCTCTAACAATGTGCTTATTGTGTGTTTAATAATTCTTAATTAGATAAATAACTATAACTAACTATAGCAAGTAAAAAGTACAATATTTCCCTCTGAAATGTAGGGGAGTAAACGTAACAAGAAATATATAATGGAAATACTCAAGTACTTATGAACTGTACAGTAATTGAGTAAATGTACCTTGTTACTTTTCACCAAGGGTGGGCACTTGTGTTAATCACACTGTGGGGACACAAATGTGATGTCACATTGTGGGGGCTCCCATTTGTGGACAACAAGAGGGTTCCCACAAGGTAAACTGACATCTAGCATCAGGTTAGACGTGGTGTGGTTAGAGTTGGGTTAACCCTCAAGGGAATTAATGTAAGTCAATGAAATGTCCTCCTACTACAAAGTTTTCATGTGTGTGGGGGCCAACCCCCGTAATGTGAAGTACAGTACTCTGACGCTCTGCACACACAGCCAGGCTTGAACAAGACTTAACAAATACATGTATTGATCAGGATATAATGGAATCTTTCTCCCTTTACATTTACACAAACATTCATTTCCTCTTCTTCCTCTGCTGGACTCCTTTATTTCTTTCTCCTTTCATCTTTGCTTCCCTTTCTGTCTCCATCTGTCCTTCCTCTTGTTTTCTGCCACCCCTCCCCACTCTCACTCTCCCCCGCCTCAGAAATCCCCCTCTTCCACTCCACTCTCTCCCCTTTTTCTCCCCTCTGCATCTCACCACCTCCCCTTCTTCACCTCCCCTCCCTCCTGTAATGGTAATGCAATGTTCTCTGTTCAGCTCATCAGCAAGAGCAGAGCCCTCACTGGCGCTCGTTCCCTCCTTTCCTGAGTGTTTAATTGCATTAGCATAAGCACAGCCTTATGTGTGTGTGTGTGTGTGTGTGAGTCATGAAATCTGACTAATTTGAGAACCAGGGGAATCTCTCTCACCATGTGTCTGTCTCCTCCAAGTGTAGACGATGCTGTCTCTTCCCCTCTTTTTTCCCCTCCCTCATTCGTTCTCTCTTCTCTCAAGTAGTGAGGCTTGGAGGACATAAATCAAGTGTTTTTTGGCAGCAAGAGCTGGCCGTGTGTTCCAAGAATGAAGGCGTAAACTTTTTAGATGGGGAGAGTGAAGGGGGAGAAGGTGTGTGGAGAGAAAGAGGGAGGGAGGAAGAAGAGAACGAGGTGGATTCTGTCGACGTGAAGAAGATGAACATCTCTACTGTTACCTGAAACATCCTTCACAACAGCTTGCCTTGAGGCGATGCACAGCAATTTCCTTTCCAGATTTTTCCTGTGATATGTAAACTCACATTTACACTAAAGCACTCTGTCCTTTAAAGGGGAACTCCCCCAATTTTACACATCAGCATGTGTTTCCGAGTGTCTACTGCATATGTGAAAATGTGTTCGAAAACGACGCCTTCGGTGTCTCAGAGGGAGCTGAGTGCAGTCTGATAAATGTCCTCAAGTGATGTCACTTGAGTCAGCGTCGGTCGGAGCTGAAGACAAGTTTGAAGAGGAAACAAATGTGTTGGTGTGGAGTCAGAAAGCAGTGAGCTGAGCAGACCTCTGCAGGCTGCAGGCTGGAGGCTGGAGGCTCCGGGCTACATTAGTTTTAGCCTGGAGCGTCTAACCTGCTAGATAACACACACCAGACATGGTTGCATTATAAGATCTGGACTCAAAGATGGTGCACAGGCATTGAATTCAAATTTCTCGCTGAGCACATATTACAAAAAAGGCTTGCCTCCGTTCGTGCGGCCTGTAGACTTTACAAAGGAATGCTGTTATGCAATTTAATTAAACTTTTCTAGGCTCTGGGAATGTTTTACAAATGTAAAACCTTCATGCATTCAAAATTCATAATACGAAGAGTAATAAATGAAATTGTTTGTATTTTGAAGTGTCCTGTCAAAGGTTTTCAGACGTCTCTTTTATAATGGTGGTCTATGATGAAAATGCTTTTTGGGCTGCAGCGGACTTTTTCATTGCAGTGCCCTGAGTGGTAAATTGGCAGTAAGGCTGAGTGGCAGCACTGAAGCCAGGTCTCTTAATACAGCCACACACCCAAATCTCAGACCAAAGTGTTGGCGGTCGAATTGCATTGTGGTTAAAGCAGGGTGCCAGGTTTTAGAATGGGTGGAATAAAAAAGACGATATCTCTGATTCTGCTGCATCGATCCTTTTTTAAAAACTGTCCAGTGTGAGTCCGACAGTTTGTTTTATGTGTGCGATGCTAAATCAGTGCAGTGCTCTTTAAAGTCATCATTCAGTGTTTATTGTGAGTTTTAACTTCTTCATTCTGGTTCTTTACCAAATGATTTGTCCTACTTGAGTGATTGCATTAAAGAAATGCACGTTTTTAGATGATTTCCCTGAGCTGCCCAGATCCAAACCAGATCCTTTTATCCCGAGAATCTACCTTGATGTACAGCTCAGAGTCAGTAATTACATTTTAACACATGCTAACACATACCAGGACAAGTATCAGGGACAGCCGGAAGCTTTTGCTCCAGCTCAGCTGTGGCTTGTGACACTTATTTCTTGATCACATTATTGAAAGAGTAGGCAGTGGTTGGATAGGGGCTAATGTTACAAGTTTGACATGAAGATGTTCTTGTGTGTCCCTCGTGCGTGTGGTCTGTTTCCCTGGCCTGAAAGGAACAGGTTTGACTCCACTATAACAGCAGGACTGGATTCTGTCTCATCCACCCAACCCAACGTCCCCTTATGAATCTGGGGGTGATAGCAGCCGTTTGGGCTGGCAGGCCTGTTCTGTGTGTGCGGGCCGACCCACTCTTCTCTTGTAGGCAACTCGGGTTTTATTTTGTGGGTAAAATGGTGAAGGTTTGTCCAAAACGATTCACCATTTTAAGATCACCTCGGCACAGCACCACTCAACGTCTCCTGCCCTTCCTTGTGTGCACTATTACTTAGATGTTGGGTGCCCCCACAGTTTTAACCGAGGGGATTAGATAATTTGGCTTCCATGTCGACTTGTTTACAACCTGTGATTGTCTGACTGCTTGTGTTTCTGTCCGACTTTGTTGCAGCGATGTTGCCGTGTTTCCCAGATCTCTGCGGTTACTCGGTTAGTCATTTTAAGTGGATGGAAACTTCGGAGCTCTCTGATGTGACCTGCGGGTGTGAAGTTGTTTCAACTCTGGTGGACTTTTTTTTGGAAAATTCAAAATGTATTTTCAACCCTTAGGCAATGCAAATAATCATCTAGCTGCAAGTGGAGGCCGACTCTCGTCCTGATGGAGGAGAGATGCTGGACTCATTTGACAGCTAAAAGTTCACTTCAGTCCAGTTCCGTTCAGCTGGCTTTATTAGCATGACTTCTGACGTGTTATGAAAGCAAATTTCAAAAATCTAAATATGTTTACTAATCCATCCACATGCATTACCCGGGTACGGCTGCAGATTCAGTCCAGTGCAAAGAATGTGAGTTGACATTAATCAACATTATATGCTGGCATTTGGACTAATCTCCTCCAGACCAGATGAAAGAGGAGAGAGATAAAGGGGCACAGAGAGTTTCAGAGGGTTTTCTGGAAGGATCTGCAAGTCTAATCCCAATCCATTGTCCATCAACTGGCATTTATTTAGACTCAGCTAATCAACATAAGGTCCTTCTGTCTCTTTCTCTCAGCATTCCCACAATATAATGTGCAGTTAAATCTGCTGCAGAGGTCCTTCTGTCTTTCTTGCAGTTCTGTGAGACTACTTAATCATTCTTCTGTGTCCACGTGCCAAACACTGCCACAGCGAGACACGGACATGCTAACGAAGTGGATCCACTCTGCCAATTTAGCATGTTGTCATGTATACCAGAGGATTTTCTGAAAGATATTTGTAACACTAATCCTTTCTCCATCCATTTGTATTCATACGGACTCAGCCAATAATGGCTACCTTTACTTCTCTCTCCTTTTCCCATGATGCAACGTACACTGCAGTCATTATAGGCAAGGCGAGGCACGTTTATTTGTGTGGCACATTTCACACACAAAGGCAAGTCAAAGTGCTTTACATGATGCCTTTAAAACATAAAAAAAGCATTAAAATGCAAATTAAAACAATAGAAACCTTTTCAAAGGAAATTAAAAAGTTAAGAACAGAGACATAAATACAGGGTGGGAGGGTAAGCTGGTTCATGACGAGTATTAAAGGTTCAGTCGAAGGCAGTGCAGATCAGTTAAGCTAAATCTAAAAGTTTTGTTATACTCTTCCTCTCTGGCCAACTGTCAGGTACAGATCCTCAAACTGAGAGAGTCAGACATGCAGGAAACCTCTAAGTATGACTACTGAACATCCTTTATGTGGACTAATCCTCTTGCAGTCTGCTGGGTTTTCAGAGTGATCTGCGTGTCTTATCGCCCTGCCATTAGTATTCATGCTGGATTAGGCTAATCAACATGGTGCACCTCCATCATGTTTTATTCCATCGATCTCTTCCTCTTGCTCCTTCCCACAATGCACTACACGCTCTAGATTTCCTCTGCTCCCGTTCTCTCCCAAACCATGACGTGACCATCTTTATTAACCTACTGTCAGTGCAGTTTGTTGTCATATAGAGTAATCCTCCTGCAGTTTAGATAAGAAGACGGGCTTTCTGATAGATGTCACAGTAAAATATGCGCCGTTCATTTGTAATCATATCGACTGAGCTGAACAACAAGGGGTCCCTCCCTCCATTTCTGCTTTTGCTTCAGTTGTTTTCTTCTGAGAAAACAGAAAGGTATTCTCTCAGATTCTTTAAACTCTCATTACGCTGTCACTTTGTATTACTCTATCCTTCCCCAGACTGTACTTTGAAACACAAACCCTCCCAAAAGAAAACAATTTTGTGATTTGTGTGCCCAAAACTACTACAAACCTGGAAAATTATAAGTTCATATATCACGACCTCTTCGTCTATAAGAGGAGCGCTGTATTACAGTGCATTGTATCATCGTGCCATTGTTCTGTGTTATATTAACGCAAGACTGCCATAATGATTAGGGAACACACACACACACACACACACACACACACTTCCTGTAAATTGAGTTCTTAAACATGCTGTCTGACCCTCCTCTGGTTCAGGTTTTGGTAAATTGATGAAGAAGAAACCATGATACACACCAGTGGAGGAAAGTAACTGAACACATTTACTCAAGTACTGTACTTAGTACAATTCGAGGTACTTTACTTGAGTATTTATATTTTCTGCCACTTTATATTTGTACTCGTCTACATTTCAGAGGGAAATATTAATTTACTCCACTATATTTATTTTACAGCTATACTGGTTACTTTACAGATTAAGTTTTTATATTAACAAAACATATGATAAACTCAAAAAATACAACACATTGTTACGGATTAAACCAGTGGTGGGGTCCTGAAACTGCTATATATATAATATATATATATATATATATATATATATAATATATTTATTTATAGAGCACTTATCAAAACAAAGTACAAAGTGCTTCACAACAAGAGAAATAAAATACCACAGTGAATGACGAAATATTAAGAAATAAAATACATAAAAGCAATAAAATAAACAATAAAATAAACAGCCAGTTCAGGTAAAATCAGGATCTGCTTTTCCCCTCTATTCCTTTCATTGAAATATCTGTTCAAGGCCTAAAAAGACACAATAATCCAATATATCACAAATAGGAAAAGATTAAAAACAAAACTTTTTCTTCTTTCCTCTCTCATTAATCATCTCACGGCCCCTCAGGTTTATCTGGTGACCCTTTGGAGGGGCCCGACCCCTAGGTTGGGAACCACTGGACTGAACTGCTAACTGTATATAAAGCAGTTAAAACCAGCTCCACCTCGAGCAGCTAACAGTAAAACGCTGCTCTAACGTTGATGCATCAGTATTGATCTAATGATGTCAGACTTACTGCAGAACCAGAACTTTACTTTCATACTCTACGTATACTTTGCTGATGATACTTTTGTACTTTTACTTAATAATAGTAATAATTTTATATTTTGGTATTGGTACTTTTACTTGAATCAGGGATCTGAATATTCCTCACACACACACACACACATTGGACACAATAAATGAAAATGAAGTTCTTACAAAGAAGAAGAAAACTGCTTTTGTCTCTTCATCTCTCCGTGGGTCTGGGATTGTTTACTGCCATGAAGCAGATGGTGAGAAAGATGTAAAGCCCTCATCACACACACACACACACACACACACACACACACACACACACACACTTTGGCTGAGCTAAAGTAAGGTAGCAGAGATCTGCATTTCAACTGCGCAATAAAACACAGGCATTCAGCTGCAAGTCTGAGTGAGACTCGAGGTTTCTTTATTCACGGCGACTCCTGAGAACAGCGGACCTTCAGTATCATGTCAGATGATCCTTCGCCGTTTGTTTTCAACACAGGTGTAACTTCCCACAGTGCAGAGAGCTGCACTCGTCTGCACTCTTTACATTTATTCATTCGCACAGGTGTGCCTCAGGACGCGAACCCTCGTCTCTGGTGTCACCGTCCTGAATTTTGTCCATCCAACAATCCACCCCAACAACGCAGTGCACAGATTCAAAATGTTAAAAATTCCAATAATAATAATAATAACAGCTCAGATAATGACAAACAAATACAGACTGTGCTGGGGCAAATCAAACATGATTATGTGTCGAAGGGTAACTCACACACATATAGACAAATCCGCCGGTTTATTCACGCGGTGTGCTCTCTACCGACGCCGCCGACGTTACTGTGGCGGCAGAATCACACTCATCATTCACTGACAGTGAAACCATTTGGGTCGGCAATCACCCCCTTCACCACATGACATTAGCCATGTAAATGTGGACGCTCAAATCACTAGTTTTAATTATCATGACAGCTTGAGATAAATAAATAAAAAATATTAACGTTTGTATCCGACCTACACAGGCTGGATGTGAAAGTGTAATGTAATTAAAACCAGCAGGATTTACCTGCTGGTTTATTATGAATCAACAAACTTGCAATCAATGATTCCTCGTGTTGTAATCGGATAAAATACATCATTTAATAAAAATGTGAAACGTGAAATTGTAAAAGTGGAATTTCAGGCAGGAAACCTGTGCGAGCGTACCCGGCCCAGCAGCACACTGCGGGCGGACACTGACCTGCAGCTGGCCCTGCTCGGCCCGTCGGCGGCCTGCTGCTCACAAGGTCACCACAGGGATTCAATGGATCAATTAAAGTGAAATTCATTTCATGGAGCAAAGGGTGGATTTCGCCTCAGCTGATAATACAACAGAACAATCAGTGTGTTTTTGGTTCAGTATTTCATTATATTTAAATACAATTGTAACATTTATCTCGCTGGCATTTAGATTACCATATTTTAAAGTGTAGTGTTTCAAAAGTGGCAGGAAAGTGAAATCCTTTACATTCATTACAGCGTTATACGCGGAGTTACAAATGATGATTCCGACCTCAACCCGGATTCGTCTGTGCACACCAAACTAAACCCTGCTGTTCTCATTTGTGAAACAAAAGCTTTAAACTGTGGTTGCAGTTACACATTAAAAAGCACTGTATTCACTTTTCTGTGACTCCTCTATTGCTAAAAATGTACATACAATATTCAAATATTCAAAATGTTTGCGTCAGTATTCATACAGTGCTTTGACAACGCTGTATCTGAACACAGTCATGCCAATAAAGCACTTTGAATTTGAGTTTTACTTGGTAATGTTAGAAATATGTGTTCATAAAATAGTGGTGCAGAAAAACGTGCAGTTTTGACTTGTATTTCCATTTTATGCTCCTTTATACTGCTACTCAATTACATTTCAGAGAGAAATATGGTACTTTTTACTTCATCACATTTATTTGACACTTGTAATTACTAGTTACTTTTTACATAAAAAATATGATATGCTTATATGATATGATGCAGTAACCTACCCAGTGGCATACAAAGCATCTAAAAGTGGCTCCACACTGACGAACTACAACAATAAAATAAGAGAATAAGATAAGATATACTTTATTGTCCCGCACACGCAAGCCACTGCATCACACAACACACTTGCCAACAACGTCACAATGCACATACATACATACACTCAATTATTATTATTATTGGAATTCACATGTTGAGTGTGAGACAGTAGTTCTTTAAAATAATAAAAAGGTAATAAAAGACAATAGCTTCAAATAATAAAACCAGGTATAATCAAACCAGATAATAAAGAATCAGATCGCAATGTCTTAGTCCCCCAAATAAAATCAAATAATATTACTACTTGTTGCTGTTTAATATTTTTATGGAGGATGGAATTAATGCATTTTTAATAAATGCACGTTTTGGGTCGCACACATTTTTCCTGCAAACGCTGAAGACACTGATGCTCTTTCTCCCTGTGAGCCTCGTGGCCGTTTGAGTTAGAAGTGCGAGCTCAGACTGAATATGCCATATCGAATGACACTCTCTAAAATCGTTTGATAAACTTACATGTATCTGTATGTATGCACATGAATAATATAATATCCTAAAATAATATAACACTGTGAAAGAAGCATGATGAGTAGTTTTAGTGCTACTTTTAGTACATTTTGCTGATAATACTTCTGTGCTTTTACTTAAGTAACATTTTGAATTCAGAACTTTTACTTGTAATACAGTATTTTTTAGACTGTGGTATTTCAACTTTCAGTTTTTAGTTGTAAAGTAAAGGATGTGAGTACTTCTTGTAAAAGAGTTGCGAGAGAGACAGACAGAGTCCCCTGGGGTGTTCCTGCTGACACACTGAATGACCACAGAGACGGAGAATCAGATTGAATTTTCCAAAATGGCCTCTCCCCTGCAGCTCACTTCAACCCCCGGGTCAACCGTAAAAGCAGCCGAGGCATAAAATATCTGGAAATTGATTTGCATTCAGTAAAAACGGAGCTCCTTATCATTCCTTTTCTCGCGGGGCGGCACAGATGACGAGTTTAACAGAGGACATGGAGGGAGTGCAAAACGAGGACCAAATTCAGGATTTCTTTGAGAAGTGTTTGTGTGTGTGTGTGTGTTTTGATCTCAGTGTAAGGCAAAAAAGGGCTGAGCGTGTCTTTTGATATGACAGTCTTCAGTGGCAGAGAGGGCCCTGAGCTCTGGCGAGCCTGCTTAAACTGCCTTTCGGAGCAGAGGGAAATCACAAGCATCCCCAAATGCCGCTGCTGCTCTTTTATCACTCATTTGATTTTTCACATCAAACATGACCTGCAAGTCACGTCTGCATTTGCGACACTCATACACATTAGAAGGTGGCTGGCAGATAGTTGACACAGTGCTGAGAAGAAAGCTCAGAGGCTACAGTTCGGTTCTTTTACTGTACACTTCCTGTTGGCTGCACAGGCGCTGACGTGTGTTTTAGAACGATGTGAAGCAGCCGTGAGAGGACAGAAGTGTATAACGAGGGATACAATTTACCAACATGTCGCCAGTTGAACAGTACATTGCCAAATGTCAGACCAGTGAGAGAGTCTGACGATATTTAAGCCCCATGACGCAGATTTGAGAGAGAAGTGAAGCTCACACTCAGACAGCAGGAACCATGCTGCTACAATGAAGGATTGCCCGAAAGCCTCTGACCCTCCCACTGCTGAGAAAGGCCACGTATTCCCTTTACAGAGGGATTTTCCAAGCAACAAATCCCCAGTTTTACCCTGTACTACGGGGGGTAAAAACTCACCAATTTGAAAACATTGCACCGGGCTTTTTTATCTCTGCACTGAGTCAGCTTGGAACAGCTTGGAAATTGACCAAAGCTGATAAAAAAAATCGCAGCTCAATTGCTGCAGGCTTCTCTCTACGGGAGAAAGCTTTATATGGCGGACGCATCTGGTTTCTGTTGTAGCTCTTCGTAATGTCATTTTCTCTGCATTTGTATCTTTCGAGCTGAGTTCAGAAGGTTATCTCTGCCAGTGTTGTCATGCCAGTGACTGCTCATGTAACCTGTCACCCTGCCCCTCGTTCAGAAAACCACTTCTCCGTGCTCTGCTGCCCAGCGATTTGTCAAGTATGTCAACCACTGAGCAGCTAATATACAAATGCAGCAAACAGCAATACAGTTGCAAGCTTGTCACATTCTGAGTTTTACAGCACACCTGATAAAGGCGTGTCAGTGTACACAACTTACTGAATACAAGTGGAATATCAAGGCAGCAGCGCCAACCTGTCAACCCAGCAATGATCTGTTAGTCGCAGTGGGAGAAGAAGAAACCAGAACCAGCTCAGGGCTCCAGGCTGCGACCGTTTAGTCGCATTTTGTGACCATTTTTGGAGACAGTGCTACAAAACTTTATAACTAGGAGCAGCAGTCCAACCTGCAAATATGCCCCACGTTTTTTGGGATATTTTTTGTTTTGTTTTTTAAAATCATCAACATAATCATGAGTGAGAATTGGTGTGTGTGTGTGTGTGTGTGTGTGAGATAGGGAGAGATCAGAGTGAGAGCTAACGCGAGGCTCTTGTCATCATAACATTGCAGGATGGGGACAGTTCATCTACCTGTGTCCGGTCCGTAAGTGCTCTCGCTGAGACAATGAAACGAACCGTCGATTCGTTTTTCTAAAGAAAAGATCGTTCAGACCCTCCTGTGCCGCTACAGTCCCAAATGTCCGACGAGGACAATTCAGACGAGGAATCAGCAGGTGATCTCGTGTCTAAAAAGGCAAAGACCTACTCTTCCTGACAGGAGTGGCTCATGCATGTATTGTACGCACTGCTCTCGGTCAACATTGTCGTCAGCGCTCAGCTTCAATCAGTAATGTTAAAAACCACCAACCGAGCCAGAAACACCTCGGTGTAGTCATGGGCTCAGACTGGAGTTTCAACAGCCGCATTAAACAATTACAAAGTCAGCCTGCTGCCCCCTGAAGATTAGATCCAGGATTAAAGGACTTCTAAAGGATTTGGAAAAACTCGACTACTGTAACGGTGTCTTTACAGGTCTCCCTAAAGAATCCATCGGACCGCCGCAGCTGATCCAGAGCGCGGCTGCTCGCGTCCTCACTAAGACCAAGAAAGTGGATCACATCAGTCCAGTTCTGAGGCCTTTACACCGGCTTCCTGTCTGTCAAAGAACTGATATCAAAATACTGCTGCTGGTTTATAAAGCACTGAATGGTTTAGGGCCGAAGTACATTTCTGATCTTCTGCTACGTTTTAATGTTTTATCTTGTTTTTATTTTCTATTGAACTCTTTAAGTGTATTTAAATGTATTTTTATATTGCCCGCTTTTATGTTTTATGTAAAGCGCCTTGATTTGCCTTGTTGTTGATATGTACAAATAAACTTGCCTTGCCTGCCTAATTTTCTGGCACTAAACCATAATATTACAACAAACCACTATGGGTGCTTGAAACGTATCCAAAAAACCAGCAGTTATGTATTTTTTCTGGATGATTTATGTGATATATTTAATATATTTAGCTTAACTTCTAATTTGTCGGATTCAGTGTGTGCCTGTATAATATTGGCAATAATATAACATATAATATTGATTTTTTTGGTGAGTAATATCACTTTCTTCTATGTATTTTCCTATATAGTCATTTTTATAACAGTTTTTTCTGGATGGTTTATGTGATTTATGATGTATATTTACTCAGCTTCGTCTGTGTTGCGTTTGATATTCGCCTGTATAATACTGATGCTGTTGTTTCTAGTTGTTCTTGCCCTCTCTGTCCCCCATGTGGGAGTATCAGACAGTGTTGTGCAGCTCTGCTCTGATTGGTCCAGCTTCAGAGTAGATTGTCTCAATCATGCTGATCACAATCACCTGAGTGATGAATGTGTTTGTGTCTATATATTGTCTGCTTCGGGTGATGAAGATCTTTGTTAGAAAGAAACGTTGCTCAATTAAAATTGACGGGAGCTGTTCATACAGTGTGCGGATCTTCGGCTCGGTTCTTGCGTGAAATGAAATCAAAATGTATTATAATAGCATCAAAGTGGCAACAGGGCAAACACACAGAAATGCCATTAAAATATGCCAAATTAAGGCCACTCTAAAGAAAGAAATAACACATTTCTGAAATAAATGCTACCTCAGGCCACAGTTGCTGAATCCCTTTAGAGAAGTGAGTCAAATAGAGACAAGTCACCCTGTTCTTGACATCTCATCAAGTATACTTAATGAAGAGCAAAGAGCAGCCTATTCCTTATCATGAAGTCTGAGTGTAGGTGGCTCAGGAGGCCAAGTGCAAATATCCAGTGTTTTCTGGTATTTACTTATGCAATCACCATGGCAACAGTCCTTTATTGAGCTTGCATGTACCAAACCTAATAAATCTATAACTTTTCATCTGACCAATCAATCAAAATAATGTACAGTAAGCCTACCTGCATGAGATCTTTCTGTTTAAAGGTTATACTTTGTGGAATTGTGATAATTGTGACGACTGTGTAATGTTGTGTTGGCTCTGAAATCTAGGTTTTCTTTGTTAAACTAAATATGGTTACATTTTCAACTTTAAGCCTACATAGTAAACATGAAGAAAATGTAAGTGTGCACGCTTGCACTGAAAATTGCAGGTGTAAACAGGTTAAAATGTTTTAAATGATTAATTGATTGCATGTGAGGTGTTGTGTAGGGGTTGAGGTTGAAGCACTAACATTGTTTGAAGTGTCTATTAAAGTAGGAGCTGAAAGCAGTTGTGGAAGTGGAAGTGGAAGAGCTAAAAACAGGTCACCTGTCAGCTGAGGAGTAAGAGATGAAAGCAGCTGAAATGTCAGTCGATGTCTAAGAAATGAAAGCAGTGAAAGTTGACAAATGCAATTGAAATTCAATTTTAAGTTTGAGTGATAAGTGTGTGCACTGTAAATAGCTGAAGTGTCAGTTGGTACGTCAGCAGCGATAGCAGTCGAAATGTCACCTTAAGTATTTTAACTTTTGAACTCAGTTAAAGAGTCAAAATTAGTTTAAATTAGGCTCAAAACAGTTGAACTGTCAGTTTAAGAGAAAGAGATTAAAGCACTTGGAATCATCAGATGGAAGCAGTTGAAAAAACAAAAACAAAAAAATTGCAAACAAGTGGGTCAGTACACAAGACTGTGGAGCTGACAACAGATTCACGGTTACAGGTGTTTCTGATGGAGAGGCTGATTAGACCCTGCCACAGGACCGTGTGGGGGTGTGCAGACTATGTTTGACATCTACCCGACTCTCCAGTATCTCTGGTCACACCTTTGGGTTTTGTAGAAGATGACTTCAGCAACTCTGCAGCACAGCTCTTCTCTCCAGCTTCTTCCTGAGAGGAGGTCTAATCAGGCACAATAACTGAAATCACCTGTGTGGGTGTCCAGCGCGTTTGAATAAGCTCATTAGCTACTTCGTTGTGACAATGCAGTTACAGTCCTGTTTGATTGTCATTTGAAATGTTTTTGCCTCACGCCATGCTGAGCACAGGCAAGCTGTTCGTCAGCACTGATTGCTGCTGCTGCAAATGTGCCTGACTTCTGGATTTGCCTCAGGAGTGGCCTAAGTGTGTTGTGGCATGTTTGCCAGCAATCTAGCCAGATGGCTGTTTTACTCCCAGTAAACTGATGTGATGATTAATGCTGGTAATGTTCAGGAATTATTCATTGCAGTCAAAGAGCTGTGTAGTGTCTGCAGAATACTCTTTTATTTCCTGTCGCACATAACATGCTGCCAATGTTCTGACCCATCCACTGTAGAGAGTTAGTTTGAACAAGACTAAGAGTCTACAGCTACGCTAGCAGCTCTGCGAGGCTGTACCTAGGCACAGTGGTGCTTTGAGCTATAATGTGACAATGTAAGCATGCTAATATACTCGTAGTGACAGTGATGTTGATAGGTTTTCAATCTAGTGACTCTCCGGGACCCACAGGTGGTCATTTGAGTGGGTCCCCAATAAAATGTTTTTTGTGACAAATTGTAGTCTTAAACTCGTGTTTAGGGATGGGTATCATTAGGATTTTATCAATACTACTACTCTTATTGGTTCTTTTTTATTACTAAATAATTGCTTTTTAAAAAATATATTCTTTAAAAAAAGAATAGATTCAGAAAAGGATTAGAATACATTTTTTTTTAAATATAATTAAATGTTGTTTATAGAGAAGCAACAGTAACGTTTACAACAGCAAAGTCACTATATAAATAATAATAATATCTCACTGGAAACAAGTCTAAAATGAATCATATTCCTGACATCAAAATACTGAGTGAAGTTTAGAAAGAGTGAAGAACTCCGACATCAGTCAGTATCAGTGCTTCCTCCTGTCCTCCTCCCTCTGCTGCTGCTGTGATTCACTGCCTGCAGGAACCGCTGGTGGAGGGAGGAGGGGCTGGTTTGTCTCAGCCAGCAGTAAGTTTACAAGAATTTGCCAAACGTTTTAAGGTATGTGGCAAACTAAGCTAAACAGTCAGACTATATACAGACAGCTTTTGTTTTACCTTGTTTGTAACAATTCGCTATTAGCCGAGCTAGCGCACTGTGCTTGTGTAAACATAGCGCTGGTGGATCAGACTGGACAGAGCAGATTAAATTAAAATATCACTTTCTACATGTTCACCTGTTTATGCTTGTAGAACAGGTGTATTGATAAAGTACTGGCTTTTTACTAGCAAAGTTTTTATTGCACTTACATATAGTAACAAGCGTAGTTGTTGTCAACTTGAGTAACGTTAATCTCCACCGCCTCTCTGCTGTTCTGACTGCGCTCCGTGTGTGTTTACTGCGTCCTTTCGGATTTTAATGCATCAGAGACGCAGGACGTGTACCTAGCAACATCACTGTAGTTACAATGCTAACAATCTCATGTTAAGCAGGTAAAATGTTTTCTTCTTCCCGATTTCTTGCTGCGCTGTAGAATGCTCCCTTTATTTATTTATTTTTAATTTTTTTGCAAGTCCTTTGGAAGCAGAAACCACCGTACAGTTGTACAGTACAATGTTTACCATGTTCAGCATCTCAGTTTAGCTTGTTAGCATGCTAACATTTGCTAATTAGCACTAAACACAAAGTACAGCTAAGGCTGATGGGAATGTCATTAGTTTTGCAGGAATTTGGTCAAAGTATTAGACAAATTAACATTTTGACCTGGTAGTGGTACTAGAGGAAAAGTCAGGGGATCACCAAAGTCTCTAGGATTCATCCTCTGCAGAACATTAAAACCTGCATAAAATGTCTTGGCAATCCAGCAATCCATCCAACAGTTGATGAGATATTTCAGTTTGGACCAAAGTGGTGAACCGACTGACAACCAGAACAACATTGCCATCCATAAAACCACGCTGCTAGCATGGTTAAAAATTAAGTCTCACAAGACATCTCATACTATCACATGACAAGGCACCATTTTTCACATGACCAGCAATGTATTCAGGGATGTGTGTGGTAATGTTGCACAACATTACCACACATGCAGCAATTCTTAGCAATGCAGCTACAAATCCAGATACTTCTCACATTCACTTACTAGCCTCACTAGCCTACACTATGTAGTTGAAACACAGTACATGCCCATTTCACACCACATTTAGTTTGTGTGGTATGTCTTGTTCAGGGGTGATGTGGTGGTTTGTCTGACCACCAGAGCTGCAGGGTGACGTATCTGTTCAGCAACGCTTCAAGTTCACACTAAAAATGTATCCCTTATGCAGAGTGGAGGTACATTGGTTCCTATGTGTCTCTAAGGTGTATCGGTGTGGTTATTTAGTTTCACTAGTGTTCAAGTTCAATAGTTCCCACCTGGTCAAATGGAAATATCAATGAATAAGCTAAAACACTTCAAAGTTTTAATGAAACAGTTCAAACATACCGGAAGTAAATGTGCCCTTAAAACACAATCCTGTGTTATAAAACATGGAAAACTTGTCCCTTCTTTTGAGTGCCCTTGCTTCAGATACCATCCACCTTCTTTGGTGTTGTCTTGCCCTCCACCTGACCCTGCCAATCTCCAACACATGAGCAGCTTTGTACTGACCTCAGGGTCAAGGCATCAGGTGTCAGAGGTCAAGCAGAGAGGGATGGGTCACAATCCAAAGACTTCATACTTATTTTACTGTGAGGGTCATCGCACACCCATTGAAGTTAAAGCTCTTGATACATTCTTGTTCATCTTTGAGGTTTAAACAAACCAAACTACAATGGTGTACTTTGTTTTCAATGGAGGCATTTAAAGTTTGTTTTTAAACTTTTAACTGGAGAACCACCTCCAATTCAAATAAATGTGTTACGGGAAACAGCAGTGAAAGTTTATCTTGCCATTAATATTCATGAAATGGCTAATTTGCATTTTGTATTAAATATGCCACCTTCAATACAAGGGCGTAACTTTGGTTTGAGAAGGTCTGGAAACAGGCCGACAGAAGAATACACAAGACGTCATTCCACATTGAAATCTAATCAGTTATATTTAAACTAAAAGTCAAAAAAAGTTAGCCTAGTGTTAAAGGGTAGTTTCACATTTTTTCAAGTCTATCTTAATATAACACTCACCTGTCCATTAACCCTGTCTCCTAGAAATTACATCTCTATGTTATAATTATTTTCCCAATTACGTTGTGGTGACAGGTATAATCGCTGGCTGGATTATGTTCACAGGCGATGCTTTGCTGAATGAATAAAGTGCTAAATTTTTATGAACCTCACCAAAGTCGCAGGGAGGTGGTCAGGGAGGATGGTGGGCGTACACAGCGCAGCACTGTGACACCAGAGTCTGGAGTTTGCATCCAGACTCCAGTCTGTGGTCAGGTTTAGGCAACAAAAGCACTTTGGTGAAGCTTGGGAAAGACGCACTCTCAACTGTCTGTTGAAGCACAAAGGGAATTTTGTACTTAAAGCTTTGAGGGATACCCACTTGATTCGACTAACTCAGACTGCTGAAGCTTCATATTAGCTTTTGCTGAATCTAATTTTACACGGAATAAGGACTGTGAATTCTTACACTGAAATCACTTTAGGAAGGGACCTCTCCACAGCCAGCATGGACAAGAGGTACAAAACCTGCAAACAAAAACTGCTCCAATGTACATGTGGACAAGTGAGTTTTGTTTTGAGATAGACTTGTAAAAATGTGAACCTATCCTTTAACCTAAACATCTAGACATCATTTGACCTGCAAATCAAACAAACGTGAGCAGATTATGCACAAATGTTACTGCTGTTGGAATTCTCCATGAGATCAGACATATTGTTACACTGACTTCGTCATTTCATAACCCTTCACCCTGAGTCTAACCCTAACCACAGGACACCCAACATTATACCTCACAGTCATACAGAAGCTCACACACACCCACACAAGGTCAGCAGGTCATGAATTGTGTCTTGCCTTTGGTATGCCCCCCCGCGGGTAAATGGGTTATCAGTCTGCTGCAATCTGAGCAACACAGCAGCTAACAAACCAATCACAGTGGCAGATTTGCATTCCTTCTGTCCAAGTGCTTGAGTAGACAACTAATTGGTTCCTTTGTGTGAATGAGGTGTGGGGTATTATTTAGCTGTGGGTGGCTGCTTAAGACAAGAGCACTTTTGGAGATCGCAGCTGGTGGAAAAACCTCATACTCATGTTTTTGTTGGTTATAATGCTTACTTCTTCTTTCCCCCAATTTATGTAATTACATACATGGACAAAAACTTTCATACATTTGCGTTAAGAGTGAACATACTTTTGCTTATAAAAACTGAAAACTATCAATACAAACAACGTCTGTGTCTGGCTTGCAGTCTATGCTGAAAAATAGAGATACCAAGAAGCGTTGTTTGGTTTGAGAGAGATACAGTGGTGGTCGAGTGACCTAGAATGAGTGAATGAGGAGAGGGAGCGCCGGTAGCGAGAAAGCGAGAATCAGAGAAACTAAATGTTATTTTCTGATTGTTTCACAGCGGTTATCAGAATCAGAAATACTTTATTGATCCCCGTGGGGAAACTCTTTCGTTACAGCTGCACACTGTCACGTCAGCGCATACTTGAGAATATAAGGAATAGAAGTACTAAGCAAATCAAAATATAATACACTATAATTCAGGTAAGATAAATTAAGTACAAAGTGGATATAAGTATAAAAGCTGAAATAAGTGTAAGTACCAAAGTGGATTTAGAGGTTGATCTAAAGCACAAAACACGGCTGCACCCCCACACACCGTTGTTGAAGCGGTGACCGTCCTCTGCTGCTGGAGCGGAGCATTTCTTAGAATCTGGAAATGAATTTGGATTAGTCTGAGTGAATATTCTTACTCTGGATAAAATGTGATGACTTGGAAATTGCATATTGGCCTAACTGGAAATGGCTAAAGGTGCGTAAAAACTACTGAAAATATTGAGTGTGAGTGTTCATTAAACCCTCAAGTCCCTGCATGAGTTGTTTTCACCCAAAAAAAAAATAGTTTCTGATTATTTGTACTCCATAATAATAAAACCATAAGCATGGGCACAGCCTGTGATCAGAGCTGTACAGGGGTCAGAAAAGTTTCCTGCCGTGCGCTCTAAGAGAAAAGTAGACAGCGGAAACACAACTTTTAGGCTACTTCCCATAGTTCAAAACCAGTAGCTATCTCTCATATTAGCACAAATCTTTTGAGGAAATATACTCACTCGAATGATATGAAGGCACAGAAAATAAACAATGTGAGAGCTCACTTTTTTTCAAAAGCTTTCATTTTTCAAGATTTTTAAATGCAGCCCTCATAAAATGAGAAAAGATTCACTATTAACATCTGTGTAATACAATGTTAGTTTCTTTTGTGTTGTTGGTGTATGTACTCATTACTCATACTCGCACAACTCAAACAGTATTACTATTTTCTACCCGTTGAAGCAGCAACAGGGGAGGCCGGGGATGGTTGTAACACTTAATAGGCCTACTTAAAGGTGGGGTATGCGATTCTAATCCAGATTCAGCGAATATCTCCTCACGGTCCGCTAGCCGTCCGTTCAGCTTACTTTCTAGTTTGCCAAGATCTGCTGCTGTTGTGATGTTAGCTATAGCAGCAGGAGAGTTGTGAGCGTCGCTGTCTGGAGCTGCTGTGCTGGCTCTGGGAAACCGTCTCGTCCACTCTGGAGGTTATCTTAGCAGCAGCAACTGTGGGGACGGTTTGCTAACCTTAGCTAGGTTTTGTGTTAGCTTACCCCACCTTTAAAGGAGCAGTGTGTAAGATTTAGGGGGCTCTATATGCAGAATTTGCTAAAAATGGAATATAATATTCATAAGCATGTTTTCATTAGTGTACAATCACCTGAAAATAACAATTGTTGTGCTTTCATTGCCTTAGAATGAGGCCAACAGTGATGTGACTGACAAACAAGGGCATCCTGCTGAAAGAGGCATCAGATCAGAAAACGATTCCCTGTATGAGTCGTTCTAGAGGGCAGTCACAAATGAAGCATTTTGTAGATTAATTTGGAGTATTTGCTGGCTTGTCAGATTGTTAATCAGTGTCTGACACCCCCTCCCTCCACACCTTTACAGTGTCAAAGTTGGGGGGATGCCTTTTGACAATTTTTGTAACTTTGCGTAACCAACAATCCGACTTTAATGCTTTTCATGTGAAAAACCGAGTGCAACACTGTGAAGGCTTTCGAGAGGAGACTTTTGCGCTGTTATTCCCATTTGTATGACTCATCACATTTAAACAACAAAGACACACAAAAAACTCAGAGCTCCTGGAGACAGACTGGGGAAACAGTGTCATGCAGCCAGGTAAAGGCTGTGAGGCCAGGCTTTTTACCCCGCCTTCAAGGCCATTCAGAACAGGTATAAACCCTTATGCCTTCAAATGTAGTTCGACAACTTGTTGTACAAACTAGCTCATTTCAAACATACTGAATCCTTAACCCGTGGAATCTCTTACTACGCATGGTTTGGTAAATGAGGCCCCAGCTGGCTGTACATTTCCTCAAAATTATGTTTTTCTAAAACATATTCACATATGAACACAATTCGTAGGTGAAAATGAAAATGATGACGTTATTTAACCGATGCATTAATGTTAGTGGTTGCTCAAATCAAATCTTGTAGTAATCAGAACTGTAGCTAGTGCACCGTGTTGTTCCCAAGCTTTTACTGAAACACTCTAAGATTCAAGATCATTTTATGCAATCCTCGTCACCCTTCACTGACTGACTGTGACTTTCAGATTCAATTAAAATGTTCTATTAAATTAATTTTAGCTCCCAGTTTTGTAGTCATATCTCAAATTTGATAACTTACTTTTCCCATCATGTCTGATTTATCACAAATTATGGATGCATTCAGTGATGCAAATATCATTATCAATTGTTGTTTTTCTTTCTTTTTTCCTTCCTGTTGAGATAAGAAGAGCTGGCAACTCGAAACAGCTTCTACTTCCAACATCTGAACAACCAATCGAACTGCATAACACAAGTGTATTCAGATCTTTGTCATATGGCCAGACAGCTAACACCTTTGATAACAACAATGGGCGTTTGCATTTTGTATTGCAGGTGGATAACAGTCTGTTTCGTGTAAACAAGAAGGAGAGAGAGAAAGAAGTTTTAGTAATTCAAAAGAGGTGGAATCTTTTTTGCTCTTGTTTGTTTCGATTTACGTACAAAGAAGGAGCAACGCCTGATGACGCCTTTTGTCTGTGGTGGCTCTGAGGTGCAAAACACACCAACATTTATGAAATGAATCGACAAATCAGAAAACACGATGGCATTTTGGAAAGCTCAAAATTTCATAAAACTAAACAGGATTTCAGAAAGCATTTCAATCAATAATGTCATTTCAGAAAACTCATCGCAGGAAATAAAAACAAACGTGAGACTGTAGGAGAGACACATCACCGACATATATTCAGATTTAAGAATGAGAAAGTACCTACATTCTTGTTGGTGAACAATTGTGTTTTTTAAGTCGTGTTCTCTAAAATTGTTTCCTGTTCATTTGTTATCTGTATGTTGTTGTTCATTCATTCATTCAACCTTTATTTTAGGGCATGCACTCATTTTCAATGATGTCAACAGTACAAAACAGAATAAATACACACAAGAAATAATGAACTGGAAAACAAACAAACAGACAGCAACAGAACACAGTTTAACACAATTAAAAAGTGCGGAGTAGATTGTAATCATGGTTTGAAGTTGACCTATACCTGCAGGTACAAATGCGTTGCATTTTAGTGTGTGTTGTAAAACGTAATGTAATGTAAGTGTGTGCAGCACAAAAACTAAAAGCAGTTGTCCCAAATGTTGTGTTTGCACACGGGACATCGAGCTTCAACCAATCACTAGACTGAGTCAAATAATGATTGATATATTGTGGCAAGTTGCCACTGCGTGTTGTTGTGTTTTGCACCGAAGGGCCACCGTACCTTCCCCTCTCTGTCGCTTCCTTTCACTGAGCTCTACTTGCGTGTTTGTATCCGTTCTGTATTTTTTCTGCATTTATTGCCTCCTGTTCTTTTAAACAGGTGGATGATTTTGGTTATCTTAATATTGTAAGTAACTTAACTAATAAACAGTAACTAATAAAACACAACTGGCTGCAACAGTTAGCTGCTGTCTGTGGAGCTGGAAAGGTTCAGACTTGCGGCTGCTGCTCCGCAGTCTCCCAGAAGTGCTCAGTGTGATCGATACGTGGTGACTTGGATGACAGCTGCAGATAAATTACATCAACTTCACATTAATCACACTGTAATTAACAGTCATATTGTTTGATAGGCATTGGCAACCTGGGAGGCACTTCACCAGGATAAAAATAGTTTATCATTAGATGATGTGATGGCTCCGAAATGGCAAGATAATTCAACAAAAGCTGTGTCCAACACACTGTTTCAGCTTACCTGGTGTCTTTGTCACTTAGTTAGGGCAGATATTGCCCGTGGTGGAAAGTAACTAAGTACGTTTACTACAGTTTTTACAAAGTATTTACATAGTACCGCACTTAGGTAGAATTTTGAGATAGCAAAATAAAGTAGCATAACATTTTACTCTAATTTTACTGCAATTATTTGACAGCTGCAGTACTTTGCATATTTATATTTGACGTAGAAAAATATGTGGCCAGTTTATGAAATGCAATTGCATTGTTATGCATTGTTAGTAGCTTCACCAGCCACGAGCATTAACATGATGCTTGCACAGTAATGCATGCAACAATAATGCACGCAGTAATGTGTTATAATATATAATAACACTGACAGGCACCGTTGTGCTGCATAATTAGTAATTTTACTTTTGATACTTTAAGATATTTTGAATGCAGGACTTTTAGTTATAACAGAGTACTTTTAAATTGTAGTATTGCTACTTCTCCTTAAGTAAAAGGTCTGGATATAGGAACAAGACGTTTATTTTAAGATTTTGGAGCACTGGCCCCATCAGTGAAATCAGTTAAATGCAACCTTGTCCTGATCTGAGCCTGGAATATTGCAGCCATGAAAACACAAAGCCAAGGGCGGTCACTGAGCGGCCATCGAGGTTTCCCTGCGAGGATGAGTTCTTACACATTCAGTAACATTCACACAATAATAATGTAGCGCTTGTTCTTCTACATTATAACCTACTACTACTTAACAACATAACATCAGGTCAGATTGGTGTTTTTCAACACTGAACTGGTTTGACTCTGGTTTGGTAATTAAATTCTACAGTTTGGTTACTATTAGCATAATGTTGCACCGGTGCAGCAGTGTCACATCCCTTCGCTGAAATCCCACAGTGCCGAATCAGCGCCAGCGAGCTTTGAAGTTGTTTTGGCAGTTTGTGGAGGCTCAGTGTCCAATAATGACACATCTTTTTGGCAGTTTCTTTATTTACCTGTGGCAACTCCACAGCATCGCTCACAGGCAAGATCTCTAGCAATCCATTCCCTTCCCAACAAACTGTTGCACATATTCAACTAGTGATTCTGAAAGCACCTATTTATATCACTGAAAAACAGAAGCTGTTCGGATGTTTTCAAACCATGCAAAAATATTCCTACATATATTTCAGCCACTGACCGTCACAGAGGGAAAACACTTGCAAATTATAATGCTATAAAATGAATGAATTTGGAGTTAAAATATGATACGATATACTATATAAATAAAATAATAATTAATAAAAGGTACTAAATTACTTTTCTCTCTGGTCCTTGCCGCAGCGCCGTGGGTTCTTTGTTGCACGTCACCCCCCCCTCTCTCCCCCGCCTCTCCTGTCTATCTCTACGGCTGTCACGATCAAATAAAGGCAAAAATAATAATAATAATAATGCAGGTCGATGTCCAGTATCATCCTCTGCTGCACCTGACAGATGTTAAACAACACAAGTGGAAAAAGGGGTTACCCATGTTTGTATTGTTCAGCTGTCATGGCCGTGCCGAAGCTGGAGTCTGTAACAGTAAAACAGTGATCGTGTTCATGGGTCGCGGTCTCACGAGGAGGATTAGTTTCTCCCGACCGGAATCAGAAATTCTTCCATTTTTGCATCAGGTTTAAGGGGAAAACACCGCTAAAAAAATGAATGTTCAGTCTCTGCGAGTCAAGAGGGCTGTTCAGTTTCCATTAAACTGCAGAGTGTGATTTAATGTAAGGCTTTTGGATGAGAGAGTTTAAGGAGTCCCCTCCCCCCTCCCTCCTCCCCCTCCCTCCCTCCGGTCTGCAGGGATACACCCAGTTTTAATATCTTTCCCTCTCACCTCCGAAGGTGCTCAGGTGTATTTCTGGTGAGTGTGTGTGTGTGTGCGCGCATTAACCCTGTGTGCCTGCTTGTATGTGCCCCACATCACTCGCTTGGTGTGTGTGTGTGTGTGTGTGTGTGTGTGTGTGTGTGTGTGTGTGTGTGTACTCCCCATGCAGCCGACCCTGTGTAAGATGGATGTTAGGTGCTGAAGAGCATTTTTTCCTCTCCATGGGAGGAGCCCTTACATATAATAACCTAGAAACCTTTCAGCGCTGCCTCTCTGTCTCTCTCCATCACTCAGTGTGTAACTTTCTCTCCCAGCATGCAGCTGTCTGTCTCTGCACTGCTTGTAGCTCAAAGCCGTCCTTTTCTATTTCGGTCCTTTTTGCGTCTCTCTCTGCATTTAGCTCTTTATGGTTGCGTTCAGAGCGGATGTGGGTTTGTATGTCAGTCGGTGTTGTCGTGTTCCTCGCTGTGTGACACCACCCGGTCAGTTAGCAGTGAGAACGTACTGTGATGAGCGCTGGGCTTTGGTTGGATATGTATTTGCATATGTGAGCCACATCAACCAGCTTTATCTTTACATTTTGAAAGGTTGTGCTTATACATCAGAGGACAATGATCTTTTTTTATGACATTTTGTAGATTTTCCCCCAGCGCTGAATGTGATAAAATTATTGTGTATAAATGTACTGTAGATGTATGAAAGGTGCACTGGAACCCTCTTGATTATAAGAGACAAATAAAAAAAGTATTTAAAGAAAAATAAGTGATCAAATGATCTCCATTAGTAACCATGTTATAAGAATCAGACAGATCAGATCCTTAAAGCCACAATGTGAATATTTTTTATGTGCCCATTTTTCACATTACTCTGAAGGCAGAAGTGCCTGTTTTGGTTTTTATTTTTTCATACAAACACTTTTATCTTTGTCTTTAATTGGTTGTGAAATGTTTGTGAGCGGACGTCCTCACGTCAGGATGTTTCGATCCTCTCCTATCATCCAGGCGTGTTTACATGTTTATTTTTTATTGAAGCTACAGAAAGCAAACTGGAGCCTCCGATGGAATTAAAAGGGTCCAGATTTCAAGATTGTTAGATTATTTATAAGCAGCTATATTATTGATGATGATCATTTTGTTTTGTTTTTCAGAGTCAAATATTGTTGCATGACAGTGTTTTTCTATAAAGTGATTGCATATTTCTTGTAATGCTAGTGTAATGTACATGAGTGCATATTTATCATCAGGATTATCTTTAATCGCCTGTGATACCCTGTGAAATGTCTTGCAGACCTCCTGGTTGGACCAGGACAGATTGGACTATTTAAGAACAAATATTAAACTGTTGATCTAGGCTTATAAAGCTGCAGAATGCATACGCTGAATAGCTAAAGGGCCTGCTGATGATGGCAACAACACATTTTGACGTCCAGAAAAGACGGTCCGGTTCAACTTTCATTTTGGAACTATTTTTGAACAATTACGGGACGTCTTAGGGGGACATTCAGACAACGTTCAGACAACAGTCATACAACGGGCCAGTGTTTGCTGGGTTCTCACCAGAGAAGAGCTCCCTATGTGGTTGAATCCAGCAGCATAAAATCATCAAGCTTCGAGGGTGCACATCCTCCTGCCTCCTTAGGGTTACCTCTCCTTGCCTTGATGGGGCAGCCGTAATGATGCTCTTCTTGTAATAATAATCTGCAGCCCAGTGAAATTTTACATTTCCTGTTCTAAGCAGTAGGTGTCTGATTGCTCTTTCCTCTGACAAATCAGCTGGAAAGCAGGAAGTAATGTGTTTGATGTCTCTTTAGTTAACAGCAACAGTCGCAGCCACGGCTGAACACGTGAAACACAGGTGACTCAAAGGAACTCAACGAGAAAGTCAAGGTTTTGTGGGCTTCAGCACTTGAGTGTTCATATATATTTACATATATGTGCTCATGTTGATTGACAGCTCGCATATCAAAATGAAAGTGCCTCTTTAATAGCCAAGAGACACTGACAACTAGCCGCTATACTGATACAACCCACCTTCCCATTATGTAGGAGTTCTCAAATTTGTCCATAAGGGTGCTGTCACACACTGACGCGTGTGAAAGCTGTCAGTCAAACTCGGGGGTGGGCTGAACAACTGGACCAAGACCGCCTGAAAAGGAGGGCCTCGGCCCGCTACCGAAGAACTCTGGTGCAGTCTGTTTGTGGTGTGAAGGATTTGATGACAAGAGATGTGATTTTAGCATAAAATCAAAGGAGAAGCTACCGTTAACTCCATCTTCTGGCCTTGAACTGTCAAGGAAGCAATCTTATACGATCTCTTTAAGCAACGTATATATTAATGCAAATCATTTCAGAATCATGGCAACGCGTCTGTGCGTCGGCACGTGATCAATCGGAAAGTGAAAAGGTATCAAACCAATTCTGTCCTACTGCAGGGATTTGAGCAGTTCCTCAAAAAAAAAAAAAAAGTGTTGAAACGTGGCAAACACAACTATCCTCCCGTAATATTACAGTCATCATTATTCCTAACACGAGGTCCAGTTACCGTCTCGACTAATATCACGATCGATTATTTCTTCACGAGCTCTTTGTGACACCAGAAGACATAAATAAACACATCAGGTTCAATAAAGTGCTGCCTGACCTGCTGTCAGTCATCCTCCATCATCAGCGCGACGTGGACCCATGTGATGACGCCGGACGACAGTCGTCAGAACTGCGAGTCACCTGTCAGTCCACTTGACTTCATGTTCACAGCTCACATTCACAGTGTGAACATGAACCTCATCTAACCTCTGACCTTTCAGGTGTAATTTACCATAAGGCAGCTACTGTATATTATTCTCCTGCACAAAAATCATGTAAACATCTCACACTAAGGGCTCTTTCACACCTGTAGTTCAGTTCATTTGGTCCAGATCCAGGAGAAAAAGGAATCCATTGAATGTTTTGGTTCTGGTCCGGTTCATGTTCACACTGTGAATGTGAGCTGTGAACATGAACCGGACCAGAACCAAAACATTCAATGGATTCCTTTTTCTCCTGGATCTGGACCAAATGAACTGAACTACAGGTGTGAAAGAGCCCTTAGTGTGAGATGTTTACATGATTTTTGTGCAGGAGAATAATATACAGTAGCTGCCTTATGGTAAATTACACCTGAAAGGTCAGAGGTTAGATCCACACACCACAACAACACCTTGACAGTCACTCAACACCCATGCTCTGGCTGAACTGCAGCAAAATGTCCGATATCTAAATGTAAAACATCTTAGCACAGCTCCATCCATACTCCATCACATTAAAGCTGTGAAGTCTAACCAGTGTTTAGTGCCGCTCTCGTTCCCTCCCACCAGTTATCCTCTCTCCAAACCCGGATGTCGCTTTAGCTGAGGAGGAATACTTGTGAGGCTGTTCAGCAGGTTCACAACGGACGTCCACCCACTGCAAATGGAGCATGGAAAATATGTACCAGCTGGATGAGGAGATTCATAGCTCCCTCCAGACATAAATGAGCTTTGGAAAACATTCATCTTCTCTGTATGTTTATCCTGCTGCCTGTCTGTATGTCCCTCTCTAATTATCTGTCTCTGTCTGTCTTTCCTTGTCTCTGCTTTACTGCCTCCTCCCTCTGTTTTTTATTTGCCTTTTCTCTCTTGCCCTGACGCAGCACATCGCTAGCCTTAGCATGCTACTCTGACTGCTCAGCTGTGGTAAATTTCATCTTTACATGCTCAGCACGCCGGAGGAAAATCTCACATCCCAAAAGGTTCAGTCTTGCAATAATCTTTGCTCCCCCCCCCCCCCTTTTTTTTTTTTCACACACATGAAGTCACATGAATAAACCTGAACACACACATTCATCATGGAGACGAAGATCCCACTTTACATTACATGCGCCAACAGTTGTGGTGGTTTCGAATGCGCTGGTAATATCTGGAGTTGTTGAAAAGCTGAGTATGATGTCAGTACACTGCACAGTCCACATGTTGGTATATTGTTGCCCACCTAGGTGGTGACGCTTTATACCAAAGTCACCAAAGAGTAATCTCACTTCCCAGCATGCCGCTTTTGGAAGTCTCGTACTTTTGATGTCCAAGTACTTAGGCACAGCGGCCCTTTTAGCTAAATGCTAACAGCAGCATGCTAATATGCTCACAATGACAGTGCTAACTGTTTAGCAGGTATAATGTTCACCATGTTCGCCATCTTAGTTTAGCTTGTTAGCATGCTAACATTAGCTAATTAGTAAACACAGAGCGCAGCTGAGGCTGATGGGAGCGTCATCAGCTCTGCAGGTCAGAAACCAAAGTGTCGGACACGTTAACATGTCGACCTGATGGTGGCGCTAGATGGAAAGTCAGAGGATCAGCAGAGTTATTACAGTTCATCCTGAGGGGAGCATGAACGATGAAGCACGTCTCATCACAGTCCAGCAGCTGCTGATGCTTCAGTCTGGACCGAACGGCTGACACAACCCTGGCATGGCTGAACGTTTTTAGTGGTGGTAGTAGTTTTGATTAATTGACCCTCGCTGCATGTGGACAGATGCTTATAGCCACCGAGTGTACCATGTGGGCATGGTGTAAATAATCTGTGTGACCACTTCATAAAAACAGGCTCTCCATCTGCTCTGCATCGACTCTGCGTTTTTGTTATTTGAGGTTTGGTTGTGTGTTTGAAATATAATGTTCTGAAGCCCTCTTCATACTCAGTGTGATATAATAGAAACATATTTTTAGGAGTAATACAGTACTGTTAACAGTACAATGATGCCCCATCAGTCCTCTTACGGGGTTAATGTAATAAAATACATCCAACACAGATGTTCCTTTTGCCTGTGTGTGTTGGTGTGTGTGTAACCTGGTGTGAAGGGCAACCAGGATGCAGAGACAATAAGCGTGCTTACTGATTGTGGAGGACACAGTGATCAGATTAAATTATGTAGAACAGTAAAGCAACGAGTTGTTGGATCTCCCAAACGTAAATGTGTCCAAAATAATCTTATATAATAATATTTGGAAGGACTAGTTGGGATTACTGTAGCTACGTCTTGTCATTAACATTAATTAGTTTTGTTTTTTAGCTTGTTGTTGTATTTTTTTTGGGGGGGGGACGACTTTGGATTGTTCTTCCTCTGTTAAGGTAAGGCACATGACAAAAACAAACATACACACAACAAATAACAAAACATAGAAGAAAAGATAAAATAGAATAGCAAAACAGTGTTTTTTCAGATGAGGGCAATCACATGTTTCAAGGTAATACATTACATTTCACTTTGCACTTCACATTATTAATATGCAACTGAAGTTCAAATTTTCAAAGTAACCTTCCAAGTCTCTGTGGTAGGCCACAGGAAAGAGTGTGTGTGTGTGTGTGTGTGTGTGTGTGTGTGTGCAGTCATCCTCGGGGGAGAACGTGGGTGTGGAGCAGGCAGCAGAAGAGACAACCCCAATGCAGCACTAATGATTCATAAAGACCCGGCCGAGCCCGCTGGGAATCCACCACAGGTAGACTTCAAACAGCAGAGAGGCAGAGCGGCAGAGGAAGAGGCAGACAAAGAGAGGTGACAAATCACACAGAACGAAAGAAAGAAAGAAAGGAAGAAATGAACAAAGTAAATACTTAGCAACATGTTATTGATGTGTTTCTGATGCTTTGAAATTGAGACTACGGAAGTGGTTTGTACATAACGAGGTGTGATTCTTGACGACAGAAGACGGATGAGATTCTGCAATCAAACTCTGTTTGTCTCTGATTTCATAATCTCTACACTCTGTGCAGGTGTTTTACACACATGCATACACACCCCACACACACATAACACCACGCCCAATAGCACGCTCACGCATGTTTGCTATATTTTACAGGGCAACCGAACGGCTTTTATTACTTTTCTGAGCATAATCGTAACCTTTCCTGAACTTTAATCCTCTCCCTAGAAAGGAATGCCTCGATGGTGAGGACAAACAAAATGGCTACCTGTGGGAGGTTCATCATGTGAGAGTAATTGCAAGAATATACAAAGGCATGAACCCTCACATAAACACTTTAACTGACCAACACAAAGTGTGTCCAGACATGCACCTCTTTAGTAAATGTGATCTCATGTCGGAATAAGAACCTAATAAGAACATGGTGACATTTCCGCATCAAATTCAGCACAAGAAGTGAAGAACGCAAAGTTTGCAGCAGCGCAGAGTTCAAATGCTCCACCTTCTAAGGTCACTGTAATCAATTATCATTTCTTATGCACAAAGAAAATAAATCGGTTCAATTAACCACAAAATACTGAAAATGAGCCGATTTTAAGTCGTCGAGGCGATCCTTGTCATGTCGGATCAGTCTATGAAAACGATTTCCCCCCTCGTGGTATCAGAAGAGGTAAAACCAAAAACAAACAACACAAAAAAAAAACAATACTTGCACAACAACAGTTAGAATCAGACCAGTCGCACACCTTCTCCACACTTTAAACTTCAATTCATGTCAACTGCGTGGAGGAATAAATACAATAATAATAATATTTCAGCAAACGCTTTACGGACAGCTTCAAGGCTTTAACTGTAATTTAGGATTTAAAATCATCAGTGACGTGATGGATCAGGATGAGAAAACAGAAAACACTCTTGTTCCTACATATCATAACTTATTAAACTCAGCGCTGTGCACCAGCGAGCGTCGTGGCTCCGAGTCCGAAATGTCCCGTCGTGTCTGAATGAAGCCGCGAGGAACATCAAACTAAGAGTCTCCTCCGCCTGAATGACAAAAAGCCACCGCGTTAACAGATTAATGGAGCCAGTACATTTCGGGTATTCCATATTTTGGAAGGGCTTTATAGGCAACTGCATAACTACTGAACACTTAGTGTTTAAACTGAAATACCACTGAATCTAAAGCACTGAGATATTTGACTTTGAAAACCATCAATCTCAGTTTATGTGGTTTGAATTCCCCTCTTTGAAATTTGTAGGTGATTTAAAGTTTTGCAATGTCAATAACTTGATTTTTAGGGTTCATCAATATTCGAAAACAAAAATATATACATACATATATATATATTCAAATAGTCAAATTCTGATCTAAAAATCAAACTGGATCAAGACGCATCAAGATGAAAAATGAACACAAGGAACCAGACCTCTTTGATATGATCCAAGCTTGTATTCTAAAACACCAGAAGAAGACATATGCTTGGTAGCTCAGATGTTTTTAAATTTTACATCGTGAATTTCGGCGTCTGAATTTTAAATTTTATCGCATTCAGTAGTGGTTACAATTAATTTGCATATATGATTCTGATTATTAAAAGTCAGTAATTTGTGAAACTCCTCTTTTTGTGTGTGTGTTTCAGAAAGAGACGGGAACAGTAAGTAAAAAGTAAATGTCAACTTTTCTGAACTGTGTGAGTCAGGGGAAGCACGTGGCTGAGCGACCAACGCACAATAGAGATATTGAAATCCCTATATATCAAAACTAATTAAACATCATGTCTACAGTTTCTCCCCTCTTTGCCCTGCTCTCCCTCTCTCCGTCTCCTGCCCTGCAAACGAGCGCTATAATAAACAGAATAATAGCGAGCCCCGGGGACTAAACAAACAAACAAGAAATAGCAAATCAACAAAGTACCTAATTATGAAGATTGCATTGCTGCTGGTGATCATTAGTCGAGGGATATTAATGCAGACTACTGTTTCTGGCTTGAAACACAGGAAGAATAAGCAGAGACTATTCCGGAGTCAGTGCTTTAATAATGCACTGTGCCGGGCCTCCGAGCAGACCTTCAGCAGCGATGGGCCGCATTTGTTTACATCTCACTCGCTTAATTTTAATTTGTGATACTCGAAGATACTTTGAAACACTAATATTGTCAAACTGCTAAAATTGGTGATTAGATATAAAATAAAGCTGAAATGGAAATGTGATAACAGCGTAACACTGGCTGTGACGTGGTGACACTAACTAATTATACGCACTCCACTTCAGTTTGGTCGGCTGGGCAGAGTGAGGCTTCTGGAAACGCCGCTGTGTAAACCTTTATTAATAAATCACTCAGAAATAATTCACCCGGTTGTTGGGGACATGGTTAAAGACAATAATAATAATAATGCAACGACAATATTTAAAGTGATTTTAAAGAATAATATCTGAACTTTTTATTAAAAAGACAAATACTGCTCCCTCCTGCTTTCTAGTCTTTGACGACATCTCACAGTAATCACCAACGTACTCATGATCACACTTGTTCACTTCATACTGCTCTATGTCTTTTGTTAGATATATATTTCACAACATGTGCTATTTAAAGCATCAATCACACCAGTTACAATTTATCGAATACCGTTTTATCCTTTTATGTTTTGTTGTCTCCATTAAAAGAAACATAGAGTCTCGTGTTGTCTGCAGATAAAATGTGCAGCAATATACAAATTCATAAAAAAAAAAAAAGTCAATGGAGCCAAATGGAAGCAGATTTACTTCTTGCACTTGTGGAGTTGAAAATGTTACAACTTAGAAATGTGACTGTCAGCACATCGAAAGATGATTCCCAGCAAGCAGCGGAGATATTAACATGTAGGACAAATGATTATGGAAGATTTTTTCTGCACTTGATTAATGTACAGAGGCGACCTGGCGGAACATGTCTGAAATAAGTGGAGGTTCTGGCAGATTCTGGCAACATCTAATGCTAATCACGCTGAGTACGAGCTGCCCCGCACCGCTGCGGTTGATTGGTTGAGCTGACTGCAGGACTGGCAGCAGCTTCCTCATTGTCCGGAGCGCCACAGTCCCAACAATCTTCAGTATTCAGAAACTGAATTTTCTTTATTAAAACCCAATATGTAGAAGAGTATTGAGGTCTGGACTGAAACATTTAATGAAGGTGACAAAGAAATGACCATAAATCATTGTTATTACAACAAATAAGGGCATATCTCAAGTTTTGTATGTTGTTTGGGCATAAACAAATATATATTCCCTTTGTTTAGTGAAAGTAATTCACAGGCAAAAGAAATGTTCAGTATGTTATGCTACAGAGTGGCGTTACTGACGTCATTTAGAGCCCAGAGAGGTTTAACTCACTGTTAGATGTTTTATGAACTGTCCAAAACTCCAATAATAGAAATCCAAATAGACTTATTTTGGCTTCAGGAGGGGTACTGCTGTATAAAAAGTCCCAGATACAGATCAGAACGACCAGGTTTTGGTTTCACTCTGACAGACGTCCATAAATCTGCTCAGTTCAAATAGACATTCGTTCACTTTTCAGTAAATCCAGCGAAAGCAGATTTCTCCTCCGTTTACCAAGTCCGTCTGAAAGCAGTGTGTGTGTTTTATAAGGCCTTTGTCCTTGAACCAAACTTTCATTGACAACTTGCTTTTTTTTTTTTACCAGTGTACACAGAGCAGATAATCCTAAACACACACACACTCACACACACACACACACACTCACACACACACACACACACACACACACACACAGATGGATAAGTCATTGGCTGTTGTCCTAAAGCTCACAAAGGAATGCCAGAGGGTAAAGCAAGGGGCTAGAGATGACTCACTTTGTGCACTATAGCTCTTTCTCTTCCTCTCTTTTTACAGAGCAACACTATACACACAACAGTCGTCACACACACACACACACACACACACACACACACACACACACACACACACACACACACACACACACAGGCAGAGATAAACAGGCAACCTCTCCTGGCTGTTTCAAACCAGCTTGTCCCTTTAATCTGTGACCTGACTTCCCAAACTGTCGGTATGCGAAATGCTAGAGGAATGCCAAACAAACAGACATGCCTCAACATCACAGAGACGTTTTTAAAAAAACAAAACATGAAAACATGTGGGGAAAGGAGGAGAAGTCAGGAGAGGGAAAAGTCGAGCGAGAGGATCAGAGAAAAGGAGATAGGTCGGGGATGAACGGAGGGAAAGGGCAAAGTCAGACAGGACAGGGAACTGGTTTGAAGAGTACGACAGAAGAGGAGAAAGAGTGTTGAAGGGAAAAGGAAAGACGAGTGAGGTGAAAAGGCAGAGGGAGATGAGGGGCAGGTGGAGACAGGGAGGATAAAGAGAAATGAAAGGATTGAAGAGGTAGGAAAAGAAAAGAGAGTAGACAGATGGGTGGGAGGAGACGGCGAGGAATGAAAGGGAAGAGCGGCGTGACGATAAGACGAAAGCCGAGGGGATGGAGAGCAGGGGAGGTGAGGACCGGGAATGAGAAGTGGAGAGAAGAAGAGCAAGGGGATGAACAAGAGGAATGGACAGATGGTGGGATAAGAGAAAGGGAGGAGGAGGAGGACAGATAAGAGGAAGGGGGGAGGAGACGAGGGGAAAGAGGATGAAGAAAATATAGGTGAAAGGAGCCGGTAGAGAAAAGGTGAAAAAAAAAAAAAACGAGATGGAAAATAAGAGGACTCAAGTAAAATTAGGAGTCAGAGAAGAAGAGAGGTGTGAAATAGAAGAGGAGGGAGCACAGAAGAGGTGAAGAGGAAGGAGAGACCGTGCTTTACCATAAACACATTTGTCATATCTGTCATCAGAACAAAAACACATGACGCACAACAACAGGATCTGTGCTGCCGGGAGAGCAAACCTCGCAAACGCAAACAGAAACGAACAAACAAAAAGACGAGTTCGGGAAGGACTCTGATATTCCTGCTGATATTCGCACTGTACATATTTTACGATAAGAAAATGTTTTGAATGGATTTTTGTGCCCTTGGAGCTGCTCACTCCACCTTGTATGTAAAACACACACATGCTTAAATATTTCAGTTTACAGGATCACAGAAAGGAAAGTTGTGTTGAAAATAGTTTCTGAAGAGGCAACATGGACGCTTTCTTTCCACAAGGGCAGAAAGATGACACTTCAAGGTTCAACACAGAGATATGTGGTTAAGATTAGAGCGTTAAAGTGGTGTGTGTGTGTGTGGGTGTGTGTGTGTGCTGAGTGTTTATGAGTGTCTATATGTTACTAAAGATTTAAAGGATGGAGATGTTTCAGTAAATAAATGTCCCCTGCTGTGTTAGCTATTTAGAATAGAGAAGCTTAAGACCCTTTGCTGCCAGCTGAGGATTTGTCTGTGTGTGTGTGTGTGTGTGTGTGTGTGTGTGTGTGTGTGTTACAGCAGTCAATTTTCTTCAAAAGGAGAGTGCTTTTCGTTTTGTATGTGAGTGTGTGTGTGTGTGTGTGTGTTGAGTGCAACCTTTTGGTTAACAGAATAGATGGTGTACCGTTTGCGTTGGGGGTGTTCTGATCTATTTCTTTTTTTGGCCCCGATCCCGATCCAAGTCCTGTCTGATCCGATGACGGTTCGTTAACTTAATTTCCTCTGTTCTCTCCCTGCTTTGGGGGCGAGTTCCTCAACCAAAATTTCGCCACTGATGCTAATTTTAAGTTCCAGGCTCTTTGAGCAAACACCACAATTAACTGTTTTTTACTGTATGGAGCAGAGAGAGCGGGACCGGCAGCGACCCGTCCCGGGGGACTCGCTCGGATCGGGAGAGCTGGTCGGTGGTGTGGGAGCTGGTCTAGAGTCAGTCTCTGGTATTCTCTCGTTCTCCATTCTTCCTCCTAAGTGGGGATCTTCTGTCTGTAACCCTTTCACCAAATGTCAATTTAACATCCCTGACGTCTACATGTGAATGTAGAAGAAAATCTATATTAGTGCCACTTTTTCCACTGTTGTCTGTCCCACAACTGAACTGAACTCACCACACTCGCTTAAAAACACTGAAGAAATGAACTAGTTCACGTTCATTTCTTCCGTTTTTGTAGGCGAGTGTGGCGAGTTCAAAATGCTGTGAGTTTGACTTGGATGCTTTGCGGCTGTTGCCTCGTCTTACCCGTTAATGATTTCTTGTGATCATCATTCACTTGCAGATATTTCCCAGACTGGTCGATGCTTCAGCTCAGTGTGTCGTTTTTAAAATCCGTGACCCATCAGATTCTGTGACCCGAAACAACGGCATGCCGGGCGCCGTGAAACACAGCGCACGTTCACGTTCATTAGCTGCAAACGGAAACGTTCAGTTCACTGTTAACCAAAAACATGAGCACGTTCAATGAACGGCGCTCTTTGAGTGCGTTCATGCACAACACTGCCCGTAGGTCACAGAGGAGTCGACATGCACTGATTGATCCAACCTTCTGCTGGAAAGGTTTTGGGTGCAGTTACATTTCAGCACTGCAATGCCACGGGTGATCGTCTAGCAGAGGAAACTCAATTCCCTTTCAAGGCACTTAATATCGTAGCCCATCTTGTCATTGGCCAGTCTATTCACAAAAATCCAAATTCTTTCACATTGGTTTCATAGATGTAGTTTGATTTGTTTATGCAGTGGTATATTTTATATTTATGATTCTTGACCTGTAGAGGACGGACAGGATCAGGAACGAGGACATCAGAGGGACAGCTCACGTTAGATGTTTCGGAGATAAAGTCAGAGAGGCCAGATCGAGGTGGTTTGGACGTGTCCAGAGGAGAGACTGTGAATATATTGGTAGAAGGATGCTGAGGCTGGAGCTGCCAGGCAGGAGGTCTAGAGGAAGACCAGAGAGGAGGTTTATGGATGTAGTGAGAGAGGACATGAAGCTAATTGGTGTGAGTGAAGAGGACGCAGAGGACAGGGTTAGATGGAGGCACGTGATTCGCTGTGGCGACCCCTGAAAGGGAACAGCCGAAAGGAAAAGAAGAAGATTCTTGACCTGTAGTACTTGCTTTATCTTTCTTTATATTTCTACTATGTTTATTGTTTTGTGCCAAAATACCAAAGCAAATTCCTTGAATGTGTAAACCTACCTGGCAATAAAGCTGATTGTGATTCTGACACTGCTACCAGGGTGAAATTTATTTCTGTTTCCGGATTTGTTTACATTGTCGTTTGCTAAACCTGACACTGCCTCATAGTGGACATGTATGTTATACCCCCAAACCCTCCAAGTATAAAAGAAACGCACGCGTTAACACGTCCAAGCGACACCTGTGTCCAGTTCAACGTGTCACTATATTCTGTCGGATGTCTTCACGATATGAATGAAGCTTTATCTAGCCACTCCTGAGAACGACGTGACCCAATCAGCTGATCATTTTACAAGAGAAGACGTCGCACTCTGTTGAGTTGGAACTTGCAGTTTGGTAGAGATCAGGCACTCAAACTGACAACAGACAATTTGTTCTGCTATCAAGTTACTCACAGAATTAACATTAATTAGTGACAGCTGATGCGACCTGCCTGTGACAGTCAGTGCCGGCTAAACATGAGAAGCTGCTGCCTGAATGTTTTCTACTCTGAGCTTTGCTAATAAGAAAGACAGAGAAGAGAGAAAAGATTCAATAACAGATTTGTTAGCATTGGAACTTAGCTAATCTGTAGGATACAGACTGTAGAGCCCGACTGCCATAAAGGAGAGCAGCGCTGCAACACTAGCAGGCTGAGGTGGACAGAACACAGTAAAGTGTCAAAGTTAAAAGTGTCACGGTAAAAAAAAAAATAAAGGATCGGCATTTGATCTGGTTCATTTTAGACTACTATCAATTAAAATATGCCTGGATCGGTATGGGAACACCTCTAGTATGTGTACATACAGTACATGTGTGTTCCTATATGCATACTTATCTGTGACCATAGATACATGCGTGTGAACCTGTTCTTACCCGTGAGTGAGTGAGTGTGTGAGTATGAGTGTAAGAACAAACAGGACATTATCTCCTGGGAAATCTGAGACTTGGAGGGGGGAAAAGTCAATAAAGAGAAGAGCCCATTTATCCTCTGTGTGCATCGGTCAAGGACACACCAACAGTATCACACCAGGGAGCAAAGTCACAGCTCGATAACCACAAGCAGGCTGGTAAGTTATGTCCTCGTTCGAAGTGGCTTCTTTAAGTAGGATCATATCCCTGCATTTGTACATACTTATGAAGGCAGATTGGCCGAAAACGTTTTGTGTATTACCAGACTGATGATTAAGTAAACTTAATTGAATGACAAATTTCTGAGTGCGACCCTCTCTTTGACCCTCTCTTTGATGCATATATATATATATATATATATATGTATATATACATATATATATATATATATATATATATATATGCATCTAGGATAACGCACCAGTTGGTCAGAGCGCAGTGACAACCCTTCCACATGCTGTCAGAATTTCTACTACTGATACTTTTTGTTCTTATAATATTGATTGATTGATATGTGTAATCAGCTGATGTCAGAAAACAGCTGCATGCATGTAATTTAAATTATCACACAGTTTTTTGGATTTGTCATACAAAAGTATTTGTGGTTTATTTACCTTTACGATTGGTGTGTGAATGATTTACAGAGTTGAACAGTTATGGGTTGAATGGAAATGTAGTTTGAAAAGGGGAACTATAAGGTTGACAGTAGGTAAATGTGATGGCAACGGCTGCGCATGTAGATGCGGCGGCCAGTAGCTCCCTCAAACTTCGCTACATTTTGGTTTTAATTTATTATTTCCTCGCCTTTTCCTCATCAACATCGGAAAAGTAAGTGCAGGGATTGGATTAAGTGCAGTGGACCTTGAGACGATCACTGCTCACTGCATCTCCCGTCCTGAAAACCAGACCAGCCGCGCCAAACGTCACCACCACGTGACCGCAACAGGAAGAGAGGAAAGAGAGGCGGCATAAGAGCTAAGCTAACCCAGGTCGGACCTAAGGCTATTCCACTGCCCAGTCCACTCCTGGCTAATGTCCGGTCGCAGGAAAATAAAATGGATGAGAAAAGACTCAACAACGCAAAATTAGAAACTGCTGTGCCCTCATCTTTACTGAGACCTGGCTGCATTACAACATCCTGGATGAAGCTATCGCACTCGACGGGCGGAGCGGACTCTGTGTTTACATCAATGATGCTTGGTGCTCAAACACAGTTAAAGTGGATGGTCATTGTTCCCCAGATGTGGAATTTTTATTGTTAAGATGTCGATCATATTATCTGCCCAGAGAGTTCACCAGTGTTTTTGTTGCTGCTGTTTACAGTCCTCCAGATGCGAATTCAAAAAACGCACTTCAGGAACTGTATGAGGTCATCAGCAGTCACATGACAAAGCAAACGGATGGTGGTTTTATTGTAGCTGGTGATTTTAATCAAATGGACCTCAGAACTATTTTACTTAAATTCCACGAGCATGTCCACATCCTCACCAGGGGAACAAATACACTAGACCATGTTTACATGAACATGTCTGGCCAAAGCCCTCCATCGCCCCCATTTTGGTCATTCAGACCATATTTCCTTGCTTCTCCTGTCTACTTACACCCAGCTGATAAATGTGGTCAAAACATTAGTAAAAACAGTTAAAGTGTGGACAGATGAAGCTACGGCAGCTCTACAGGACTGTTTTGAGTGCACAGACTGGCTCATGTTCAGAGAGGCCGCCACCCAGGAGAACCACATCAACCTTGAGGAATATACATCATCAGTGACATCATACATCAGCAAATGTATTGATGATGTGGTGATCACAAAGACACTAAAATCATTCCCCAACGAGGAAGTGAGGGCTCTACTCAGAGCCAAAAAAGCTGCTTTTCTGTCAGGAGACAAGGAAGCTGCCAGCACCGCCAGAGCAAGACTGAAAGCTGGCATCAAGGAGGCAAAGCGGAGACATCAGGAGAGACCAACAACAACAACAACAACACCAAAGATATGTGGCAGGTGATCAAAAACATCACAGGCTACAAAATCAGGAGCGCCCCCATCATGTGTGAGGCCACGTTACCAGATGAGCTAAACACATTATATGCTCGTTTTGATCTCCCCAACAAAGAGTCAGCTGTAAAGTCTACTCCACCTCGAGAAGACCGGCCACTGTCAGTATCCACAGAGGATGTGAGAAGAATCCTGCTGAGAGTGAATATGAGTGAAGCTGCTGGGCCTGATAACGTCCCTGGTCGTGTACTATGAACATGTGCCAACCAGCTAGTTGATGTTATTACTGACATTTTAAACATATCACTGTCTCAGGAGATTGTTCCCACCTGCTTCAAGACAGCCACCATTGTCCCTGTACCTAAAAGTGCTTTGAGAAACTGGTTCTTCAGCACATAAAGAACAACATCCCAGCCAGTCTGGACCCTCACCAGTTTGCTTTCAGAACCAAGGAATCCACAGGCGATGCCATCTCCACTGCCCTCCACTCAGTCTTCACACACCTTGAGAACAACAACACCTACATAAGTATGTTGTTTGTTGATTTCAGCTCAGCATTCAACACAGTCTTCCCCATGAAACTGATTGGCAAACTCAGCACTCTGGGCTTGAGTACCACACTCTGCAACTGATATTCGACTTCCATACAAACAGACCCCAACCTACCGAGCATCAGTGATATCGGTGAGGTGTCTGCACAGAGCCCAAAGGATACTAAAGGACTCCCACCCCCCCCACCACCAGCCAAAGCCTGTTCACCCTGCTGCTGTCTGGCAAGAGATACAGACGTATCTGCTGTTGTACCACCAGACTACAGAGCAGCTTCTTTCCTCAGGCTGTGAGACTGCTGAATTCATCCTCAGCACTGTAAAACAGTTTTCATTTCTATTTCTTCTTCTATGACTTATTATTTATTCACTGATCTACTGTATATAATTTTTATTTGAGTAGCATAAAGGGAACTAAAAACAAATCTCATACAACCCTGTGTTGTAAAATGATCAGTAAATCTATGTTGTATACTGTATGGGAGTCATTCGATTTGGTGAAGGCATGTGGAGGTATAAGGTCTCTTAAAGAGCTTATCACACAACACATGAGCTTTATCAAGAGGCATTATGTAACTAATCCTGTTGCAAGACATTTTAATGACATGAAAGATCATATTTTGTCTTTAAATGTATTTCCAGGAGGCATGAATTACGAATTCTCAATGAGTATCTATATTGTTGGTGTTTTATAAATTGTTAAATCTCATATCTCATTGCTGGTTTATTTTATTTGAGCTTTTAAGTTCTGTAGACATGTACAATCAATATACATAGTACTTTGTACAGTATTTTTAAAGTATGCCACACTAAAGAGGCACATTTTGGGTAAAGACCACTACTACATAAGCTTGAGTACCACCCCATAGATTCACTTGTCCTGTTCTTTGTATCACAAAGATAAAAGATGGCCAGAAGAAACAGGGACCTTTAAAACAGATGCAGTAATAAACCCAACACTTGTCCTTTTTCTGATCACAAATATGGAGAGTAAACAACAAGTAATGGCCAAAACAGATGCACTGGTTCAGAAACGAGGACCAAATTCCTCATCAGAAGCTTGAAAGACAGTCAAATGGAAGAATTACTACATTTTGTTCTATAATTAGTAATAATAATGGTGATTTTAGAGGGCAACTTTGCATTTTACTGTTAACACACATTAACAGTAAAAAAAGTATATATAAATGAACAAGTTTTAAATGTTTTTTAAAGGGGAGGAAAAACTTAAACTTTTGTTTTGTAGTTTTGCATTCCTGAACCCTTTAAGGACGCCGTAAAAGAGAGATAAAAAATAAAACCCAACCACCTAATTGCTATTAAAACACCCACACCCCCCTGCATGATGTACAACTGATTCATATTCAGATATTCAGTTGCACCCAATTACACCTGCATCCTACAACCATCCGTTATTATGTGATTTCAGACTTAGTTGGGGTGTGTGTTTGGGTTTGGGGACGGACGACAGAAATCAACTCCATTAAATGATTACTGTAGCCGTATATGTGGAGCAATGTCATTAATGATATATTTGTCTGAAAAATATATTATAGCAAACTTTCAGCTGTCACTTACTGTTGAATTTCACAATAATTAGGCAGGCATTCACCTTCATTAAAGACTAGAAGTTTTTGCATATGTACATTATGCACATATACATGTGTCAAATTTTTAATTAGGGAGTTTTGCAGTTTTTAATTAAATATATTTTGCAGCTGTGTGGCAATTAATCTCTCTGTTTAAATTGTAATGGAATTTCAGCTTAACTGCATTGCACCCACTGAGAGAGGAAATATGGAAGGGTGGTAACTTAGGTATCCATGAACATGTAAAAGCATATGTCATACTGAACCCCATCCTTGTGTTCCTCTTTTGAGAACTAAAAGAGGAGAAATTTGCAGACTCCTCAGCACCCCTTTCCTTGTCGGTCAACAAACTGGAGGACACCTACACCTACTTTAACTGGTGGATCATTGGTGCTTTTGCTAGCTTTGGTGCCATTTGACACTTTGGTGCCGTATAAGCAGACATAAGCACAATGTTTTCTACTTAACATTTTCAAGTCAAGTCAAATTTATTCATAAAGCCCAATATCACAAATCATTTGCCTCAAGGGGCTTTACAATCTGTACAGCAAATGATTCTAATGAGGAAAAACTCCCCCAAAAAAACCTTTTAACAGGGAAAAAATGGAAGAAAGCTCGGGAAGAGCAGCAGAGGAGGGATCCCTCTCCCAGGACGGACAGGCATGCAATAGATGTGTGTACAGAAGAGATTCACAGCAGAAAATCATGGTGTATATACAATTATGATGACAATTATGATTATAATTATGATTTAGATTGTAAAACATAAGTCAAGAGGACGGACAACATTATTCACACAATGAGAAGAAACAAACAAACAAACACACTGAGGGAGAGACAGCCATGATAACATGTAAACTAGGGAGAGAAGGGGAGAGATGGGGAGAGGATGAATCTCCTGGGGGGACGAAGATCCAGATCAATGACTGGATGAGTCACCGACAGCCAGGAGAGAGAGGGAGAGGCGGAGGGGGGGTCATGCAGAGCTTGGTAGCATTTTAACATGTTCCACTTTGTTCTGTAAGCGTCAGATGCAACATTAGTACCTCAGTAGGTTCTCTTTTCTGGGTGGCCACACTGGAGCGCTCACATCAGCACTGGTGTCAAATACCTTTAACAGCAACCTCTCCGTTTACTGTTTGTTGTGTAATCTCCTGCAAATTCTCTATTGCGGATTGTCATGTTTGGGTTTCACTGAACTTACCAAAAACTTATTTGTTTTGCAATTTACAATTTTAATGATTTGGAAGCTCTCATTTTGAACGGTTCACTTTTTGCTCAGCATTTATTTTTCCATTTCTCAGGCCTGTGCATACAGTGTATTGTTCAGCGCAGATCTAATTTATTAATCTAATTACCGCCAATGAGCACACCTTTTCCAGCTGATATTAGAATTATGGAATTACACAAGGAGGATATCATCTTCAAGGTAAAACATAAAAGCTCATTGCATTAAACACTGTTATATAAAATAAAAACTGTTGAAATGTGTGAGCAAGAGTAAAGATATAATGTTGGTTAAACTCAAATCTAATGTCACAAACTTGATGAAACAGATCCCAGGTCAGGATATCTAGGAGTAGTAAGTTGAGGGCAACTGGTCTTAAAGGTGGGGTCTGCGATTCTGGAGAAATCCAATGCCATGACAAATATAATGATACAGAGCGAACAACGACACAGCAAGTAATGTAACTAACGTTAGTTAGGTTGTGGGTTAGCAAACTGTCGCTACAGTTGCAGCTGCGAAGCTAACAGCCAGAGAGGATGAGACGTTTCCCAGAGCAGCACAGCAGCTCCAGACAGCGACGCTCACAACTCTCCTGCTGCTACAGCTAACATCACAACAGCAGCAGATCTTAAACTAGAGAGTCAGCTGAATGTCCGTGGGCAAGTCGTTTAACGTCACCTGACACACATCATGGCTGGAACAGCGCTGTGCGGCTCGGTCCGAGCCTCTTTGTGTGTTTCCCGTTCACAGAGCTGGGGCTGAGTACAAACACCGGAGGGTTTTTCAGTGAACGGACAGCTAGCGGACCGAGAGGAGATATCCGCTGAAACAACGTGTATTGGATTAGAATTACATACCCCACCTTTAAAGCTTAGTCACACCAGCATTTTAAACAGCAAAATTTCTCAGCAAAATCAATTCATTTCAATGGAGTTGCAGCGACCAGTGGATTCACTGAAGTAAATCTGTGCAAATCTTTCACGTGAACTTTGACATTAAAATTCTCACCACAAACTAGTAGCAAACCGTCTTGACAGCGCTGACCTTTGAGGGAACGGAGCGCTGGAGGGTCTAAAATGGAGACAGTTATGAGACAGGAGTTGATGGTACAAATATGTGTTTTGAATAAACAGTCTGAACTTATTAGCGACTAAGCTTTTTTTCCCTCCTCAATAACTCTACTGAATGAAATGAAGTACAGTCCTGAGAACTAAATGTCACGTCGTAGGGGAGTAAATGATCCAGTACAGAGAAAAGAGAAAGAAGCTCTGAGAGCTATTGGGGCTGACAAGCACCAGCACTTTCCCCGCTTGTTAGCATGTTAGCCGTTTTCTTGCCAGCTGCTGTAGTTCACCAACTAGCCCTGCGAATAGTCCTTACATCACCTGCACATTGAGGGGATGCAGGGATGAATTTAGCTGTTGCACTTTCTGGTGTGAGCAGGCCTTTAGTCTCTGTGTTTGGTCATGGAGATGTTTTACCAGACAGATTCTCGGATGAGTATATTCCCTGTTATTTACTGATATCAACAGCTTTTGTTAGCTTGTGTCTCTCTGTTTGTTCCTCAAAACAAACCAGCTTCCACCAGCTAGAGATGAGTGGGGGAGAACTGCAGTATCTTTGCAACAACAGCCAAGTGGGCTTTTGGAAAATGTGTAAGTGCAACAAGTTACAGTGAAATGAAAAAGAGTAAAAGAGAACGAGAAAGACAAAGTAGAATTGCTGAGCGATCCAGTTCATTGAATATGATGCTGAGTGTAGTAGTTCTGAAAGTATTGGCTGTGATATACAGTAAACTAACTCAAATCTAGTGTCTCCTTCCTCCGACTGAAGTTCTATGAGGTAAACAACACAAATGCACACACTCGTATCCTTACAGCGGATGCAATAGAAAAAGACATTCCTTTACGTATTTTATATCCCTTTACTGTCCTCAGAGGGAAATTATTTTCTGCTGCACAGCATTACCTAAAGTATAATAGCATTGCAGATGAAGAGCGCTCTCAAATGTACATACAATACAATTATAGTCCACACCTCGCTGCGATAATAGTGGCTTGAAATTGACTTGTCTTTTCTTGTAATCTATTTTTCTGCATGTGCACAAGTGTGATATTCAGAGAGGGGATGGGAATGAGGAGGAGTGTGTGTTACAGCTTGTGTGTGACTGTGCTTGAGTGCATCTCTGTGTGTGTCCTTACATGGTAAGTGTACTCATCTAACAGATTGGTAATGCCTGCATCCTCTCCACCCTACTGTAATTTACCTGAACCAAATCAGACATCAGGTAGCGGCATTGTTCTGAGACAGAAGTGTAATTGTCTTGTTTAATGAGCCTTGACACTTTCTCTGTCTGTGTTCAAAAGACAGCCCTAAAATTAGCTCTACATTTAGCGAGCTCTAACAGGAAATAAAGTAACCCACTGAGGCCATTGAACCAAAACAGCAATTTTTACCACATACAATGTAACAATGCATGACCCTTGAAAGTGGAAAGTGGCTTTTTTAAATTATTATTTTTTTCTTTTTTGTCATGCTTTTGTTTTTTCAAAAGAGTTCTGTTGAAAATGTTAAAGGAATAGTTTGACATTTTGGGAAATAAGCTCATTCGCATTCTTGCCGAGAGTTAGATGTGAAGATCGATACCGCGCGAATGTCTCTCCGTTAAATGTGAAGCTGAAGCCAGGAGACAGTTAGCTTAGCTTATAGCACAAAGACAGAGACGGGGGGAAACAGCTATCCTAGCTCTCTGCATACTCAAGTACTGTACTTAAGTAAAGTACAAGTACCTCAAATTTCCATTTCATGTCACTTTGTACTTCTACTCTACTACAGTGAAGAGGCACATTTTGTACATTTTACTCCACCACATTTTATTTGACAGCTATAGTTATTACAAATTAATAAAATATGGTCAGTTTTTTTAAATACAATGCATTGTTACAGATTAAACTGTCAGTATATAAAATAGTTAGTGATAGTTAGAGACTCTAGTCTCCAGGAAGCAAAAGATAACAAATGAATTTATATGAATTGATAAAAATGTCTGATATTCTTGATATTTGGTTTCATCAATATTGTTTTTTTTCAAATATGTTTAATACCAAAATATCTGCAGTATATGACGCCTGTTCATACAAAATGTTTGCAATGATAGTACAAATTCACCATGACATACAGTACATCATAATTGTTGATAAATGTAACTGAGAGTTGAATCAAACTATAATCATCTACAGTTTGGACATAAAATATTTCAGTACATCACACCTGTACATTGGACTGTTTAGACGGCAGATTGAGCATTTTGTTTATTTATTTTCTGATTACAAGACACTATTATTCTGACTGGTAGAGAGAGAGCAGAGTGTTTGATTCTAACTGCTCCAGAAAAGTTGTAATGGCCGTTTCTTCACGTAACATCTTCAGTGAAACAGTTGGATGAGTGATGACCTTCACCTCACTGAGCACAATCAACAACAGAGGCACCTGTTTGGAACTGTTTGATATCATTATATCATATCATTATGGGTCTGTTTCTCAGTGGGCATGGATAGAAAGAAGAAACACAGAGAGGGGAAAATAATAGATAATGGTAGAGTATAAAAAGAAAGAGATGGAAGAGGAGAGGAGAGAGAGTGGATGTACAGTTTGAAAGGATTTCTCAGCATCTCAGTGGTTGTTTCAGAGTGGAGAGAAATTTTAAAACAATGAGAATATTTAAATGAGAGAGATACAAAATGAGACAGTGAGAAGTGTGTGTGTGTGTCTGGTGGGCTGTCTGTGTGGGGGGCGCTGCCTTGGCGTGCAATTAATACCAATATCCCCGCTTCCGTCAGACCGTTAAGCGGATCAACCCACACAATTTAGCGCTGAGATGAGGCGAGGAGCATTCATTTGTGTGAAATAAACGACCTGGCTGTGTGACCACAGCTGCCACGTTACTCATGTGTGAATGTACCACCAAAGAAGAGATTCCCTCTCTTTAAGCCTGGCCTGAAATAACAGTAATGAGCCCCCCCATCCTGGATTGTATTTGTTATTATCACTGAGATGCAGGGTATAACATGACTGTAGGTCAGTGCTCTCATTCTTGTTTATGATGCCGTTTCTTGACTAAAGGGCAAAATTTATGTGGTTTGCACAAAAAGCTGGAAAACAGCTAAAGCTTACTCGATAAGCGCAACATTTGATTCATCTATTTCAATGTGGCAGCAGTGCCTCGGAGCTGCGGTGTCATTATGTAATAAATGCAAATGAAAGCAATCAAAAGCTTATGAGCTTATATAAGGTTAGATTGAAGTGGGCAGACACTAAGTGTGTAATTTGGTGAAAGTGTGTTTTTAAATGATTGTGGGGAATGGTTTGTCAGATATATTTCTTTCATCATTTTAATTTTACATTTGCCATATTTTATAGCTGCAAAGGGATAATGTGTGTGACTTCTTATCAGCATAAATCACAACGTGGGGCTGCAATAGTAAAAAGTCTCCCATTTCGTTTAATTAAGTTGCCTTAGTTCACCTTATTTCTCCAAATGAATTTTGGTGTTGAGTTGCAGGTCTTCACCCGCAAGAAGTGATGAATTGAGAAAAAACCTGAAATACAACCTGTCCTCTAACTTTATGCTGCCGCAAAGATGGTGGCATTGCAAATGCGGACACAATATGCAAGGTGCAAGTCTGTTTTGCACGCGATTTTGTGGCTCCAAATGCTCAGGCTTGCACTGAGTTGGGTGGAGTGCTGTAGCTGATGTTCTGTTAATGCAAATTGTGCAATTTTGGTGAGACTGTGCACAGACATCTCCAAACTCACAAACTTTTATTTCAACATAGTTGTCAAGAACAAATTTAAATGCATGTCAAAATACAACTTTCAATATATTAGGGCCAAATCTTTAGTATAAATTAATGGTTGCCAACACAACTGCTTGTATATGTAAGGTCCTTCCCAGGATCAGTGACACGTGTATTCCATCAGCAGTCTCTCATTTGAGGGATGTGCTGTGTGCACGCATGGGTCAAACAGCATGCATGTCTTTAATTAGACATTGCTCCAGACAAAGTGAGATCTACAATAGAGATTCACCGCCTAATGTGCCTTTACAGGTTCCACATTTATATAAAGAAGTTAGGTCTCAGTTTTGAGAACTTCAGCATTATAAAGATGATTGCCTTTCTTACTGTGTTTGCTAAAGTAGCATGTAGACATAACCAGATATGACTGAATGCTAACTTTTTAATATTTAAGTAAACAAAACGAAAGGCAAAAGACAATATTAATGGAAATACACTGTATTGTACTACAGGTTGCTGTAGCTGCTGCCTAACTGCACAGATTTTATTGACTTCTAAAATGGTCTGAGGTAGGACAAAGTCAAGGGATTAAATGCCTCTGTCAACACAATTATTTTGAACATAGATGTAAATTGTATTGTGATATGTCCTCCACATTTTGACCGTATGTAATATAGTTTGAATAACTACTGTATGACTTAGGTAAACCAGTGTCATCTGTCCATTACACTGATTAACTTCAGCAACCTGTACCTGAAATTGAGATCGGTTTATTTCTAAAGTTGCTACTCTTACAATAGTGTATAGTTCACTTGAGCAACTTAAGTGAAAAAGGACCCATTTAATTCCATGACCTGAGTCTAAATCCCTCATGGGAGCTTTTTTTATGTAAGAACATTTTTCACAAAACCCAGATACATTTTTTTGCCAGTAGAAAATTGTTTGGGGTTGGGTGTGAAAAAAAATCTAACATTGGGTTTTAACGTGCTGCAGTCGGTGAGTGGTGGTGCCAGCTTTCTTCTTTGCCCTAGCAAGTATTTGGTTGATGATAGCTGGAAGCCCAATATTTTCTCAGCAGAGGGGACCATATGCTACATCCCAGGCTTGTGGAGGAAGAAATTAGCATTGTTGGCACCATTCTGCAAAGTGTTTGTTTTCCCCACTAGCTGTTTTGTAGCCAGCTGGGTCAGTATTTATCGTTCAAGCTAGAGGTGCTGCTGGTTTAATTAGGAAGGTGCTGCTGCTGGTCCTTTGCCATCATGAGTTTCATGATGCTACCTCAGCATCTACCTTCTCAATTTCTTGATCAATTCAGCATAGTCTGGGGTCTATAAATAACCACCTGCTGTACATTTCTACTGACTGTGATTGCATTTAGTTCATCTTTGAAGCTCAAGCACATTGTTGCATTAATTCAGAATTCCCCCACCCGGTCCGGCACATACAGTTGAATAATTCTTGCTTGACAAAGGTAAGCAAAGAAACAAACGTCTTTTTTTAATGTTTTGTACCCTGGCATTGCCAACACAACCTGTCAAAGAAGCCTATTTCTTTTATACGTGCCTCCTGGAAATATTTTACGACACTCTTGAAGTCATAAAGGGCCTTTGAAGCCTGCCCAATCCCATAAAAGCTTAACATCTGTAATGGGATAGTAGCACAGAAGAAAGCAGCACAATGAAATGTTTGGTTTATAATGTCAGTGGTCTATATTTATAAAAGCATTCAGGGTGGCAGGAGCGGGGTTTGCACGTGGAGGTGCACATTGACCAACACAGTCAATGACACATGAATTCATACACATGCATCCAGAAATATTTAGGTCACATATTCACCTACTACACACACACATTCACACACACACACATGAATACCAGAGTATACTTCCTCCTCTGTGGAAAGTCTATAAATAACAGCTATGACATGGTTTCACAGTCTTTACCCATTTACTATTGAGTGAAGCGATGAATAAGATGTAGTTGAAGTTATTGCATGTCGAAAAAGTAAACACATTTACAGTAACTGAATGCTCACAAGTTAAATCCAACAGTGTCAGCTGGCATCAAGGAGGCAAAGCTGAGACATCAGGAGAGACTGGAGAGAGACCTCAACACCAACAACACCAAAGATATGTGGCAGGTGATCAAAAACATCACAGGCTACAAAATCAGGAGCGCCCCCATCATGTGTGAGGCCACGTTACCAGATGAGCTAAACACATTTTATGATCGTTTTGATCTCCCCAACAAAGAGTCAGCTGTAAAGTCTACTCCACCTCGAGAAGACCGGCCACTGTCAGTATAAACAGCGGTTGTGAGAAGAATCCTGCTGAGAGTGAATATAACGATTACCGCCCTGTGGCTCTCACCCCCATTATGATGAAGGGCTTTGAGAAACTGGTTCTCCAGCACATAAAGAACAACATCCCAGCCAGTCTGGACCCTCACCAGTTTGCTTTCAGAACTAACAGATCCTTAGAGGATGCCATCTCCACTGCCCTCCACTCAGTCTTCACACACCTTGAGAACAACAACACCTACATCAGTATGTTGTTTGTTGATTTCAGCTCAGCATTCAACACAGTCTTCCCCATGAAACTGATTGGCAAACTCAGCACTCTGGGCTTGAGTACCACACTCTGGTGTCCAACTGATATTGGAGTTCCTCACAAACAGACCCCAGACAGTTCGGATTGGCGGTTACACCTCCTCCACTCTAGTGCTGAACACTGGAGCCCCCCAGGGCTGTGTGCTCAGCCCCCTCCTGTTCACGTTTGTACATCCACGACTGCAGCCCCCCGACATGGAGACAACTCTGTGGTGAAGTTTGCGGATGACACCTTCATCATCAGCCGGATTACAAACAAAGATGAGACTTCATATCGGGAGGAAATCAACAATCTTGCAGAGTGGTGCACGGAGAAAAACTTACTGCTCGACGTTGATTTTTGGAAAAAGGAGGCAAAGACACACACCCCTGTCTACATCAGTGGAGCTGAGGTGGACCAGGTGAACAGTTTTAGGTTCCTGGGAATCAACATCACAGAGAACCGGACATGGTCCTCTCACATCTCCACCTGCTCAAGAAAGCTCAGAAATGGCTGTATTTCTTAAGGAAACTTAAGAAGGCAAAATTCCCATGCCAAGTTCTTGTTAACTTTTACAGAGGAGCAACAGAAAGCATCCTGACTGGAAACATCGCAAACTGGCATGGGATGTGCATGGCCCAGGACCGGAGGGCAGCCGGTGATTAAAACTGCTCAGAAGACCATTGGTACCAACTTACCGAGCATCAGTGATATCAGTGCAGTGAGGTGTCTGCGCAGAGCCCAAAGGATACTAAAGGACAGTAAGGTTTGGAAAAAATTGTGATTTTGTTTAAATACTGAAAAGTTAAAAGTGATGTAACATGACATGTTTACTAAGTGCTTTTGTTGTCTAAACTGAACCACAGACAGGACACTCGTAGAAATAAGAGCACCCATTTTAGTGATCATGGGGTCCTCTAAAGGTCCTCCAAAGAATAAGGCATAAAGTGGAGACATGTATCCTGCAGGTGTCTTTAAAAAAACAACTCACATATAAAAATGTAAACTACCATTGCATGGTGGTGGAATACAACAACCAAATAAAATTCAATCACAGACATACATTTAGACAGTCTTGGTCTGATCAGATTGATCACAACGTTTCCATGATGGGAAGAGCAGTTTCAATGAAATGTTCTGCAAAAGTTCTTCTGTTATGACTGACTAGGCTAATTCTGTTATTCCTGCAAAATTAATACACTTCTTTTGTGAATAACTATATACACGTTTATGTCAGAGGTATAATACATGTCAAGTGAGCACTGGTCATCTGGTGGTTTTATTGCTGTTTTGGAAACTTTTTGATTTTTTTTCCCTTTTTGTTGCCATTTATTTTCATTTATAGAGTTATTTCACTTATTTACTGATCTTTATCTTTGGCCTGTTTTGTCTTTTATTGTTTTATTGATACTATGTGATTTTACATCATTGTTATTGTTTTTGTGCGGACCCCAGGAAGACTGGCGACTACTTTGTGGAAGCCAATGTGGGTCCAAATAAACAATAAAAAATAAAGATTTACATAAAAAATAAAAGGAAATATACAGTATTGTAAAACTTATATACACATCAGTAGTGGAACAGAGGAACATTTAAAGTTCATATTCACGTAATTTTTTTTTACTGCAAGTATTGTGTAATATCCACTGGGTATACCTTGCTAGTACTGAGTTGGACCCCCTTTTGCCTTCAGAACTGCCTTAATTCTTCGTGGCATAGATTAAACAAGGTGCTGGAAACACTCCTCAGAGCAGAGAGTTACTGCAGATTTGTCGGCTGCACATCCAAGATGTGAATTGCCCTTTCCACCACATCCCAAAGGTGCTCTATTGGATTGAGATCTGTGACTGTGGAGGCCATTTGAGTACAGTGAACTCACTGTCATGTTCAAGAAGCCAGAGATGATTTGAGCTGTGTGACATGGATGGACATGGTCTGCAACAATACTCGGGTAGGCTGTGGCGTTTAAACGATTCTCACTTGGTACTAAGCGGCCCAAAGTGTGCCAAGAAAATATCCTCCACACCATTACACCACCAGCAGCAGCCTGAACCATTGATACAAGGCAGGATTGATCCATGCTTTCATGTTGTTTACACCAAACACCCTACCGTCTGAATGTCGCAGTAGAAATCGATACTCATCAGACATCAGACAACGTTTTTCCAATCTTCTCTTGACTAATTTTGGTGAGCCCATGCCAATTGTAGCCTCAGTTTCCTGTTCTTAGCTGACAGGAGTGGCACCCAGTGTGGTCTTCTGCTTCTGTAGCCCATCTGCTTCAAGGTTTGACGTGTTGTGTGTTCAGAGATGCTCTTCTCAGCCTGGTGTCATCAAATGCCGTATGAATAACACGTCAATTTCTTAAGTCATTTCAAGTGTTATCACTATGCATTTTAAGCTTTTTGCACCTTGAACGTCATGTGAATGCCAAGTTTGTTTCCTGTGTAAACCAAAAAAATGGCGGACATTTGTTTTATTTGATAATTGATTGCGACCCCTACTTCTGCTCGGGAAGTATGAAAAAAAGAGGGATGTGTGGAGGGCAGAACGCCACTGCTCCTGCGACCTCCCTGACCAAGCCAAGGCAATTCTATATAAGGCACTATTGGACAGTATCTTTTTATTAGTTGGTTGTCCAACATTTGTTTGTCTGAACATCCTACCTTGACCTCCCTGTCTGAGTTCTGTTTTTGGGTCCTAAACTTGACTCAACATAACAGTCTGACCTGCAGCTGAACTCCTTGTGTTGTCCCAGTGCTCAGTCACCCGTGGAATTAATTCTTCAGCTGTACCAAATTAAAATGACAAACAAATCTTACATGATTACAAAACCTCATTGCTATTTATTCAATTCACTGACAATTACTATGAGGTAGGAGCAGTCACTGGTAATACAACAATGCACAACAACAAGAGAATTAACTCTCAATCTCAAAAAATTGGAACCAACCTTCTTGAAGCCTGCTGGTTAGGGGTCTCCCCACATTGTCTCTCTTGCGCCGGCGCTGACGAGGCCGAGCAGCAGGAGCTGGGGTTCATTCATTAAAGCTGTCCCAGAGTAGCAGTGCAGCTTCCAATATTTTTATTGGTATAGCCTGCCATTGACACACAGACACAGAGAGAGAAGAAAGAGATAGATGTAAATAGACAGAGATAAGTAGAATAACTGAATAATGAATTGGGAAAAGAAGAGAAGAGAACAGAATAGACCAGAACAGAGAAGGATGGCTCTTAAAAGAGCCTTTGGGTTTTCTTTTAAAGAGGCTCGACTCTGTAGTTTTGGTGAGGTGGTGAGGTGGCTGGGGGAAGATGCTGCAAAGTAAAGGAAATATATATCATTAAAGAAAATGTAATGACTTGGCTGCATTCAAACTCTAAACTACAAAATGCATACGATAAGCTTGTGTGTGTGTAGGTGACATTTTTCATTACATTTTCAATTTCCATTTTGATTTAAACATTCAATTCAATAAATAAAACAAAACAAAACTATATCAACTTTAAGTATGCAAATATCTCTTCAAACTGATTAGGCTATAGGACCGCTATAGCCTAGCATTAACGTTACAGCATAATTGTTAGAATAACGAATAAAAGTAGCCCAGGAGCTGGCTGTAACCTATAGCGTTCAATAACACAGATCACATTTACACTGTAGGCCTACATTTATAACTAGTATAAGCTTGAAACCTCGTTTTCCCCACCAATGCGAATCAAGAGTCTATTCACTAGGCTTGTCCAATCGATCACAGACATTATCATTACTGATCAAAACTGACAAACAAAAATGTATTTCTCAGAGTCGAAGGAGAAATAATTAAAACTGGTGCCCTTAACATTATAACCCTCATTGTTGAATTATCAAATACACTTTAGTGTTTTGTGTTGAGAAATGAGGAAAAGTGTTGAGGAAAATACTTCCAGATGGAAGCTACATGAGCGACAGCAATAAAAGCATCCATAGCAACGACCATTGCAACGGCAGAAACCTGAAAGAATCTTTGTTATAGGCCTAACTAACAACCTAAAGATAATATACATTCACTGAATGAATATTATTAAAATAAAATGTACATTTCTCGCTAGAAATGTTATCAAAATGCATTTTACTATAATACAGGTCAGAAAATAAATTAAGTACCAAGTGGGTATAAGTGTAAAATAAAATAAGTGTGAAGTACAAAGTGGGTTTACTGGTTGATAAATGGGAAGAACAGAGCACACCTTTGACAGTCTCTTCTCAAACTAATTCATAGTGTTGCACTTAGTTGTACACATGAAAAGTGGCAGAATTAACTGTGGGAAGAATGAAAAAAGATCCTAATGGCTACAGTGCATACTACATCATCCACGGCTCCTCACGTTTCTTGTCTCTCTCTTCACTGTGACTGTCAAATAAAGGCATAAATGCCAACAAATATATTTGAAAAAAAGAGAGCTTAGGAGAGAAGTTGAAATTCTGCATATTTAAATTTGATGTTAACAGATGAAGCAAAGCCAATTATTTAACTACAAACTGGGTCATGACTTACAGGGTATTTATGTTTTGGCTTCCTGTCAGTAGACCCAAGCCAGCAATCCTGGATACAGAGTAGCCTTGTAATAATTGGCCCAGTGGTACATGTGGACAGTGCAAGCTGGTTTTGATGTGGTTTGTGGAAAAAATATATACAAAAATGACATAAATAAATAAATAAAAATGTCAAAATAACACAAGGAAATTGAGCAGGCAACAGAAGCCCTTGACTAGGCCCATGGCTATCAGGAAATTAGCTCGTGCTGCCTGCAGCTGAACTGATCTGCACTCAACTGATCCCTTGAGGCGCTTCCACCCCCGGCTTTATACAGGAAGCTCAATAGATGTTGTTTGGGGGACTTTAAAAAGCTATCCTCTGAAAATCATGAAATCCCCCTCTGTACTCAAACCAGCATGGCACCATCTGGGTTCCCCTTAGTATAAGACACGATGTATTCTCCCATGTTCTGTTTGGCAGTCTGGTCCTTTAACCTGCAGGTAACATGGATGGGAGCGCATGCTACAAACATTTGCTAACTGCAGGCGAAATGTTACTAATGAATGAATTTTCACTGGATGTACAAGTACATGAATTTGCGTGTGTGATGTTTTGTTCCTTTACTGGGGAAGTGACTCAATGGGCAAACTGAAATGGCCAAGAAATGATTCACTTTCTAGCAAGATTAGCATGCTAACTCCATATGAACTCTTTCATTTAACTGGGTTAACACACTTAGTCTCAGAGAGTGACTCATTGAATGGTGCATTGATGGCTTGGACTAACGACACAACTAGATCAACTAATCTATAATGGCGGCTTGATGGAATAGACATATAATGGGATTGCTGAAACTGGTGTGTGTATGACCAGTGTGCAACCCACTCTTACAGCGCACGAGTTAACCGTGTGACAAGCCTTATCAGAGTGACTGAACATCTGGTTGTTCGCCTTTTGGGTGCTTTGAATAAGAACATAAAAGTGTATAAAGATTTAAAAAACCAGTTAACATTATGTAAGTTGCTTTCAACCATTTAATGGTCTTCTCACCAGTTTGTTAGAGCACATTTCGAGTTATGATACCTTACTGAAAAATGTGTCGTACTTAACATGACCTGAAACTCGATTGGCCTAATGTATTTCATTGCGGTTGAAGTATATAAGGCCAAGACAGATTCCCAGGGTGCTGTTGTCAGTGTGATAAATATAATGGTTTTTTCATTGTGTGTTTGTTGAAGTTATATCCATATGTTTTTTATTTTAATTTCATTTTTAGAAGCTTTCAATGAAAATGCAGTGACTCATCAAATAAATCCCGGGTGAGAGTGATAGTATTGGTAATAATGATTCAACAAAGCAACATGTAATCACAATAACAGCTGTGAACATTGACAAACCTCCCTCTGATCACTGGAGGTGGTGCAACTCTTGCCCCAGGGTGTACAGATTGAAGTGTATAGGAAATACTTTTAGGCAAATAAGTCAGTGACTGTTCGTAGAAAACCACAAAAAGAGGATCCATCACCCAAAATACTGTTTCACCACCACGTGGATGAGCAGGTCCTACAACGACTAAACTGCAGATTTAGACTTTTTTGCTGTTTTCATATGACTCTTATGTATTATTTCATTTATTTGTAATTGTTTCTCTGTCTTTAACAGAGACAAATTCATGCACATTGCTGAAAGTACACATTTACTGTAAATGAGTCTACTGTTTGGTAGAGGCTCATAATTAAAATCTGTGTGTACAGTAGAGAAAAAATGGTACTGTCCAAAGGAACTAAGAACTGCAAAAAATAAATTCCCGTTGTTGTCCATTAAAAGGTTAAAGTAACAGTCTGAAAAACATGTGAAGATCAACATCTCATTTCTGTGCTTCCCATACACAAAGTGGCAACCCAAGTGCATCAATCAATGCCTCCAGACAGAGATGAAGGGACAGAGAGAGAAGCAGTGAGGGATGGGGGATACCTGATTTTTCTGGCAACCCAGAGAAGCCCCATCAAAGACACTGAACCTCTGCTTGTTCACTCATTGGGTGCTCTGAATAATAAATTAACCTTTACAAACTGTTTTGATGATTGAGTGCAATAAAAACAACAACATTGTTTTAGCCTGACATTGTGTGACTTTTCCTAAAAGTTACACAAAATGTGCCAATATTGAAATATTTCCAAATTTTTGATTTTTGTAGAGCTGGTGCACAATGTTGTACTGTCATGTAAACTGCCCGTGTTTCCACCGTATTGTTACGTTAAGCAGAGTTCCCACTTAGGCAGGCTCTTGTAGACCTTTGAGGTATCTCCAAACTGTGAAAGTTTCAAACTCATCATCATAGATAGTGAACAAAGGGAACAGACGTCACATGCTGTAGAGACATCTGCACCTGCAAGAACATCCATACAAAGAATGTAAAGGTATCACAAGACTATAAAACACTGACGCAGGGCTAAAGCTGCAGCCGACATGCAGCTTTCGCTACATGGCCAATGTAGACAAGGTGTAAGTTTTAACAATGTAGTAAACAAGTTAAGTGTGACAACACCCCTGAAAATGCCGTTTTGAGGGAAAGGTAATGCAGCACAGATTATCATCATAAAGAGGAAACTATCTGGTAAGATAAGCACAAAATGGTAAGCACAAAATGTTATATTATATATATATATATGTATATATATATTATACGTCACTTGAAGCATGAGGGGGTTTACTGTATCTTTCCCTAACCTTAACTGAAGTGTTTTTGCAGCCTAAACCCAACGACATCAGTCATCAGGATTAATGACTAATGGGGTATTTATGAATGGCAAAATATTTGTGGTTCAAATTTGGTATAGAGACTAATTATAAGGGGATTCTATGACCGGGTAAAAAATGGCCTGATCCACATTGTGAAGGGATAGAATATATGAAATAGGCAATCTACTGTAAGAGTTAAAATTGCAGGTACATTTAGAGAAATGGTTAAACAAACAAATGGTTAATTTTATGTTATCTGTTGTCTGAAATATGAGGAAAAATCTGATGAGTTTTCTGACAATGCTAACGATGTGTTGTTTATTTCGGGCAGGCATGCTTTTCTCAGGCCATAAATAATTCTTCTAGGATCTTTCTTTTCCGACCAGGAAACAAACACATAAAGCAAAAACCCGGTGCATCAATCAATGGCCTTAATTTGATGCTTCTGTTGTGACATTTGAAGAGTGGCCAGTTTGGGGAGCTTTTCTTTGTAGCCTAATTTAAAAGGTTACATGGCCATCAAATCTGCCTCATATTCATGTCAGCTATACGTGCACATTCAGACTAAAATAAAAACGATGGCAATTACTTAATAACTAACTGGGTCGTTGTTACAGCATATTTAACTTTCCTCATATTATGTTTTGGCTTCCTGCCATCTTTGTCTTTCTGCAAAACACTTCTGAAGTATATTGTGAAGAAGCGAGGAGAAAGGCACTGAGGGATGGGGGATAGGTGACTATCTGGCAACCTAGAATAACCCTAGCAAACACACTGAATTTCTACCTGTTAACCACTGGGTGCTTTGACTAAGAACATAAATTGCAGGTGTATTTAGAGACACAGTCAATTTTATGTTAGTTGCTCTTAAAGGTGGGGTATGGGATTCTAGTCCAATACACAGGAGAGTTGTGAGTATCGCTGTCTGGAGCACCGTCTCTCTCGTCCTCTCTGGCTGTTAGCTTCGCAGCAGCAACTGTAGGGTCATTTTGCTAACCCACACCCTAGCTAAGCTAACCCACAACCTAGCTAACGTTAGTAACATTACTTGCTGTGCCGTTGTTAGCTGTATATCATGGTATTTGTCATGGTATTGGATTTCTCCAGAATCACATACCCCACCTTTGAAGCAACAGTAAAATTTTGGGAAAACTCAAATGAGAAGATAAACATCTGCCTAGTTTTCTCTGGTTGTGCAGAAATAAGGAAGTCTGCCAACAGCTTTAATAATGTGTTATTTATTTAAGGGCAGGCATGCATTTCTCAAAATATAAATGGCTCAGTAACATTAGCAAGTAAAATTGTAATTCAGGTGCATCAATCATTGCTTCTGCTGTGATGTGAAGCATGGCCAGTTGGGGGAACAACTTTCTGGAGCCAATATGTTGTTTTTACATAATCAATAACAATTACATAATTAGCCCCTTGGGTCATGAATTACAGGGTATTTATCTTTCCTCATTTACGTTTTGGCTTCCTGTTATCTTAGTCTCGGCCAAAACCACTTTATTAAAAATTCATGCTGCTTTTATGTTGTCAAGTGACAGCGGCTCCGGTAATGTGATGGGAAAGAGTAGATGCTGTAAAACTGAGCTTGGAGCAGAAAGACCAAGGCGTGATGAGACACTTGACAGTTTAAATGGATGTTTCATTTTACTATAGACACTCTCAAAGATTTAAATACACTGCTGCTTTTTGTGAAAACTTTAACAAGACTAAGAGTCTACAGCCATGCTAGCAGCTCTGTGAGGCTGCACACAGTGGTGCTTTGAGCTAAATGCCAATGTCAGCATGCTAACATGTGCAAAATGACAATGATAACATATTGATGTTAAGTAGATATAACGTTTACCATTGTCACCATCTGAGTTTAGCATGTTAGCATGTTAACATTTGCTAATTTGCAGTAAACACAGCTGAGGCTGATGGGAACGTCAGTAGTTCTGCAGGTATTTGGTCATAAACCAAAGTACTGGACATGTTAACATGTCGACCTGATGATGGCGCTAGATGGAAAGTCAGAGGATCTCCAGAGTTGTTACAGTTCATCCTGAGGGGAACATGAACGTCTGAAGCAAATTTTATGGCAATCCATCCAGTTGTTGAGATATTTCATTCAAACCCATAAATGTGAACGCCATGGTGATGCTACAGGAAAAGTCAAGGGGTCACCAAAGTAATTAGGATTCATCATCTGGGAGGCACAGATATCTGTACCAAATTTTGTACTAATTTATCCAGTAGATGTTGAGATGTTTCACTGGATAAGCGGGAATTGTTACCTGCTTGTGGCGCTAGTAGGATTCATCTTCTGGGGAACATGAATGTCTGTACAAAATTTCATGGCAATCCATCTAATAGTTGTTGAGAAATTTCAGTCTGGACTGGCAGACAGACATTGCCATCCATACAGCCGTGCCACTAGCATGGCTAAAATTAAGCACAGTCCTTAAAATGTTGGAATACGTTTTCTGACACGGCAGCCAAAAGCTTCTTAATAAAATAGACTATATTATGTTTGGCCTCATTAAAAGGGAGTGACTTCAATCCCTGAGTTTTTATCTGTAACTGTTGTAGTTTGAGGTTTTGTCATTTCCTGTTTTATTTTGTAGTGTGCTCCTCTCCTTGTGTGTCTTGTGGTTTTACTTCCTGTCTTTGTTTGCTTTCCCTCCAGTTTTGATTGTTGGCCCTTCCTTGATTGTTTGCACCTGTGTCTCGTTGTCTCACCTCCCTTAGGGTATTTAGTCCAGGTATTTTCCTTTGTTCAGTGTCGGATCATTGTTATTCCTGTCTTGTGTATGTGTTCATGACATTTGTGTGTGTGTCGCCGTTTGGTGCATTTTTCGTTGTACCTGGTTCTTGTGCCCAGTTCCTCGGCATTCTTACCGTGAGTTCTGTTTTGGATTCTTTGTCTCCCTTGGACCGTGTCTGGATTCTGGACTTTGAACTTTGCCTGCTCCCTACTGGATTTGGGTAGTCTCATTGGACTCACTTCCTTGGTTCCCCCCACTGCAGCCGGTAACCCATTTCCCTGTACCTGGACCTGTCTCTGCCTGTTTGCCTGTTACCTGTTTGTTGCCTGTCGCCTACCGGTCTGTCCGCCTGTACCTGTCTGTAAGCCACTTCACCCCAATAAACACTGTAGCCATCCGACTACTTCATTCTCATAACGCTTCCTGGTCGTCTGCATTTGGGTCCACATACTGCACCACATACGACAGTAACACTGCTGTAACAACAAATCAGAAAACAACAACAAAAATCAAAACGCAACAACATTTCACAAATGGAAAAAATACAGTAGGGACAACAGTTCTCGTTTGATTGGACAGAACCCAAGTAAATTCAGAGTTCTTAGAAAATCAAGGTTTGTTAATGTGGTTTTTTTTTTTCATTTTTTATGTTGTGTTTTGCCCTCAGGGCCGCCCTATAAGAACCTTACGTACAGTACAAAAAGCTTACTCTATGTAGATATGAGTTTTTTGACTGACAGCATGGGCGCGTTTCATTTAATGGCTCCAACGTCCGTCCTTCAACTCACAGTGGACATTGCACTCATGCTATATCACCTGAAACGCCCGAATGAACTCAATCTAGAAACTGTGAGACTTCTGTGTTAACTTTTATCCATTTATTTATTTTAGAGGCAGTGATGCATATTTAATTTCAAAGTCAAACAGCTGAAAGTCAGCGTTAAATGGCTTTACTTTTTAAGGGCACCTATATATGGCTCACTATTAGTTACAGTTTAAAGATGAAAATAAGTCAGACCATGTGAAGACATATTGGGGATGAGGTCACTTCAGTTCAAATTAAATTAATTCAACATTTAAGTGTTATTTTCTACTGACAGATCATAAACTAGTCCAAGTGGTCCAAACGTCTGTCAAAACATACATGTATCTATTGCTTATAATAGTTTTGATAGGATTTAAATCAGCACAGTGACATCAGCAGGGAAAGTTTTCATGATCTTTAGGTAATTCCCCCAAAGTAAAGCTATTTACTACAACAATAAAACTGACATGTGAGTCAGTTATGTAAGATTCACTTTGGCAAATGAACAAACAACCGGAAATGAGAAAAGGTTGTCAAACAACTTTTGGATTTTTCCGACCAGCCGCACCTTTTCTCTGTAGGTCGGACGAAGTGATTGACAGCATTACATCATTTGTTTTTCTTCATGCCTTACATTCTCGTGTTTCAGTAGTAGATTGTGGAAGAAGTATGTAATGTAAGATCTGATAATTGCAATGACACCATGTGCCAGAAGCTTTAAGAGACAATGACAGCAGATTATGACTCGTAAGGCAGCTGGAAGAAACACCGACCAGGCTGGTTTAGGTCAATTCTGGAAAACCCCAGGTTACACTGAATGAGGATGTTAATGAACGTTGAATGCCTGTGTTTGTAGGGATGGCAATGGCCATCAATGGTCTGTCAATCCGCCACTTTGGTGAGAAATATCGCAACAACTATTAAATGGATTATTATGAACTTTTGCACAGACATTCATGGTCCCCAGAGGATGAAACCTAATGACTTTGGTGATCCCTTGACTTCCATTAGCACCATCATACTTTGTGTTGCTGTGTGCTAATTAGTGAAATATTAGCAAGCTCAACTAATATGGTAAATATTATACCTGTTAAACATCAGCATTTTAGCATTGTGAGCATTAAACATGCTGATATTAGCATTTAGCTCAAACCACTACTGTGCCCAAGTACAGCCTCACAGAGCTGCTATTACAGCTCTTAGACTTCGACGTAAACTCTTGCCTTTTTAATAATATTTCTAAAATATCTTTGTATGACAAACAGTTTTTATTCTACTTCATTGAAATTCGGTATGGTTAAGTCGCAGGTAAGGTTAGGCCATGATTAGTGGATAAACCCACTTGGGGGTCCCGGGGCAAAAATGAGATGCAGAAAAATGTATTTACGAAGGGTTGTAAACTTTGACACAGTGCCCGTCCACAAAACAGCTCCACAGGAGTAGTAATAATGCAGAACTCACCTTCAGGCTCTTATCAGTTCGGTTGATATTGTGTTTAAGTGGTGCATATTCCCAGACGAATTTGAAATTGATCAAATTACCTAAAACAACTGACACAATGAACACAATGCCCTCCGGGAAGATGGCGACTTTGCCAAGTTGGAAATCCGCCTTGGGTAAGGAATTGTTGATCTGAGACAAAAATACATTGTTTAATCTCCTTGATACTTCATGTCTTTTCCCTAATTTTATGAGATTTGCTTATAAACATGATTTTGAACTGATGACATGTTTCAGAGGTCTGCTACAAAAATGATGCATTACTTCTGTTTAGGCTCTCAGAGACTCCAGCTGTAAAACATGGTAAAATACAATTTTTTATATCTGTGATTAATGTTGACAGGACTTTTTACGCAGCACTACTCCTCCCAAAGCACAAATACGTTTATTCGTATTTAATTTATTGGACTTTTACAACAGTTTGTTGAGGTCTAACAGGGAGTTCGACCTCTCTGGAGTCTAACTGACCTGAACATAAGTAACATCCCTCTGTAGGAGAACGTACTGTACATGTCTTTGTCCTTGAATGACCACTTTTATACCTTTCTACATAACGAGTTTTGATAGTCAGGAGAAAAGAAATAAAAAACATGTAAAGGGAAAAAAGGTTGATTTTGCAAGTTATTATTGTTACACATACAGCTGTGGGACCCAAAGCAATGAGGAATAAAAGCCGATGTCAACCAAACACAAGGGATAAAAAACAAGTCACACGGTATTTTCAAGCATAAACACACACACACACACACGTCTGAAAACATACTGTCATAATTACTGTTTTACACGCAGACACAAGTTCCCAGTCACTTCATCTCTTTCTCAAATGCGGACGCGACAATTCACATGTGCACACACATGCTACCAGCCCACCCTGCAGCCACACCACACACACACACACACACACACACACACACACACACACACACACACACATTTGTTTCACTGTCCCTGTGGGGACAGTCACTGACATAATATAGATAATTAGATTAGATTAGATTAAACTTTATTGTCATTACACATGTACAAAGTACAAGGCAACGAAATGCAGTTTAGGTCTAAGCAGAAGTGCAATAAGCAAGTGCAGGATATAAAGTGTGAGCATAAATGCAGGATAGAGCAGTATTATGAAAATATTTTACAAGTGGTGCTATGGACATTATATACAGATGGCATTACTATAAACAGAAGTATACTGATGGATATGTACAGTAATGAACAGCAGTGCAATGAATATTAAGTAGTACAAATTATGGAAATAGTTACCAGTGCAGTAGATGAGTTATTGCAGTATTCAGAACATAGTACTGGAGTGCAAATGATGCAGCGTATGAATAACCCTAACCTTAACCTAATTGTAACCTGAACCCTAAAACCTCTTAACCCTCTAAATGCAGTCTCTACCCATGGGGACGTCAATTTTTGTCCCCACAGTGACACAAGTCCCCACGGGTTAGTGTGCATTCAGGTTAAAGTCCCCACCGGGATATGAGAACATGAAACACACACACACACACACAGGGCTGAAACAGGAAGCTTGTGCTTCCCCCTGCTGACTGTTTTGGGTTAATATTACTGTGGAAGGAACATGATGAGCATGTGTGAATGCACAGTGGTGTGTGTGTTTGTGGGCAGTAATGCAGAAATATACAGAATATACACAAAATATACAAAAATGACTTGTGTGTCGAACTTTAGACAAACAATTCAGTAAGTATGTGCATGTGTTTTTACAGCGTCTGCGTGTGTTTGCGTGTGCATAAGAGCCTTGACATCCCCAGACGAGCTGCAGCAGCTGTCACACATAAACACACACACACACACACACATTCAGCAGTGTCTTGTGATTTCAATATGTATTTCATGTCATAGACCTTAGAGAGGTCGGTGGGAGAGACACAGAAATAGAGAGAGGAACAGTGATATAAGAGAGGAGGGAACAAGAAGACACATACAAGCACACAAAGGGTTCTCAACGCTGCAGCTACATCAAATGATGGGAACTAAACACGCCCAGGGTTATTACCAGACATGGAAAGCATGATGAAAGGGTTATTCCACCTGACAGGATTCTTTAGTGTTGCATAAGACGTCAGTCAAATAATACACGTGGAATTTCTTTTCAGGTTCCTTCCTGCGATTGTCACAACACCTGTAATAAATTGGAAAGTCGTTTTCTTTTTATTATTTTTTTTTGAGGAGGTTTGAGAAGGTTTGCTCTCAACATGACAGTCAGATCAAGTTTTGTGTCACTTAACAGCAAAACCAAAAAAAAATAATATCAGTTTACACATTATTCTGTTCATTAACATTAAACATTTGTGTAATTTTCTGTCGAAATAATCGGTGGTGTAAAAGCAATACCACAATGTTAAAATACTCTGCTCCAAGTAGCAAATACTAAGTATGTGTTATGCATAATGTCCCCTTTTGTATTGTTAAATTATGAAGCCCCCTGAAAGATATATATATATATATATATATATATATATATATATATATATATATATATATATATATATATATATATATTTATTCTATGCTCGAAGAAAATATATTGTGCACAAGAAAATCTAAAATTTTCAGGAGTTAGTTTTGTTGCAGGAAAGTGCCATCTTTGTCTTTCTTATTGGTGATGTCACATAAATCCCAGTTGAGCTTTGCATAACTTGAACAGGTTGAGCAGGTGTATTCAGCACAGGGCTTTAAATCTATAAAGATGCTTCATATATATATAAATTGATCATATGTTTTGTATGTAAAGTCAAAGCAACTAATAACTATAGCTGTTAAATAAACGTAGTGGAGCATAAGTACCATACATTGGGAATACTCAAGTTAAGTGCAAGTACCTCAAAATCGTACTGACGTTCTTGAGTAAATGTACTTAAAATAATACTTAAATGTAAAGTTGGTCAGCAGCCATGTTTGGACATCTCACCTGCACGACACAGTAAATCATAAAAAGTAGTTTGCATTGTAGGTTTATGTCATGTTACTACATTTATTTCAAAATGGGCAGTGTATGTTTCTCTTGTACCTCTCATACGCAAGTTAAACTCTCTCCTGCATTACTATTGTTTTTGCTTATCAATACAGGCCCACATGGCACACAGAGGTGTGCATGAACGTCTGTTCTTTAAACAGTCCGGAGGAAGAAGCCGTAGCCATTATACAAACGGACTAACAGATGGTTCCACGTGCAGGTACTACAAGCACATCTAGGTGCGAACGAAACAAATGTCCATTCTGTTTAATCAGTCAATAAAGAAAACACAAGAATACATTTTTTTAAGCTTAATTACAAAAAGGTGTCTGCTACAAAGAAAATGACGTTTGGTTACTGAGATTCATTTAAACCACAAGCTACTGTTTCTTGGAGAAAAAGTGGGCCTAGTTGTCACATTGCAGTGCAAAACACTGAGCTCTTTTACATATTGTTATTGTTTTTTTACCAACTGTCACCATTTTTTAGAAGAACCTCACTGATTTAAACTGATTAAACTTGGAATATGTCCCCACACATCCATGAATTGTTGTGTTTCCAAAAGAAACTACTCATTGCATTTAAAAAATAGTTAAATAGCTGCAGATGGTGTTATCTAAATCCTATCTGTCTTTTTATTTTTTTATATCTGGCCAGGTGTTTTCCCAAAATAACTTTAAAGATTGATTAATAACACAGACGAGATGAATCCAGAAACACTAATCATAATCAGAAGGTAAATAGAATCTAAAACAAAGACGAGCCAAAGCAGAGGAGCAGGCAGCAGCTTCAAAAAGAGCAGACGCTGTCCTGTATCCAACCAGTCAATATCAGCAATCAGACTTCATTATGGACACAGCGTGGTGCCAAGAGCAAAGCAAGAAGTGTTCTGTAAGTAGCTTTTGTGCTGTTTTCTATTCTGTGCTGTAGTTCAGTGTTTTCTGCTTTGTGTTCTGTTTCTCTGAGTGCCTTCATTTTAGTTTCATGATCAGATTTTGAATGTTGCTGCCTGTTTTCAGTATTGTTCTCAGTGTCTGTGTGAAATCAGTTGGGAGAAATCTGTGTAAAGTGCCATTTCAGTAGTGTCGATATGATTTAAGAGCCTTTCAGTTATGGTAATAGGCTATTGGTATGCAAACCTCTGCGCTTTTCTTTCCTCCGTTGCCGTTGCTATGCAATCTCTTGGTACGTACGTGCAAACTTTAACGTTAGTGTCTGTTGCAACATTTGTATTTGTCAACCTCTGCAATGTGGTTGCTCAGGTGAGCACATAATGAGAATTATGTTGTGTTTATTTTTAGAGGAACAAGCAGCATCAGCCACTGCCACAACCGAAGCTATGTTTGCACCACCGGTCACGCATTGCATGGGCCTTCGCTCGGCACAGCACGCAGCACAGCGAGGCTTTTCTGAGTGTTTCCACGAACGCTGTTTCTACATGCAGCACTTAAGAGCTAGTGCACGCGTCCGCTGTTGAGAGTTTCTACTTTCCTTGTTGCCGTAGACACTTTAAAGAAACAGTAAGTGACATATTTAGCTGTCTGTGAGCCGCAAAGTATATTAAAAAATACACAAATCACAAAGCGTAAATGCTTTAAAACCACAGAATAGAAATGTTTTAAAGGTGGAATTGTTTAGTACGAAAACAAAGTTTAATGTGCAGTAAACAAGTCAACAGCTTTCAGCTTGCCCCCCTTTATAATTCATGTTCCTGGGTGGAAGTCAGTTTAAGAAAGTAGACTTTGATTTTTGTCAAAAACTTTTGAGTTTAAAATGATCCCATTTATTGACCATTTTTAGTTTTGTGGTAGAGGACCTCCACATATTGATCCCCGAACCTGAGAGACGTCTGTCCAAAGGAGGTTTTATGAAAGGGCTTCTTACAATTCCCCGTAGATGCATCCTGAGCTACTGAGCACATGCACCTCCATATTCCTTTGCACAGTGTGTGTAAATGTTTTTTGTGTGGTCGTATTGTGTTTTAGACCGTGGCTGGTTGCACTTCTTCACAGAGCTCTATTCACTATAAGGTCAAAAGTATGTGGCCCCCCCTTTCCCTCCAGTTTGGACTAGGACCCTCATGGTATTTTAGACAATTCCAACTTTGTGTCCACAGTTTGGGGAGGGACCTCTCCTGTTGCAACATGACAACGCCCCCGTGAACAAAGCCAGCTCAATAATGGTCTTCCCAGTTTGGTGTGGAAGAACTGGACTGGCCCGGACAGAGCCCGCACCTCAACCCCATCCATCACCTTTTGGGATGAACTGGAACAACGACTGCGAGCCAGCAACCATATTGCCAGAGAAGAACATCGTTACTGGACGATTCTACGATTTTTAACGTCCAATGCCAACATTGTTTTTAATTTTCACTTGCTACAATATCTGCACATGGCAACTACCGTATTGTTAGAGTCAGGGAAAGGGCTAATGCAGTGTGGTTAGGTGTGGTTAGGGTTAGGCACCTAAAACACATGATTAGCGTTAGGGAAAGAACGTGGTTATAGTTAGTAAAAATGTGAAACAAACTCTGTTCTTCTGCGTGAAAGTCAGATGTGCTACAGGCCCGGCCACCACCCTGACCGCCACCACCCTTGCTTTCCACCTCGCTACATGAAGGGCACACTACTTCAGACATAAATGGTGAGGTGCAGAATCATCCAACATGGACGTAATTCCCAGGGTTACTGGACCGGAGCCAGGCCTTGTCACCCGACAAAATGGGTTTTAATCTACAGCAGCAGATTTTATTTCGGAATGGGATGTTCACACATGGGTGTCATCTTCAGGTGTCCACATACTTTTGTCAATGTAGCTTAGGAGTGATGAGGGTTAGTGAATAATAACAATAAACTTAATCAGAATAAAAACCTCAAAGATTGAAGTACACATGTGTATTTATTGATGTAACTTCCATTCAGGGGCTTCATTCCCCCCCCCCCACTACCTTGCATCTAACTCCCTCCCCATCCCACACCTCCCTCCTTCCCTCCTCTCTTGCTGGCACATCAATAGGAAATCGATGGCTGTCTGGGAGAGAAGGGGCGAGAGGTGGCAGCAGCAAAGCTATTGCTCCACCTGCTGAATGCAGCGTGCCTGGAATACAAAAACTGGGTAAAGACAGAAAGAGAGGGAGGGGGGGAGAAGGAAAGATAAGAGTGGAAGAGTTTGGGGGGAGAGAGAGGCGGTGGCTGCAAAGCTTTCTCTCCACATGGAAAAGGACAGAAGGGAGAGAGAGAGAGCTTATTGACTGAAGAGGATATACTGTACAAGGAGTAGAGATTATCTCTCCCCCAGAAGACTTCACGTCTCTTTCCCACTGTTTGTCTTTCAGTGCCTCTCACTCGCTCCGTCTCCACAGCTGATGGGGGTATCAGAATTGGATTGCAGTGATCCCTGCACGATACCATCTTTCTCTTTCTCTCTCACAAATAAAGAGGGACGCTGGAAGAGATGGAGGGTGGAGAGCAGGTGGTCTCTGGTAGAGAGGTGGAAGACATGAAGAGACAAAGCGTAGCTAAGGAGAAGGCCAAGTAGGAAGAGAAGGATAAAGAAAGAAAGACGTAAGGCAGAAACAAAACGATGGAAGCGGGTTGATAGAAAAGGAGAAGTAATAAAAAGGGAAGGAGATAAGGAAGAAGAGAGGGATGGGGGGTCAAGAGGAAAGGAAGGTAAAGACAAGGAGCGATAAGTATAAAAGAAAGATGATGAAGAGGTAAAAGAGAAGGAGGAAGGACAGAGGAAGGAAGCAAAGGAAGGGGTTGAAAGTGAAGGAAGAGCAGGGAGGAAGAAAGGTATGGGGGAAGAAGGAATGGAGAGGAAAAGAGAGAAAGGAGGTAAGGGAGTAAAGAAAGGGGGAGATAAGGGGAATGAGAGTGGTGATAGAGATCAAAATACGAGCAAGAGAGAAGATGGATGGATGCAGGGAGGGGAAAAAAATTCAGCAGGAGAGAGAGACAGTGAAAAAGAGAAAAGCAGCATACTGCAGCATTATCACCCGATTTTCCACCCGCATGCAGTCAGACCTCAAGTTTTAATTTGTTTTTCCGCAGAATTCTCCGAAGAGACGACCAGAGTTGGGAGGATTACAACCAGGCAAGCATATCAATTGGCTTCCATGACATTAATGACGAGGGAGAGAGAAAGTTTAGAGAGCTCTAATGTAGCGTCACTATTTTACAGTAATGACAGACTCAAAAACAAGCCCAGTGGATGTAATGGATTTGGTTTGATGGGGACTAATGGAAACTTGCTCAAACTTGAGGAAATGAACACAGTGAAGGTTATCTCTCCAAACGTTTTCTTTTTTTCCCCAGATCACCAGATGTGAGTCTTGTTGATGTGCTACACATCAGTAGACATCAAGGGGATAAAGTTTCACGGGAAACTTGAAAGCACAGATCAAATTATGAAACGCTTCTTTTGATCTAGTTTACCGATGCACAGGATGCACTGCGGCTATCCATGTGTGTTACACTAAGGTGAACGTCCGTGTAGAAACCCGAGTTGCATAATGTAGAAAAGTGCTTCTGGCTCAGAGCAGGTCTGTCATCCATGTCTGTGTTTAACAAGTAGATCACTTCTATCAATAATTTAACAGAACTACTCCTTCTTTACCCAATCAGCACTGATCACTGACTACACCTGCAGTACGCTGACACTGCACTTACACTTTAGCCCGCAACATCTCACTCAATAATTTACAACTTCACCTCCAATCTTAACAAGACGAGGCCAAAGGGAAGCTTAACCCCGCTGGCTTAAAATGGCCGCGTCAGCAGTTCAGATGTATTAACAATCACATGGAACGGCGGAGCTACAGGGAATCCAAATTTCATTTCTAGGAGTGAGACATTTCTGTTTTCCCTTCCCCCCCCCCCCACCCTCGTGTTTCCTGCAGTAACATTTTCTTTCTTTTTACTGTATGAACAGGATGCAACTCATTTGATGGTTATTACTTGATGCTTCAAGAGTGAATAGCAGAATCAGCCGCTTCGGCGTCTGTCTTTCACTACCAGTTCTGCGTAGAGTTGCTGTTTCACGCTTCATGGTCCATGCTCGGTCTGGACCTTTGACGCATGTCACTCCCCAACTGTCTCGCCCCTCATTTCCTGACATCTCTGTACTGGTGATTCTCTGATGAAGACATAAAATGTCCAAAACTAACTTAAACTTGATGTAGTGCATAATGGGCTGAAAATAAATAAATGATGAATGAATAAAAAGTCACATTTGCAAAAACTGTGAATCTCACACTTGTATATAAACCTCAAAGCTTCATTAAGCCACATTTGATACAAACTTTGATAATCTCTAATGTGAAAGGGCTGCTGATTCCACTGAGAATCAACACTTAAAAGCGTACTCCAGATTTAGCATTGCACTCCCATAACATTGTCTGACAGTTTCAAAATCTATGTAGAAGAACCAGAGATAGCGTCTTTTATTCCATACATTCCGCCTACATTACCCACAATGCAACACGACCCCCGACAGTTTGGAAGGAGTTGGGGGTGTGTTAGCCGCTAGTAGTGGCCAATGTAGCCTGGAGCTTCTAGCCTGCAGCAGAGATGAGGAGCGGGCTCTGGGAAGCTCACTTCTTTCTAAAAAGCCCCAAGCGACACTGACTCAAGTGACATCACTTGAGGACATTTATGAGACTTTACACAGATCCTTCTGGAGACACTAAAGGCTTTATACTACTTTTCACACATGCAGTAGCACTCCCCAACACCTGGAGACACTTTGATGGGGAAAACCAGTGGATTCTCCCTTTAAGTCTGCAGATCTATGCCATTATACTACATGGGACGGTCGCACTGTCCCCTCCAGTTCCTCTAACCAACCAGTAGGAGTCGCTGCTGCAAACAAAGCACGGGAAACCTTGCTGGCTTTTCCACCTTGCAACATGGCCAGTTGTTGTTGTACAGAAACCAAAGCAGGAGGTACCATTACCGGGAGTCCGACCTCAGATCCAAACGTGTGTTTGTTTGTCCATAAGGTCAATTGCTGTAGTTCTTCTGTGGCGCAGGACTCCAAAGGGTCGCCCATGTCGCCCTGTTTGCTGATGTATTATCGTTAAGAAAATGATAAGTTGATATAGTACATCAGCGCCCATTGCTATGAATTTGTTTTGGAGTATCTTTTAGAGTAGATCACACTCAACTTTATTGCCATTGCACACAATAAGTACCAGTACAACGGAATACAGTTTAGCATCCAACCAGATAGACCAAACAGTAGCAAAGTGTGTATAGAGATTAATATAAATACACAAATGTACAGAATGAACAGTCGGGTAGTGATAGTAAGAAGGGTTGTAACTGTGATATATACAAAAATAAACAAGACAATATACAGAATGTAAAGCAGCTATGATATGTCCATAGTGTAACTTTGATATATACAGTATATATAAAGTTAACAGTAAGAAGTTATGTGAAATGTACAGTGTAAACAAGACATTATATAGAGTTGATTACGGTCAGATTTGAATTCAGTCAGTTTTTATATATATATATATATATATATATATATATATATATATATATATATATATATATATATATATATATATATATATATATATATATATATATATATATATATATAAAATGGGAGTCTGGGGAGTAACGGGAATATTTGGTCAAAAATCCCTAACACAGCTTTAAATGTAGTGCAGCATCATCTAGGTCAGCTATTGATTATATCCAGGAAAATGTGCAAAATACATCGACGCCAGTAAGGAAAATCGCATTTTACATTTCTGCAGGAGGTTTGCTGCAGTTTACATATTGGGGCTTCGGTTCAGATAGTAAGAATGATGGACAGCCGAGGTTATGCAGGCACACCGCCATACAACAGCTCCTGTGCAACTCCCTGTTAGTCGACTAAAAATCGCTGTCGTTAAGCAGCAAACTACACCAGTGAGGATCATTCTCACTCGATGCGGCTCAAACCACCATTCATTTGAATCTGGATGTGACACCCTCACATCCAGTGCAGATAAATCTTTGTCTCCACTGGGAGAGAGTGTGTGTGTGTGTGTGTGTGTGTGTGTGTGTGTGTGTGTGTGTGTGTGTGTGTGAGAGAGAGAGAGTGAGACGAGGCACTCAAAGGAGACAGACGGCCCTTCATTAGTCATCTAATTATTGTGGAGATGTGTGAAAGAGGGAAGGAGAGGGAAGAGAGAAACAGCTTTCAGTGCATCGAGTGCCTTTTCAAAACATGCCACTCCACTGTGTAAATAATCCCACGATCACATCCACTACGTACCTCTGTGATAAACTGTTAGATTTGTACATGACGGACACTGTCATGCAGTATCTCTTAATAAATACATGATTATTCATTGTAACAAATGGTCCTACTCAGTGGTCTCAGTTTTTAGGATGTACAAGATATTGTTATCGTCTATTTTAACTTAAATAACCGTGACTCTTTAATGAACCCTACTCCGTACATGCTTTTCAAATACATGTTTTGAATATTTGAATGGTGGATCCTTGCTAGTTTTTAGCATCATGTTTGAAAAGTCCCATAAAAGTTGCTCTGGTAATGTACGTTCTGAAGACCAAATAACATTTAAATAACAGCTGTTTAAAAATCAAATTAAAAATAGCTGTTTTTAGAATTTGTGGATTCAAGATTAGCAGCATGCCCCTTGACGTTTTGTGAAACAGGACCCAAAGAAGGACATGTGGGTGTCTCATGCAGACGAAGCTTCCTTCCTCGGTGCAGAGATGATTTCTTCCTTCAACGGCCTCGTCTGAACGGGGCTGGAGAGAGAAGTGTGCAAGACAAGCCACGAGGGAGGAGGTGGACAGTCAAACCGGAGATCAAATCCTCCCTTCAGGTCCCTGTCTGAACAAGGAGGCAGCGAAACGATGCTAGGAAACTGGATGTGTTCACGGCACTGCGGGCCTGCCCGTCAGCTCGCTCCTGTTGTGACGAGCTCCACTGGAATGAGTGGCGATGACGGGAAAGCAGGAGTTGAAAAAACCATTCACATCTCTCTCCCAAAGCACAGCCAGTAGAGGGAGAGACTGAGAATCACTGAGGATGAATGATGGTGAAAGACGTTTCTTTCTGACCCTATATGGTTTGCTGGAAATGTCTTTTTTTTTTTCATGGGCAAACATGATGAAGTCATCAGAGGGTGCAAAGATAAAAAGCATGCATTTATTAAGAGAGCTGGACATGGCATAGTGAGTCGAGGCACCAATATAGTAGAAGAGCTTCGGAAACTAAGTATTCCTGCCACTATTTGTGTGCACAACCAAATGCAACAGAATGCCTTCCAGGAGAGATTGTATGATAATGTGCGCTGTTGTCCCCGTGTTTTAATGATCACTGCCTCGCCCCCGTCTCTAGCAACGTAACCGACGTGGTGAGACGGTGCGTTGTATAAAGTAGCTCTTTCCTAGCATAACCCAGCACTTAGCTTTGCTGCAGATTTGTCCCAGTGGCCAGTCACTGTATTGCCACCAAAAAATCCCCTGCAGCCCAAAGAACATTGTCCCCATAGACTGTCATTACAAAGGAGACATCTGCAAAACTGTGGACAGGACATATCTAACTGCAAACAAGGTCAATTACTCTTTCCTTAAAGATTTTACATTTGTTAAACTCTCTCAGAGCCTAGAAAAGCTATTTTTGTTTTCCTAAGGTCATCTCAATATAAAGTCTACGGGGCAGCAGGGAAACAGAACGCACAGCTTCACTAGACGGAGAACCAACAGGAACCCATCTGTCCCCCAGCCAGGTGTCGGTTTTGCAATACCACTGATGGTACCATGACTTGGAGTAGACTTTGGTGAGGGTTTTCACAGCCAGCAGCAACTCCCATTCCCTCTTGACGTTGGCGTTACATATACACACTACATGGGGCAATGCTTGGTGACAAGGTGAAGTGAAGTCGTCCACCAGCATCTTGAAAGCTGGAGGAGGAAGTACTGTCCGTGCCCCAAAAGAGGCTGGACAGTTTGTTGACGAGGAGGATCGCGGTCCCATGGTCCCTGGAGAAAACTAGTGTTGTCACTTGCAAATACAGACTTATATAAATGGATATTTTAGTCACAGACATCAAACAATGATAGTCCTATCCTGTTAGTTATCACAGTAGCATAATTTACTACATCCTCAATGCCGGTAAACTAGATGGTAAAACATCCAACTCCAGAACGTCAATTCTGCAAAACACTGGATTACATTCACTGCCAACGTTTTTAAACGTCCGATTCCAACTTTTTCTCGTGCAGTATGGTCAAGGTTAGGGAACGATCATGGCTGTGGTTAATAAAAAGGCTAACATTAATTGCAAACTTAATTTACAGCATAAAAGTCAGGAACACTATACGTCCATCCACCACTCAGACATCTACACCTTCACTTTCCGCCTTGTACATAAAGGGTACACTACTTCCTGCCTCGGCACTCAGCGTTGGCACTGGATGTAGATTGGGAGGTGCGGAACCGCCCAAAATGGACATAATTCAGAGAGATACTGGGCTAAAAATATTTGTCCATAGCTACCGGGCCACTCAGAGTTAGCAGTCCATGCCGAAGCTACTCCCTCCAGGTCTCGCAGCAGTAAAAAAGTTTCCATTCTGCCATTCTTTGCCACCCGGCCTCATTTTAAAGGGGTTAAAAAAGTTAATAACGCCAAATGTTCCATCACCACGGCAGCAAAATCAGTTTATATACTGCAGTGAAAATGAGAACAGTAATCGGCACCTTCCAGTGCTATAACCTCTAGCCGCCTGCAAGACTTTATCGAGGAAAACGCGGCCTGAAAATGTGTGTGTGTGTGTGTGTGTGTGTGTGTGTGTGTGTGTGTGTGTGTGTGTGTGTGTAGTAAAAGAAAGAGAGAGAGCATGTGTGCTCTACAAGGTGAAAAATGCAAACAGACAGCCTGACTGAATTGCTTCCCAGGACTACAGTATATGCAGTCTTAGAGCACAAGCAAACACACACACACACACACACACACACACACACACACACACACACACACACACCGCAGATGACTTTCAGAAATTTAACAAAGTGAGTAGTGAGCAATTTTGTGTTTCTGCACAGTTTATGCTCTAACAAGTCATGTATAAATCCAGTTCATGTGATGGAATTCAAAGTTAAACGTTTGCAGTCCAGCGTGGAAATTAAGATGATTGAAGCTGCAGCGTTACAGTGTAAGGAGCCACGGTGAACGCTTTAATATTTGTTTATGGGACAACTGTCGTATAACCTGAACAATGACGTCAGTTGCTCCACGCAGATATTAGACATTTCTGTGGTTTAATCATTTGGTAAAACATACTTAAGAGTCTAGTCTTAACTCAGCTTTGACCAAATATGAAGGTGTTTTGATTTGGCTTCATGGGGCAGCATAGGTGTTCAGCTGGGGGCTGAGGTCCGGTGGCTCAGTGCTGTTGACCACATATCGCTTGCTAATGATGTTTGGAGTTAAATAAATACTTTGAATGAACAGTAGGAGACCTATTATCATCATCATGTGTTCCCAAATACCCACAAACACTCAATGATGCCACAGGCTTTTATGGACCCTGCGATTTGTTTACCACTGCCTTATACTGTTATTAATTCGGAATAAAGTTAAATTACTGAAACCATGCCAAGAAAAGCAGGAAGGTAAAAGGTCCAGAAAGACACATTTTGGAAAGAGCTTTTTAATGACTGTAACCACTGCAATCATAGCGAGTTAAGAGAGATGGCCGCAAAGCCTTAATGGTGGTGTTTATCATTTTATATATATCTTTCCCTTGTGACGTGCTTTCTACTTTCCTTCTGCTTGCCTTGTTAGTCTTCCTTTCATTTTACTCCCCCATTTCTCTTTCTTAGTTTCTCTTTCTTTATGTCTCTCACTCTCAGAAGAGGACAGTCACACTGTCAGGCTTGACTGCCTACCTAGCTGGGAACATCTCTTCACACCAATATGTCACTCAAAAAAATAAAAAGGAGAGAGAGAGAGACCCAAAAGTCGGAGTGAGGAGACCGAAAAAGGCAGTGAGTGAAGGACTGGAAGTGAAAGGTGACCCAGGGGAAGGAAACGGAGAGAGTGAAGACAAAAACGACAGATACACAGACAGACAGATGGACGTCACATGACAGCAACAGTATGTCAAGTACGAGCTCATGTGCATATCTGAAGGCTGTCACCCCCCAAAAAAAAAAAAAAAAAAACTCTTGCTACCTCAGTCAATATTTCCAAATAGATAGCTTCAAAATACAATCCTGCTCGGTCTCATCATTATCTAAGCCCCTCCCCATCCTTCTCTGATTGGTCTAGCCTCCAGCTGCCAGACTTAGCTAATGCTTGAATATTTTATATTTTATATTGACTGATATCTCATAGCAAAAACAGCACGTTCGAGGCTTCTGTGAGGCTACCGTGTCCTCATAATGATAGAAAATTGATAATATAAAAAAAGGAGAGGCTTTTCATACAGTGTAAAGCAGACGTGGACAACAGACAGATTAGTCTGTAAATTGTTTGTGTCTTGTGCTCTTCTGTGTGTATTTTATTGTAGAGTTTTTCGTGTTTTAAAGGCCCATCTAGGAGTGAGCATTGCAAATGAGCTTAGGCTGTAAATGTGTAAATATATGTGGCATTGGTTCATGCTGTATTCTCGTCCCTATATAAATAAACACTATGTAAATAAATACTGTAAGAATCCCTCATATGAATTTAACTGGCTTCTCTACTAACGTTCCTGCTTTAACCACTTTAGATATTAATATTTGATTTTGACGCGTCTGCTGGTTCAACAGTACTTAATTAAAATAGCTTATTTACATTTTAAGCATTATTCCATTTTCTGCAAGTATTTAGTTTGTTCTTGTTGATAAAATAACCAAAGTGGCAGCAGAGTGACTCTCATTAGCGTCCAAGACCCAATTTCCACTAAAACACCAACAACTTGCTTTGTGCTGCCTCATTTGAATGAACCTGCACCTGGAAACCAGAACACAGACAAACAAAGAGACTTTGAAGGTCGGGAAAATACCAAACTGTCGGAACATTAGAAACAAATATTTTAATAATAATAATAATAATAATAATAATATAAAACTAATTCCAAAAATAATATTAATAAACCATAAGATTTCCTGCATGAACTCCACACTTACATACTCACATTTTTTGGCCCCGTTTTTTAAAGTATGTAAAAATACTCTGCTATGATTAATATCGTGTTTAACATGGTTTTCCCATAAAAAGTAAATAAAAAAACTGAAAAGGGGCTGGAAACACATCTACTTTCTCCCTCGTGTAGAAATTCTGGATCTCTGAATGCCCCGCCCACCACACCTGCATGTCAGGTTGACCGGTGAGAGCAGTGATGTGGGTGAGAGACATACATCCATGGTGAGAGAGCGGTGCGCGTCAAGATGGCGAGAGTTAGAGGAAACATCGGAGAGACTCAGCCGTACATGTCTGAGCCTCAGTCAGACCAGAGGAGGACTCTGTTGTGCGCCAAAATCGGCGACTAGCAGACGTATCAGAATGGCAAGTGTAGTTAGCATGTTTATTTGTTTATGTTGTTTGTTAGCATGTTAGCTTGTAACTGGCAGCGGCTAACACAGCGTTAGTGGTGGTGAAACATACAATAACATCTGCTACGATGTTAGCGTGTTCGGTGTTATTATGTAACGTTAGTCGACAGTGGAAAGAGGCTCCAGGGTCCGGTTTACATCCAGAAACTGCACTCTACCACGTTTGCTGTCAAAACTTTCGCTACGCTAACTTAGTGCAAACTCTCGTCTCTGTACTGACAGGTCCGCTCTGCGCCGGAGGTCTCGGGTTTCTCTGCCGGCGGCGTTGCGATTGGCTTTCGGATTTGTGACGTCCCAAATCTAGCTTCCCCGGAGTCTCAGGTTTTAGGGAAGTGTACAGACATCTCCCCCCTCAGTAGAGGAATGTGAAAATGCCTCTCTAGTGACAAACCGGGGACAGATACAAGTCAGTAAAGTCGAGGCCTGACATTTTAGAGGACTTACACACAAGCAAAACACATTTTTGATTGGAGGGGTACTTTAAGGGTTTGACCTCGGCTTAGGGATCAGATATTTGAATTAGGATGACAGTAGGGTTAAGATTAGTGCAGAAGATCAGGATAGGTGACAAAATATGGTTTTGTAGTGGCTCAAGGTACGGAAGCAGACTATGAAGAACATGAAGGGTCTGTGTCATCTCACATTAACACTGAAGTCCTCTTCAGGATCACAGAGTTTCTGACAGCGACAGCTGAAATCTGAAAGTTTCTAACAGGGCAGCTAGACTGTGCCTGAGGCGTCAGAGAGGAAATAACCAAATTAATTCCTCTGGAATTAGCGTGCTTGCAAATGAATTCCTCTGGAATTAATTTGAATTTTGCCAGGCAGTCAAACATTAATGCATGTCCCTTAAACAACTGGAGTTAGTCTCTCTCTCTCTCTCTCTCTCTCTCGATAGCCTGTTGAGGGCGGATAATTAATAACACATTCAAATGAGCCAAAGATAGAAATTTAGCATCACACAAAACAAATCTACACACACACAAAATATATATATATATATATATATAAATAAATAAAGGACAGACAGGGACCCAGATCCCACCAGACACTGATGTAATCAGTGACCTTTGGATGTGTCCACATTTACATTTACACACAAGGTAGGGGTGAATTCATCTGCCGTTTTAGACAAGACGGAAGAGGCAAACAGAGGGAGAATAACAACAGAGGGGATGGAGAGAGGCGTGAGGGGGAGCGGCGTTGGGAGAGACAAACTGAGCGAGGAGAGCTGAAAGAAAGACAGCAAGCATGCTGAGAAATAAAAACGTGAAATAATGTCAGGATGGAAATGTATTTTTTTTTTAAATTTGTTGATGCTTTACCACCTCGTGATCGCGGAGGTTACAGTCAATAAGCAAGTTATTCTTTTATGGGCTTTTTTTTTTTTTTCAACTGTTTACCTCCAACTCTTGTCTTGGCACGCTTGAAAGAATTTGACTTCGTAATGAATGTCAAATCAATAAAGTGGAGGGTAGAGAGTCATTTACTGTGTGGAGTTGAAAATTAAAGTCAGGTTGAGAATATGTGTTCGTGTGCATGATTTGTATATGTGCAGTGCACTGAAGAACCTGTTTCACTTCAGCTCTGTAGGAGTATTTCTCAGTCAGCATCACATAACCTTGTTCAGCAGTATATTGTCTAGACCGGGATGATAGTAAAAAACTTATTTTATGATATGTATATATCATAAAATACAGAACATAAAATACAGACAGAACAAATCATCGCTGACCTTTTTATCGACCTGGGGACTTCCGGGTCACAGGTCAGACTGGCCAATGCTGCGTTCGTAGGCTCTCAGGATCGTGGGACAAAAGAGAACGCAGTCTCCTAACAAAAGTTCAGTTAACAATCACCCAAATGAACGAATTCATCTGTGGAGTCCCAACACCGCAAAAAAAAAAAAATCCCCTGAGCTGTAGTTTTGTCAGTCTTTAAACTTTGTCGAAATCACAAAGGTGCGTTTCAGACAGGCAGGTGAAATAAATCCTTCATGAGAGATTGCTCTGAGTTACAGACGCCAGTGGTAGTGCAGCAGCTTGGATGTGACATCAGGACATCGGGCTTCAGTACAAAGAAAACCAGCTCCGACTTCAGTCCACTCTTTCAGTGTGGAAGTCCGACTTTTAAACAGACAGACGGTCCGCTGTGCATCCCTCCTGCCAAGCATTTAACTTAATCAAGGAAGGAACAAATTAAAACAAACTGCAGTACATGGCTGTATTAATACATCCATTTAATACATTTACACCACACAGTCATTTTCACACACTTACAGAAACAGTATTTCTCAATCTCTTATTTAACACTGACATCTCAGCTTTTAATAACTCAACTCCTTTTTCCACCATCATTTGTCTTTCCTTTTAAAGGAGTGGCGGGCCTGAGACTGTTCCTGACTTGTCAGCTGTGATTTACCGCACCATTATAGGACCCGAGAATAAAACACAGGGCTGATAACAAATGCATGGAAAATAAAAATCTGCAGGTGTTTGCACTGGTGGGTTTGTGTGCTTCTCCAGGCGAAAAATCAGACAGAGTTCCCCAGATCATTTCTCTTCTTCTTTGACGATACCACCAATCTCTTTCTCTCTCTACATCTCGCTCGATGCCATCTCTTTTTTCCACCTCAATCTTTCACTGTTTCTCTCTTCCTTACACTCTGTTCTCTCTCCAAAAGCAATGTGCATTCTTCATTGTATGATTAAGAGGAAGCAGCAGTCAAAAATAGACCTAGACATCACTAAAAACCACATAGATAATACATTTGCCAGAGGGGAAAACAATAAAACATTGTTAAGGCATCTTATTCAGTATGTGTCATTGTATAAATGCAATCTGTCTGTTAAATTGGGAGGTAGAATGAGGGCATGGGGGATGAACTCAGCATATTCATCTTTTTAATGTGTGAAATAAGATAAGAAGTGTTGTGTTTCCTCAGTATATTCAGGTTCCGACCTCTAAACATATCCAACTTTCAAGTTTTTCAGGTTCATTGTCCTTCCAAAATACTGAGCTGTAGGCTACATAAAGATGAAAACCGAAAAGAGTTTTACTTTACTTACTATGATAATTGTGTTAAAGGTGGAGTATGCGATTCTGGAGAAATCCAATACCATGATACAGAGCGAAAAAAGACACAGCAAGTAACTAACGTTAGCTTGGTTGTGTGTTAGCTTAGCTAGGTTGTGGGTTAGCTTAGCTAGGTTGTGGGTTAGCTTAGCTTGGTTGTGGGTTAGCAAACTGTCGCTACAGCAGCTGCTGCTAAGCTAACAGCCAGAGAGGATGAGACGTTTCCCAGAGCGAGCACAGCAGCTCCAGACAGCGACGCTCACAACTCTCCTGCTGCTATAGCTAACATCACAACAGCAGCAGATCCTGGCAAACTAGAGAGTCAGCTGAATGTCCGTGGGCAAGTCGTTTAACATCACCTGACACACATCATGGCTGGAACAGCGTTGTGCGGCTCGGCCCGAGCCTCTTTGTGTGTTTCCCGTTCACAGAGCCGGGGCTGAGTACAAACACCGGAGGGTTTTTCAGCGCTCACACTGAACGCACAGCTAGCGGCCCGAGAGGAGATATTCGCTGAATCTGACAAAAAGACGTGTACTGGATTAGAATCGCTGACTCCACCTTTAATGCAATTAGTGTATTACTTTACAGTAAATTAACTTAAAACTATCAACTCTAATGTACGTTGTATCGTGACAGTAGCAGAAGACTATGACCTGGAGACTATAAAAGTGTTTAAATCAATATGCAAATCAATTATTAACACTAACAGGCACCGAAAGTCGTCTACCTGCAGCTGTGAGTCTCACAAAACTCACATGGCAACCAGGAATACTATCCACAGGCTAACATGCTAACAAGCTAACAAGCTCTGAGTCTACTGTCTGACTTTTGGTACACGAACAAATCTGGGGAGCCCCGAAGCTCCCAGTCGGTCTTCTTCGGCATGTACGGGAAGTATGCAGGGCACGGAGTCTGCACGAGAGCTGGTATCAGCAGCAGCACAGTCCAGTGTGCACTGTATTTAAGTATTTTAAACTTCGGTGAGTTTGTACCACTTGCGATGTTTCCATTTTGATAGCTGTTGATTGATACTGTAAAAGCCGAGTAGACAGTAGAAGTGTCGGACTTAATGTTTGTTCACACAGGAGGCTACAGGCTCTGCAGAACGGATCGAGTGCAACAGCAACCTGAAGCCTTTTTTTAATGCTTAAAGTCTATTTTCTTCCGTTTTAGGCACGTAACTACAGTGATTGTGTGTTGTGCTGCCAGCAGGCAGGTGACCTACGCTCCACACTGCGCCTGAAGGCATCCTGTGCAGACACTGACGGAGCACTGAAGCTGCTGCTGACGTGCTGCTTTCACTCCGCAGCCCGTGTACGCTTTCTGTTAGAGAGGGAGCAGATGGCTGCTTTCTGGAGGCAGTTCGTACCAGTGCAGACCCAGCACATATCGAATTAGAAAATAGATTCAGTACAAAATATTTATTTGTTCAGTTCTTTGCCAACACTGCTCATAAAGTCGATTGGAATCCCATCATTTAAACTTGTGAGGGATAGAATTTACCTTTTTCTAAGAACAATTAAAACAAATTGACTCTTTTAATTAATTAGTCTCTTTTTAATGGAGCTCATGAATAAGGAACTCCTCTTTTTACCAATGTATCACTGACTAGAAGTAATCTTACTGCATGCCAAGGAATCCTCAGTTTGGTATCATTAAGCATCTTTCTTAGAGTGCTTTTCATTTCGTGACAATCAATAAAGCCTTAAATCATAAGAGTCTCTGCTCTGCATTGCTGCAGAGAGGTGCTTGCAAATCATCAAGGTGTTAAGAAATGTTGAGGTGGCGGGTAGTGGTGATGTCAAGCCTGTTTAATTGTGGGATCCCTGTTTTCACACTACACCACCTAAAAAAATCTAATCTAATCAAAAATCACAAGGTAAATTGCATATAGAAGAAAGAAAATTTTTTTACGTTTGCACATTTTGGGACAAAAATACATCAGATTTTTATGACTGAACTGAAGATTAAAAGACTGAAGTGAACTGGGTCAGTGATGAAGAAGGGGGGGACATCTTCAAAGGACTATCACCCCGAAAACATTCCTGTGATCTTGGCGAGTTCACAGTACAGGTCTTCCAAAGCCGAAAACAGGCTGTGGGCAAGAGTCCCTTTCTTTCTTTTTCTTTCTAAAGTTTTCTCTTTTTTTCCAGGAAACTCACTCACTCATCCAGTCACTGGTTCACTTCCAGTTAGTGAAACCAGTTTAATGGCACCATTCTGACACCAGTTTACAGGAAGATAGAAGCATTTTCTAGTTTTGTGACTGTGCGTAAGTACGTTTGAGTAAGACGAGTGGCTCATCGGCAAAAAAAACAAAACAAAAACTCTACAGTGAGATAAAAGTCTTGAAAAATATCAGTCTTGTAGAAAAGAAGAACCCTGGCGTGTCCCTATGATGAGACCACTGCATCCACAGGCAATGCTCTAAAGCCACAGATCGATAGCAGAGGAGATGGGTCTGACAAGGTTGACTCACTAAGGTTGAGACAATCACAGCATTTTTCAGTCTGCAGGCCAGAGCTCACTGATCTTTCCAAAGAAACAGGAACTCGTCCGCTCCGTCAGAGTTCTTTGTTCCTTTAATCATTGTTTCTGCTTTTTCCTCGCTTTCTGTTGCTGTCATCAAAATCGCTTTTTTGATTCACTTGCTGCACTACTGTGGTCACTCTTGTTATGCAGGAATCATTTTGACCACCACCACCACCACCACGGTCAAGTCTCTCTATCAGTCTCAGAATCAGTGAAATCTGTCAACTGCAGAAATAACGTTCAACCAGTTACCTGCAGCTCTGTCAGCCCTCTTATCATCGAGAGAGAAAGAATCATGTCATAGACTCTACGCTGCCTTACTGGCATTACCAGTGTAATACCCAGGGTATAATCACCCAAAAACCTCAACTTGAAATTACAATTATATTCTCACTTTATAGAAACCTGTAACTGAGATACTAGTTGTTGTTTTTTTACTCTTTGTTGCACATTTATCTCCAACTATTTGGAAAAACGTCACGCACATGTTGTGACGGACTCTACTGCGCAAACATTTGTGACTTAAACACCAGCTGTAGGCTGCACACGAGAGCGTCACTGACTTTAATTTGACTCCTGAAGATATGATAATAGATTTTAGCCATGCGAGGGCCGTGGCTCCAGGGCTGGCAGTGTTGGTCAGCCAGCTGGTCCGTCCAGACTGAAATATCTCAATAACTATTGGATGGATTGCCATGAAATTTGGTTCACATATTCGCGCCCTCCTTTAGGACGAACGTTTCATCTCGCACCATCATCAGGACAACATTTTGTCCAACACTTTGGTTTATGACCAAATTCCTGCAAAACTAATGACATTCCCATCAGCCCAAGGCTTTACTTTGTGCTCATTGATTATTAGCAAATGTTAGCATGGTAACACGCTAAACTAAGACGGTGAACATAGCATCATTACCTGCTGAAGACGAGCTTGTTAACATTAATATGTTGGGCATGTTATCGTGCTGACTTTAGCATTTAGCTCATTGCACCGCTCTACCTTAGAACAGCCTGCTGCTTGTAAAATCCTAGTGAAACTCTTTGACCTGCAGTTTGCAGTGAACTTCTGTGTTAATGGAGGACAGATGCAAGACAGATACATGACCACACATATGATTGCTATGTAGACCCGGACAGTCATATAATGGCATATTCCCCTAAAACCCGGCGACGTGTCCTCAATTACAGCAGGACTGAGCTCCAAGTTCTGCAAGTCCTTTGGACTTCAGATGGTCCAAAAATATTCACTGACATGGCTATCAAGTCAAGTCAAGTCAGTTTTATGTATACAGCCCAGTATCACAAATTTGCCTCAAGGGGTTTTACAATCTGTACAGCATACGACGCCCTCTGTCCTCAGAGCCTTGATTCAGATAAGGAAAAACTCCCCAAAAAACCCTTTTTATATCCATTAAACATGCAGGTCTATTAACATGGGAGCTCTGTGCTCAACCTCCACACCATCTTCTATCTCAGAATCAGAAATACTTTATTGATCCCCGAGGGGAAACTCTCGGGGATCTCTCGGGAACTCTTTCGTTACAGCTGCTCACTATCACGTCAGTGCACACAGTGTAAAGAACCGCTCACTTCTCTGGTACAACAGTGTCGCGTATCTGTGAAGAGGTCAGGGTGCAACATTAACACCCAGAGTCTGTATAAAATATGTTTTTGTACTTTCTTCCTGCTCATGCAGTTTGTATATCGCAGGATTCCAAAACAATTTTTCACTGTGGGACATTAAGACATTCCTTAACTAATCTAATCCTCTTGCATCATTTAAATCTTTACTCTGCTGCTTCATACTGGTGTGTGTGTGTGTGTGTGTGTGTGTGTGTGTGTGTGTATGCGCAGTGGCATAAGAGGTTCAAAAGGTTAAACAACTGCTGTCACGCCTCCAACTACTCACTCCCCCTTAACCCACCTGACCCACGTCACAAAATGGTTGGAAGGCAGTTCAGTTTTACGACGTGAGCACACTTTTTATCTGCGAGTATAAAACTGAAAGCTGCCGTTGTATTAGGAGGTCAAAGATGGCGTCTGTGCGTGCCCTGGAGTTAACCCTTGTGTTATGTTGCGGCGGGCTTTACTTCATTGTTTGGAAACCCACTGCTGTATGTGTTGTAGTAATAATGATAATAATAATAATAATAATAATCCTTTAAAATATTGTTTTTCCTTTTCATCTGAACTTATTAAAACCCAAAATGTCAAAGTATTGAAGTGCTTAATCTTTCCTTTGCCACAAACCGGACTTTTGATGACAAAATATGGAAATTAGCATAAAACATTGTTATTACACCAAATAAAGAAACACTTCATGTTTTATGTTTTATATGGGCCATGCATGAACAAATATACAGTATATTTCTTTTGTAAACTTTAGATGGATTTTTTTTCTTATTCCAGCTCACAGATCCTGAGACTACTTATATTTAAAGCTTTCTCTGCACTAATTGGATCCATGGATGGCTTAAGGCTTTAATTTGAAATTATTGGCACCTTCAAAAGAGTCTTCTTCTAATTTTAGCACGACATGTTGCTCCTTTCTTGAAAAAATACAGAAATTACAGAAATTACTAAATGCATAAGTTATTACACCAAATAAGAGAATATTTCACATTGTATATGAGCTATGCATGAACAGATACAGTATAGATTCCTTTTGTTTGCCAAAAAGTAATTCATAGCCAAATAGATGTATAGTATCTTCTCCTACGTAGTGACGTTAGACCCTGGAGGGGTCCAACTCCCTCTCAGACCTCTTATTAACAAAATGTTATGAACTCCAATACCAGAAATCCAAACAGACTTTTGGGATTTGGGAGGAGTAATGCTGCGTAAAAGGTCCTGTCAACAACTACCACATATCACAGATACAGAGCAGATAAAAATCCACCCTATTAAGTGTGTTTATGGGAGATCTACAGGAGCCAGAACGCAACATTACATGCTCATCTTAACCCTAAACACTGTTGCAAAAGCATTAATTACAACCTGCACCATAAATTCTCTCATTCATGCTATTTGTCTTCTAATGAACTCTCTCTGCATTTAGTTTTCCAGAATATTTATTTGAAAGCAGTGTTGGTGTATATTCATTTATCAAACTGTACTCATTGAAGTTGTTAGTGAACTAAATGCCAGTTTATACAGTAATTAAAGTCAAACTCATCAACTCGTGTATTTCCCCAGAGCCACATGAGGGAATCTGGATTTCAGACAACTATTGTTGAATCGCTTTTTTTAATTTGTCCTTTTTCATTTTGGTGTTTTGTGAAGTAAATCAGTGAGTCTCTTGGAGAGATTCTTTGATTTTACTTTGTTTATTATACTTATTTTATCTCACCGGTACAAATGTGAAGATTGTTCTTCTTCATGTGTATTTGCATTGGATTTCATCACTGTGTTTTTGTTCTTTCACTTAGATACTGTCTTCACTTGAAAATCTTGTATCACTTAAACTACTATAAACTTTAAAACAGATTTTCTTTTCTCTCCAAAACCAGCTCTCAGATCCTGAGACTACTTCAATTTTGAGTTAATTGGATCCATGGATGGCTTAAGGCTTTAATTTGAAATTATTTGAAATTGTTTTCACATTTTGGCACCTTAAGATGTGTCTTCTTTTAATGTCACTGTGACAAATATCCTCTCCCTCCCTCCTCCTTTTGCTTTCATTCTCTCAAGGTTATCCTCTGTTGCTCAAAGGGTAAAGCAGCGGGGCTTTGTCAATTGCATGTTTCTTACATAAGCGCTGCACCTCAGTAGTGCTCTTATGTAAGAATCATCATCGACCGGGCCAAATGAATTTTCTCTCCCTCCTCCGTCTCAAAGGTGCTTTACCCAGCAGGGGAGGCAGGCTCAAAAACGAGAGAGGGAGACAGATAGATAGGGTGAGAGTCTCCCAGAGCAGGAGAATATCCCGGTCCTGGTTTGTCTGGATTAAAAAGACAAGTTCTTATCGTGGAGAAACCAGACAGATGGCGCTGACAACTGGCAGACAGACACAAGGAATGACAAAAAAAGAAATAAGAAAAGCAGAAAAGGAAGGATGAAACAAAGAAAGAAGGAAGGAAGGAGACAGCAAAGAGTTAGACAGACAGCCAGACTGACAGAGCGAACGCCAGGGGTATGGGTCTCAGAGATAAAAACCCACTGGACATTGCTACTTGGATGGGTAGGAGGTTTTCAGACTCCCTCTCTCTCTCTCTCTCCCTCTAAGCCCCTGCAGCTACTCGCTTGCTTGCATAGACCATCTGAGAGAAAGGGGATTGTTTTCGCAGAGGGACCCACGGTGCCAGCTTCCTACACTGACTGATCTGGAAGCTTTGGAAAGCCCTACTCCCCCTGCTTCAAACACAATAAACAGAATGGATGAATGTATGCCAGTGTACTGTATCTCGGGGGGGGGTTAGAGAGAGAGAGAGGACGAGTGTTGGGTTATAGAGCTGGAGTGATAGCAACACTGTTGTATTCAGTTCAGGAGGTGGACCCAAGTGCAGACATGATACAGGGAGATGGTGGAATGAAAAAAAGATGACTTTATTTACCTACTATGAAGGAAGACAAAACAACTGAGGGTGGCTGAGATTCAGGTAAATGTCCAACAAAGAGTAATCCATGAAAAGTCCAACAAAGGTAATCCACAGGGCGCACACAGAGGCACAGGCAAAAAAAACGCAGGACTAAGTACAAACGCAGGGTACACGGTACAATGACGAACTGACGCTGAACAAACGAAAAACTCTCCTGACTAAATACGCTTAGGTAGGAGAGACAACGAGACACAGGTGCAACTAATCGGGGCGGGGCAAACAATCAAAACTGGAGGGAAAAGCAAACAAAGGCAGGAAGTAAAACAACAAGACACACAAGGAGAGGAGAACACTTCAAAATAAAACAGGAAATAACAGGACAAAAACCCAAAACCATGACAAACACAGGAATAGAGGGGCCGAGGATGAGAGACTGAGGCATTGAGTGACAGGCGCCACAGTAAGACACTTCACTGCTCTGTAAGGATATAAATGTGCAGTGTAACAATAATTTCGAAAACATTTCCTCAAATGAAAATTTATAATAAAACGGCAATTAACAAAGATATGCTCGCCCATTTATGCCATTTATTTGTGTTGAACCATATCACACAAACTGTTCTACATTTTAAATGTTCTGATATGAATAGGTTTTCTTATATTTGGTGTTTTGCTTTGATAATATTTACTTTTGTATGTTGTGCAACAAAAACCAAGTTAATTGAATTGAATTAAACCGAGGTGAATTGAAGAAGTCTGTTTTTATTTGTCTTGTTTTCACCAGGATACTCCACTAAGTATCAGTGCTGCTTTGCAGGGAGACCTGGGGGGTCTTGCATCAACGTAGCTAATGAAATCTGCACTTAACTGAAAAAGTTCTGTTTAAATTAACGTCGACTCTGACTTAAGGCTCAAGCCGTTCCACTAACGCAATTCAGCCGTGTTTAATCAACGTCAACTCAAGTCAGGCTTGAACAATCTAGCAATGAGTGCGCGCACAGAGTCCATAAGCAGCCCAGAACAGTCGATTGTTGAAAAGAGGATATTATGTCACAAAAAGAGGAAAAGCTGCTGATGGAATTATATGACGAATATAAAGGAGTCATCACCAAAAAGGGAAACTTCCACAATAAGATGATGCGGAAGATGGCTTGACAAAAACATGCAGACAGACCAAATGCACATTCATTAATAAATGAACATTCAGATCACTAGATAAAGTAAGACTGTGGCTATATTATCAGCAGGCTAGATAATATCAGATGTATGTTTAAAATGATGGTATAGGCTAACTTATGAGAACTGACATAACTACAATGCATTTACTGTTAGCCTAATTCTGTGAGGTGTGTGAAGCCTCTTTGACCTGTATTCATTCTTCTCTGTTACATCACATCTACAACAGCCAAAGAATGAAAAAAGAACAAGTGAAACTTCGTACAAAAGGTTTCAGTCGTAGTCGTCCTGGACACTGTTTTCAGAATCAAGACGTAACGTCTTGATTCTGAAAACAGTGTCCAGACGACTCTGACTGAAACCTTTCTACGATAGAACACTCCTGGACGAATGAGGGACTACACCGTCTTATTTTGAAGAATTTTGGGCAGAAAACCATGGATCTGGTTCGGGAACTCAAAAACACAGCCAGGAAATTAGCAGACCACAAGAACCATCTCCGTTTTAATCTAAGATGCAGGCAGAGCAAGATTATTCCCAAGAGCCTACAGATTAAACCACCAGTAAAAGGACACAGAGCAGAGAAGATTTGGAGAAGAAACCTGACCCAGATGCTTAGTGAAAGGATCAGGGAAAACAACTCGAATAGACAAAAAGAATAGACAATTTGAAGAACAGAACAGAATTTTTGCAGAAGTTAACTAACACCTTGGTCACGCCAATCATATGCTAATCAGGTACCTAACAGTGATGAGGGAGGTGCAGCCAGAAAACAATAGGCCTGATTACTGATTACTGGGCCATCATTGAAACAATTAGGTCAGTTTCAGGTGAAACTAGCTATTAACAGATACTCAGGTAGATTCCTTCCTGAGGGCAGAGTAGCTTAAATTTCTAGTTCCCGTCCCAATTTTTCACATTTGAGAATGACTTCCGGATGGGAGCCAAAACGTCTTGATTCTGAAAACAGTGTCCAGATGACTACGACTGAAGCCTTTTCTACGATATGTGTTAAAATATGTACCATTTTAGCTTATTTTGTTAAAACCCTGTGCAATTCTTTCTACTTTTGCTTTACCAACTGCAGTTTTTCTTCTATTTGCTGGACCACATTTGTAAGACCAAATGTGAAATGTGTTGGATTCTACAAATTCTACAAATGATGTATAACCATACACCTTGCTGCAGGACATGACCGGAACAACAAGTACATCAGCAAAGAGTGAAGTCAGTCGCTCTTCATATTGCTGTTACCAACTACATAATCTGATACTCTTTGAAACATTTGCTCTTTCACAGGATGTCTGTTCGATTTACAAACGAAATCTGCTCATTGGCACTGAAAGCCAGAGACTTGACATCGAGTATAAAAAAACTAAAAATTAAGAAGTTGCAGATAAAGAAACTGGAGAAGGATGTAGGTATACATTTCAACACAGCGGAAGGTCGTGGTTTGGGTTGTATTTAATTTTTTTTTGTTTTGTCTTCACAGATGAACAAAATGAGTGAATGAATAAAAATCTTAACACACCTTTGGCACACTTTTCTTTCTTAAACTATACATGCTAAGCTTTCGAATAAAAGGGCTCACTCCAAAAGAAAGGTGACCATGTTTAAAATGGGGATTAACTGAAATAGGTATTTGTGTAAAAGTCCCTCACAGTTCTTCCATCCATGTGTTTCCCGAAGGGCTGGGTCAAAGTCTTCCCATTGCTCCACCAGCAACATGTGGCAATGCTGTGCAAGACTGCACAGGCCATGGTGACGTCATTTTGCCTCGATGTTGGATATCAGGCAACTTCCATCGCAGATCATCTGACAGCATAAAGGGTGACTGTCAGTGATGTGGCACACTTTGCTTGGCAGAGCATTCATTTAAAATGTCTCAACATGACTAAGAAGGGTTTTTGCAGTGGTGTCTTTCAAAATGTAAAATCCAGTTCAGAATTATTACAACAGAGTTATTTGTCTCACATTACAGAATAATATTTTAAACTTTTGGTCAGACGTTGTGTAAGATTTAAAATCTGGTTTTGCATAGGCCCTCTGCAGCTACATGTTAGTGCTATGACATTTGGTTAGGAAAGGAAATACCTGATGTATTTTATTCATCAATCTGTGCTGATAAGGTGAAGTGAGATACTGTCTCTGTACAGTTCCTTCTTTGTGTAAGGCTGACACTGAAATGGAAATTAAATTAAATTTCTGTGAACAACTGCCAGGGTAACAGGATTTTGTGTTGACAACAAAACTAATTTGCTCTATCTATCACAGGTACACATTTCATCCAGATCCAATTATTTCTATTCTGCCTGACAGTGTATGGACAGCTTCCCCCAGTACATACCTGTACATTTAGGCTATGGAGAGATTTCCGATTGACATGGTCTGCCTCCACAGGTCCAGATGGGGCCGGGATACGCTCACGGGTGCAGTCTATGGCGCCTATAACGTTGGGGAAGCCTGAAAGAGAGGATTATGTTAATACAGAGACATGCCAGCCTGTAGGCTACTTAACATTCATTTTAACTATCACATACCTGCAAGTGAATACCATCTCTGCGTTTCAAGATGACCAGGGAACGTGATGAAGATATTCAGGTACCGCTTTAGAGCAAGGTATACCCTTCTAATTTCCCGGCATACAGTTGCCTTCACAAGACCTTCTGCATCACCGACACTGTACAAGAATGCCCCACATGCAAAGACAGACTGAACAGGGGTCAGCGGCTAAGGTGAGTGTGCTTCCTTATGTGTGGCTCCAGCAGACTAGAGAGGTAAACTATGCTGGGCCTACTGAACCTGTTCCTCTCCCACAGATACTCATCAGGGAAGCCCAGTGGATTAGTCCTGTCTCTGAAGACCCTTGGGGCTGGTGGTGTAAACGCTCTGTGCCGGATGTGAGCACAGGGTCGCCGATGGATGGACATGCCATAGCTGGCTGTAACTGGTCTTTGGATGCCCTGCTTACATATCTCAGGCCTATGTCAATTAACCTATGGGCTTTTGGCCTTTATTGTATTTCCCACCCGCATTCCATGAAGACCTCATCTACTCTGCCTCTGATTGGCTCTGACCCTGATACTTTTACCCTAATGCCTAAACCCAACGAAGGCATCGAGCACTAGCCAATCAGAGGCAGAGTAGGACGGGTTTTTGCAAAGTGGGAAATGAAATAATGCGGCTTTTAGACAAAGTGGAAAGACATGATTTACATAACTTGTTCATTTTTTATTAATACGGTCTTTGGAACTAAAGTAAACACGTAAATCCATCCTTGGTCACATCGTGAGAAAAAGGTCTGAACTTGTGTTTCCGAACACATGACGTCACACCTGTCGGGACGGTCTTTTGGGATTCTGTTTCCGCCCGTCTGACATTCTTTGACACACAGCTAAATTAAGCTTGATAGTTCCTGCTAGCTAGCAGGCTAGTTCAGAAGTATACGCTACCTTGGTTACTGAGCAGCCACGGTCATGGAACGGATCTCTCACTTAAACTAGCGAGACTTATCAAAATAAATGCCCCCCTGGGTAGATTACATTTAAAACAAACAAGTATAAAAATACTGCAGGCTGTTCTTGAACGCAGCAGGGATGTCCAGGCTGCTGACCTTGTGTAACCGGGCGTGAAGCCCAGCTAAACAGTTCTGCCAGGTATGGGGGAGGGGGTGGCAATGTGATGCACAGATTTAAAGACCACTGTCAGCACAGTTACTTTGACTCTGTCCTTTATGCTGTCAGTACCCATCATTTGCACAAGTTTGTCAGTCTTTATCTGGCCTGGTCTGGAATCTGGTCTGACCCTGTTCTGTTACAGCGACACATTGTTTTAAGGACCTCATGCAGCTTCCGCTGTAGGCAAGGATTCAGTGTCACACAGGTGTGTAAACAAGAAGCACCAGCTCATAGATATTAACCCCATCGCTAATTGTGAAGGAAGTAAACAAGATCAAAAGGCATCTGAGGGTTCAGCACAGCCACAAATAAGAAATTCTGATCATTTTCACAAAAGAAAAGGAAGAGAACGGGAGTCTGAATATGAGAATGAGTGGGTGGATCATAAGAAGAGTGTACAGCAACTTTTCACTCTGCGCATGGGTTATTGCAAAAACTGATCTCTCTCTGTCTGAATCGATTATCTAATATTTGGTGTTTTTGCTTTAAAAATATGTACCTTTTGTATTTTGTGCCAAAACGTAATTCAATTGAATTAAAATGAAGCGACTCGAGGAAGCAAGAGGAAGAGGAATTTTAGGATTAGGCTACAAATCAGAAATGATAAGAATCAGAAAGTATGATCTAAATGAGTGGCGGATCAATATGTAAAGTGTATAACAACTTTTCATTCAGCTCATGGATTATTGCAAAAAAAAAAGTATCTTTCTATCCGTCTCATTCTTTAAACTGCTTTGATGGATGTGAACTGATTATCTTCAGGGTTATTCAACAGTCCGCTCCACTCACAGATCCAGTTTAGGCTACTGCAGTGCTTGTGGATCATCAGGTCATTTGTCTTGTTCAAAATTGATATGAAACATTCTGGAAACCTTGTTTCAGTTTTACAGGGACATCATCACAAGGCCACAGAGAAATAACACCTGATTTCTGCTGCTGACTGATAAAGCCATAGGTGTGCTGTCTCACCCTGATACCAGGGCTGCACACCTGAATCTCATTTTGACGGGAGATTGTGCCTGGTGGGGATGAGCATATATCATCGTTTGGAGATGGGATGTTTTCAGAGGGGTGTGGTGATGAGGTGATGAGCTTAGTGGAGGAGAGGCCTTTAAATCTGAACACATCACCATCTCACTGACAGTGTGATGGAGGGCTAATAGCGACATGGAGTAAGCCTGCCATCTGCTGCATACTTTTTGTAATAACGTATGAATGTCTGTAGAGGCCTGCAGCAGCTGGCAGTTTAAAAAGCAGGGCTGGTATAATAGGGACAAATGACAAATTTAAAAAAATTTTTTCAACTGACAACATAATTGTTTAAATTATGAGCCTCTACCAAATAGTTGAGATGTCCATTTAAGTAAAAGTCATAGATTTTTATGATGGATAAATACAATTAAAACTAATGGCCGTGTAAAAACAATAGACAGTCATATAATACGCATTGTAATTTGTGTAGAACTGCATAAAACCTGCAGCAACACCAAAAGAGAGACAGATGAGCAGGTTTCTTCTTCTTGTGTTTTTCTGCAAACATGCATTTAAACACAAGACGACTATCACTTCCTGTTCACTTCGACCTGGACTCAGGCTTTGGGCGGAAGTGGTCAATGTCCACGACTGTTGTTGTGCTAACATTTTACAGGTTACATCCATGAAGACTGGGTCAGACTGTATGCAAACTTATAAAATATACTTTAAATGCAGTCGCACAGACAGCGGCGAGTGCTGCTGGCCCTTTAAGACTCCCACCGTCGCCTTGGTTACACTCAGGAAGCGACAGTTTCTTTAGCATGTAAACATCTGCGACTTAAAGCATTTCAGTCTTACTTTTCTTTTCGCCGTCGACTTTCACAAACTGTGTCTCCTCTCTGACAAGAAAGGTAAGAACTGAACCAATGCAGCGTCGCTTCATGGATTCATTCGACCCCTATTTCACCAGTAATGCCGACTCATCATCTGTTAGCTGTTTGTGCTATCGCCAGTTCCTGCACTGCTAGCTTCCCTGCTAACGTTATGGTAACTGTATTATTTTGTCTTACACAGTTGATTTGCAGCATCACAGCATGAATATTTAGCATTATAAGCCGTCAGTGCTGCTGGTCAGTTAAACTTCATGTGCCCTGCTGTCTGTTCAGCGCTCCCATGTCGCTGTCCATGGTGCTAGCAGAGAGAAGACAAGCCAGCTAGCTAGCTAGAGAGCATAATAATGCTAACTTAGGTTTAACAGTTTTTAGGCCGTTTTGTATTCCATTTGTTCCTTTTTGTCTGCTAAGAGAAAATAGTAGACTACAGTGAGCATATAAGGTTAGAAACACATTTCTAATGTCATGTCTCTTTTGGAAAATAGTTGAAAAGTGAGTGTGAAAAAGTGTTTGTCCCCTTCCTGATTTCTTATTTATTTATTTTTTTTGCACAATTGTAACACTTAAATGTTTCAGATCATCAAACAAATTTAAATATTAGTCAAAGATAACACAAGTAAACACAAAATGCAGCTTTTAACTGAAGGTTGTTATTATTAAGGGAAAACAAAATCCAAACCTACATGGCCCTGTGTGAAAAAGTGATTGCCCCCTAAACCTAATAACTGGTTGCTCCACCCTTAGCAGCAACAACTGCAATCAAGCGTTTGCGATAACTTGCAGTGAGTCTTTTACTGCGCTGTGGAGGAAGTTTGGCCCACTCATCTTTGCTGAATTGTTGTAATTCTGCCACATTGGAGGGTTTTCGAGCACAAACTGCCTTTTTAAGGTCACGCCACAGCATCTCAATAGGATTCAGGTCAGGACTTTGACTAGGCCACTCCAAAGTCTTCATTTTGTTCTTCTTCTTCGTCTGTCACATCTCAATCCATATAAGTATATATATATATATATATATATATATATATATATATATATATATATATAGTTTCCACATCACACTTGATGTGTAAGTTGCATACTGGACCACGATTGGCTCCAAATTAGTTGTGATGTCACTGATCCTGCCATGGTCTAAAAGGCAAGCTAGTATTCAAAATGCTAGATGCACGAAACACAAACACACACCTACACGGGTATGCACACATGGTAGCATGCGGAAAAAATATGCAAGTGCATGTGCGAGTAGTTCAGGGTGCATCTGTGGGGAATTTGTAAAATGTCCTTTTGTAAAATTTGGACAGATGTCTGATTTGGATAGATAAATCGACACTAAGACCTTGATAGGTAGCAGGAGTTTCAAAATTTCTATTCTCCTATTCAATAACAGGTTTCTGGAGTACAGCCAATTGCAGCAAGTGCTTATTCTGACCACATAAAACGTGTTTTTGCTCAATTGAAATAAGGCGTGTAACTCTCATTTGTGTCCAGAAGATGAGTGGGAGCACTGATGACATCAAGCCTGTGAACTGCACCATCAAACCTCCGGTCTACCTGCAGATCGGACACGTCAAAACAGACGCGGCTCACTCTGGTGTTTGTGTTGTAGATGTCACCCTCCCCTTTGGAAACCCCGTCAATGTAAGCTACCTGTACCAGTGGTATCCACGCCAACCACCATATATCCAGTCTTAATCAAAATATGCTTTTCATGCTTTATTATCTTCTATTGTTCAGCCTGTAGCCTGCAGGATGAACAGCTTAATTAGCAAACAGACCAGAGTTAACCTCAACCTGACACGTGCTCTTCATTACATTGCAAAATGGTTCATTTTTCCACCATTCAAAGCACACATTATTATGATATTAGGCTGTACTTCAAACATGTATTACTTTAAACTGCTGTATGTGGACTCACACTGATTTGGACGTCCTCAAAACAGTGAGCGGCGGAGATGAGCAGCTAACCATGTGATAGCAGTAATAAAATGATCAAGGCTGGTTCTCATTACAAAAATGTCCAGACAAAAACACAAACAGGCACATGTAACTTGACTTGAGTCGCTTCATCACCTGTCTAATTACACAGTTTTTCTTCCGGTTAATTACAAACTAACCCTTGGTTTTCATCACTCTACTGATCACATTACACTCAGGTTTGAAAATAATCCAGTCTATTTTCATGGGGCCACTGTAGGAGTGTCGTTTTTGTATTTTTTTAAAATATAGTTTGTAGTAAGGTACAGGCTGAGGATAATACCATGTACATGTACCATGTATTTAAATCTTCTGATCTGTATCTTATGAACCAGTACCATGCTTGTATTATAACAAAAGTCAGATAGTATTGTGAGTGTACGGGTTTCCTTTATCTACCAGGATAATACTGGACAAGTAGCTGTTAATGGATTATTGAGTTACGTCTTCTACTGTAAGAGGTGCTCACGTTCTCTTAAAGCCTGTAAAAAACAAAATGTTAAAGTTCTTATTGGTTTGTGTGCTGACCATACATTGACCCGAGAACCTATAACTAGTGTATTACTGGAAGTAAATATACTATTGTAGGAGAATGCACAGAGCATCACTAAAGAAATATGTGTAATCTCTTCAGAGTTTGATTTTCTTGGCCCCCAGCATGCAGCTAAAATAAATTCTCAAAGTACCATTTTCCCTCAATCTTAATTTTATTCAACATCCATGTATCTGGTGTCTTCCAACGGCACCGTCTAACAAAGCAGAAAATAAACACACACACACACACGTATATACACAAAACACTTGTTTAAATATAAAGCTGTATTTCTGTCTTGAGAGAGACTTCAAACATTTTGGGCATTGACCTACTTTTTAGCATTTAGTCCTAATTAAAAAATAATTTTTAATGCAGAGCTACTCCTCATTAGCTCAAAGCTTCAAGCTTCAAAGGCGTCTGCCTGGAGCAAGTTTCTGCATGAAGGAGTTATCTCTGCCACGCGTTTCGATGGTACTGTCTTTAGGTTTAAATGTTAATACTGTGATTTGGCAGACTCCGTGTTTCTCAAACAATGGGTTGAGACTCGCTATGGACTGGAGGCATTTTATTCTGGGAACCAATATGGTTTAATGAGTCTGATTTATTGTGCTAAAATATATTTTTAAGTTTAATTTCACCCACCAGATCACCAGAGAAGGTCTTTTCTTTATATTGACACCCCAGTAATATAATCTAATTTTAAATTGGGTCCAGTGCTAATAAGCTCAAGGAAATAGTTTGTAATAAATGTAGATTAATTTGAATTACGTTGTCTGCCCACAGACAAACGATAAATCAGATCCTAATACCATCAGATAATAGCGACATGGTAATGTAGCGCAGGGTTAATTTGTACAGTTTTTATAATCCACTGTCTGTCTTTCAGATTAAGGAAATCACCTTTAAGAACTACTACACAGCTTATGTGACTGTGCGTTTGTTGAGGAGGAGCCTCGGGCAGGAGGCCCCCGCTAAGTGGTGCACTGCTCTGAGGAACCTGCCTCTGATGGACAACCCCCACACTGAGGGAGGCTCCCAGGACTACTGCTCCATTCACAGGACACAGGTGGGCTGGAGCAGGTGTGCTGGTGGGCTCGAGTCGGATCCATGAGTATGAAGGCTTGTCAGATGGAAAGTTATCACGGTGGCAAACGGTAGAAATGATTCATTCAGATCAACTCAGCAACATCACAGTCAAGTAACAAGCACAAAACATATATATTTTTGACTTCACTGTGCAGAACGATCACTTCACCTGCTGAAGGGGGGAAGTTTCTCTGTGCTCACCTTGAACCTGAGGTTGACACCTGGACGTACCTGCAGGACTTTGTGACATCACAACTAGTTTGGAAGCAAATGGTGGTCCAGTATGACACTTACGTACTGCACATACACTGGGGAGTAGGAGAAATATTGTGCCCAGCAGTTAAACTTTTAAAAATGAACAATATTTGCATATTCATAGATTGCTCCATATTAGACTAATTATTATTCAAAGCAGTTTTTTAACATGTCTGGAGGGTATCTTTAAATAATGAAGGATGACATCCATAACTTCAAAAATGCTAATTCGGTTGATGTTGGAGGCAAGCCAGCCAACCCTGCAAGAACGGCTCAGAAAGCACTGTATTGTTGACGTGTGGAGACAAAATAAATATTTTTCATTTCTTCTAATTATTCCTTGTTTATAGCCAGACAGTGAATGGTGATTCTTGTTTACTTCAGAAGCTGCGCAGAGTCTGACATAGTTCAAAGGGTAATCGAGATAGTGTAAATGATGTTTATTCACTGTTTCTGGGTTATTATTGTTTGTCATGTTTAGCCTTAAGGGATGTTCAGTGTGTTATATTACTGCAGTAATCCTCTGTACAGGGACTCGAAGCCTTTCAGGAACCGAAAGAAACCATTTAATATTTTATAATTATATATTTCTCCCATATTTTTTCCCTGTTAATGGTTAGAATAGTTTAATGTGGTTAAATCAGTAAAGATGCTTTCAGACAGCAAGCGGTTACTGCCGCGTCTGCCGCCCAGCTACGTCACTGCAGGGTGCAACTCCACCTCCGATCCTACGAACAACCTGTACCATGCAATACACACTGCTGCTGTCCACCTAATCTAATCGCATCACATAGCCAAGTAGAGCAGGTTGTAGCTCAAAATATGGAACAATTGTTAGCAAAATTAATGTGGCACGTTTTGATAACTAATATCATGAACATTGTTTATTGGTCACCGATCAGATAATCAGAGTTTGAAGCTGATGTTGCTTCAAGACGGTTTCTCTTCATTGATCTGAGTAGGTCGTTTAGAGAACTCAGATAGTGGTGAGAACAGCTCCTGTATCATTTCCTTCGCTGTTGTTTCTGTATTTGTCAACAGCGAGTTAAAAAAAGAGTTCAAGTATCATCAGCTCAGATGGCAGCGTCTCCCTCTCCCTGAAAACACGCTAATGGCTAGTCAGCTGCTGGTGATAATCCCTTAAGGTTTCTGTTTAACAATCCAGAAGATTGTCTGGCATTACTTACGTTATTCTTCGTTGTTGTTGTTTGTACAGATGCAGGTGGAGCCGGATCACGTGGTGTCTGTGAGACTGATCCTGAGACAGCCGTCCTCTGCCTGGCTAACCTTCAGCCTTGAAGAGATCAAAATATACCCTCATATGGAGCCGGTCAGTTTTTATTGTTGACAATCACAGTAAACTAACATTAATCACAAACTCAGTGAGAAAGCCAAGGTAAAATAATGTACTTAATGAGAGTGGAGGAAGTTATTCAGTAAGGTAACCGCTCTTTTATGGCACCAGTATAATATTTGGGACTACTGATTTGTAGTGTAATTATGCTCCTGGCTTTTATTTTTATCTTGTTTTATGTTCACCAACTCAGTCTGTGCTTCATATACACAGGTTCTCTAAAGGCAGTTATGTCAGTTATACGTACGTAGTAATGTAACAGTCAAACTTGCACCCTGTCAGCTGAATATTCATAACGCAGCCACATCAGGAACCTAACAGCCAATGCTGTGTGGACTCTTGTGCTACCACCTGAGTGGAAAAAAATTGCACTGATTGCACACATTATCGGTTGTTGTGTTCCAGTCCGCCATCCTCAAAATGAAACCCAGTGTATTTAACATTTTGTAGCATTTTGTAAGTTTAAAAACCCATCATCACAAAATGATCCATAGGCACAGAGGTGAGTTAAACCTGCAATAGCCATCACCTCTGAAGATGATAGGATAAACATGTCAGTGGCTTATTAACACGTCCGGTAAACATGTTCGTGTCCACCTGATTTCTCTCTCCGTCAGCTCTGTGTTTGAGGGAAACATCTGGCTCTTTAGCAGCTAGATGCTCCGCTATGTTCAGCAGCTGCTCTCTGACTGCGTCTGTCTGCCGAGCGTGTAGCGCACAGCGGGTTCTTACAGCTATTTTGATGAAAACACGACACAGATTAGACCGCTGCGACTGAACCAAAACTTTCAAGTTGCGGGCCGTAAAACCAAATCGCTGAGCTAAAAGATGCTCCAAAGCTGCGGGGAACTGCTGAGTCAGGTGATAATTCTCTGTGGGCTTGTCACTTATTGTTAATATAAATATATTGATTATGGCTGCTTTAAAGTGTGGTGTTAATATATGGACAGAGATGGTAAATTAGTGAAAGTGCCCAGGAATCACAAGATCAGTAACTGGATTTATTCTCTTGCTTGTGGGACGATACATCAACAAGTTCTTTGTGACTCCTTGTGAGTTTTGTTTTCACCCTTTGTTACAGTTGTAATTGTGTAATGTGAACCTTAAAGTTATTATTTGTGATTATAACGTCTTTCAAATTATTCTGAAGTTTCTGTTTGTCAAAAAAAATGAAACAACCCCAGTGAAAATGTGTGTGGAGGGATGTGCAGTAGCAGCACGCAGAGGTGTCCGCGACGATGTTATTCTTGATGCTACCACCAGGTGGTGCCAAAGGAAGGACTCAATCAAAGTGGATTAAACATACACAAATTTATAATCAAGCTAATTAAATGATTCCAGATGCAACATTAGACTTAACTGCATACTTTAAATGACTGTTCCTCCTCCTTCCAGGACCCAGAGAAGGAGGTTTCTGATTGGCTGTCTGACCTGACCCTGGTTGACCAACACCCTGACCTGGAGGTACGCTTTTGGTTTTGTTTGTGTGTGTTTGACGTTGCGTCTGTGTAAACAGGGTCAGAGCTACCGTTAAGGACACTGAGGTCATTTCCTCAGCCTGGGGAGAGTTAACAGTATACAGGACTGTACTGCATATTTTATAGGCCAATTCCACTATTTCTACACTTTTAGACTAATAAATAAATAAAAGATTTATTATGAAATGTATTCCTGGGAGTGTGCAGAATCTATATCCAGTGAAAATTCTCCAAATTTGGTGAATAATAATTATTAGGGATGCCATGATCACGTTTTTTGCCGATCGCCTGTGAGCCGTATCAGCCAATACACGGCCGATACTGATCGTTTTTTTTTGTTTTATAGCAGCTGGTATCGCACTATTAAAAAGTATCAAGTACTGGAATACCTTGAAAACAATGTGCTTAAAAAGTCCTTGAAATTCAAATGAACCACATAACGCTGTCTTATATTGTGACCAAAGTTTTCTTCATCAAGTAATTATAATTAAATTGCTCAGAATCAGAAATCGCTCCGCTTTTCCTTTTTTAAATTCGGACTTGTCGCCGTCCCTCCCTCTCCTCTCTTCCTCGCCTTGATGAGCCAGTTACCGAACACTGAATATATAAGTGAAGATTTAATCCAGCATGGCTAGAAATTGATCTTTACAGCGACTGGCTTTTGACTTCTCTGTTTTAAACCTTAAAGTCTGTTGCAGGCCACATTTTGGCCTTTTGTTGTGGCTCACTGATTGAACTGATATTCAAGGAAACTTTGGTCTCGACTTGAACCGGAGCATCTGCAGATTAGTTCCATATCCGAAATATTCTGATCCACTAAAGTTAGACACGATAACTGTTACAAGATGAATAAATCCCCGTTTTCGGTAGCTTCGTCGCCACCTTGACTGGAAGGAAACCTGCTGTATGTCGCCGCTATGCGTCTGCGCAGTCAGGATCCGCTAGTAAACAAATACAACGTGCGTCCTGGAACGGTTTTGGCGATCAGCGACTACAAAGCATTAATCCCGATCTCCCAATTGCACATTTTTAATGAATATCGTCCGATAACGATCAACGTCGATCTGGGCATCCCTAATAATAATTCTTCTTCTTCTTCTTCTTCTGAGATAAACTTTTCTAATGCAATAAATGACGTTTCTTTATTAATTCTTCTCCTACTTTTTAGTCTAAATTTACCTTTAAAAACCGCCATTGGATTATCTAAAAAAAAGTTATGTCCTGAAGCTGAAAACAAGGCTGGTTTTCTTAGTTCAAGAAAAGTTGACATTTTGGAGATGCATGGTTTTCATAGAACAGAGGTCTGCATGTTTTTACGGACAATATAGCTGACAGTACTGTCGGGGCGGGACAGCCTGGACTCATGACCTCAGCATTTCTAAAATCCTGGCTGCAGCCCTGCGAGTACACCTGAGGTCCCCTGTTCTCCTGTGTGTCTCCTAGGGCCTCCCAGACCCCCAGACTGTATCATCCAGTATCCAGCAGATGTGGGCTCTGACTGAGGTGATGCAGACCAACCAGACCACCGCCTCCATCGGACGATTTGATGTGAGTGTGAAACACACAGATCACCGCTGCTTCCAGCCGATACTGACCTCCTGCTCAGGTGACTCGGAGGCAGCTCGGTGTCAGTAGAAGTAAAAGGTCATTTTTTCAAGTGTGAGATAAATTGTGGTCGTGTATGTGAGGTGGGTTAAGTGTGTGTGTGTGTGTATGTAAGTGCATCCATGTGAGGGGGAAGATTAATAAGTAACAGCAAAATAAAAAATAAAGAGAGGAATGGAAAGTAAAAAAAGAAAAGTTATTATGGGAGGCGGAGGCGATCTGGGTTTTGTGTGGTTGCAGTTTGGGAAGCAAGCACCTGGCCAACATCCCGCAGAGGCAGGGGGAGCACCAAAGGGCAGGCCCAGGGGCTGGCGGCGGGGGCGGGGGCGTCAGAGTCCGTCCCAGAAGTATATTTATAATGTTATTACAAGTTTTACATATTGGGCGATGCCCGTTACCTGTGGGTAATTACAATTTACACTTTGATCGTCGTTGAATCCTTCTAAAACATTTGCCCCAGTACCAGAACGGTCAGTCGATGGGGACAAACATCCTCAGAAGAAATGACTTCTGTATACAGTATTCTGATTTAAGACCTGTTATATCCTTTAGTCGTAGCTTTGATAGCTGCCTCAATTGAATCACTGTGTTTTTACCATCCATTTTAGGATTTTGGCTTTTTAGGTGACATTCCCAGTTTTAGTCCCAGCTGCAGAGATGCAGGCTGGCTGGAGTTGTTTCTCAAACCAGAGAAACAACCATTCACAAAGTAACACCAGAGCGCCGCATAACTCTGAGATGTGACCGACGATTCAGATGTCTAGAACCAGTCCAGGTTCTAGCAGCATCAATAATATCAGATTTTATCCATTTAAATGGGGCCCTGTGGAGGTTTCTTGGAAACAAACAAAAATTATATTTAAATTCAGTGTTTCTCACCAAAACAAATGTGATGAATGCATTTCCTCCCTCCTAAAACACGAAGTTTGAAACCTGCATTGTTTACATACATGTTTACTAGCAAGCAGTCTTCTTCTTCGCCGCCTTTGTTAGCGCATTGCTGCATATCTGGGTGCATTACCTCCACCTGTAGATCAGTGGAACAGTGTAAAACCGCTGGCAGGAATGAGTTTCTCATCACCCGAGTGCGTCCTCGTGCACGAAACTACTCATAGAAAAACTGCTCTGTAGCGCCACTAGAGGTCAAACGCTCCACAGCTTCCCTTTAACTATGCAGCAGATGTTATATTGAATGTGAATAAATGTATCGAACACTAAATGGCACTGAAAGTATCCCAACCGTCCAAATTATATTACAAAGAATAACATTTTAAAGATGTGAATCAGACTGAAATACATCATATATAATAATGAATAAAATCACATTTCCACCAAACAAAGAAGTACATGTTAAGCTATTGTCAAAACTGTTTGAATAAAATGTGTTTAAAAATGCATTTTTACATGTTTTGTGATTTTACATCTAGACATTGACTGTTCCTGCTGCTCTAAAGTCCCTGTCCACCCTCGGTCCGACCACAAATGTGTTGTCTTTTATTTTGGCTGATTGTCTTCTTCCCAGTTTAAAGTTGGGCAGAGCCACGGTGATAGTTTGAGTTGTGAGTCAGGTGTTCATTAGTTAAGTTGATGTTATTTGGAACAGGTGCGACACTGACATAAAAGCGTCAGTGAGATGCCGATGGAGCCTGGTCTGTACCCGCCCACGTGGTCCTGAAGAGACATCTGATCAGCCACAGTAACTGACGACACCTGCGTGAGTGTTCAGGGCCTTTAAGAAGAAACGAAGGGGGAAATATCATGTTTCTGTGTTCTTTGTTGCCCCAGGTGGACGGATGCTATGATATCAACTTGCTCTCCCTGACATAACACGGCCGCTGCGTTCTTAACGGACGTGGAGCTCGTCCTCGAGGACCGCAGTTCAGTATATAAGGTGGTGGTGACGAAGTCTCGCAGAGAAGAACAAAGAAAAAGTATTACGTATGTGTTGCCTTTTTTATTAAAATTTATTTCAACTTTAATGAGATAACTATCATGATTTAATTTATCGTGGCAAACGAGCTCGTACCAGGACACGTGGTGTTCGTAATGAGGGAAACGCATGTCAGTAAAAGTACAGCATTAACTGCACTTACGTTTTTACCGATGCAGTTATTTATTGAGCTGAAAACTATACTTGCTCAGCGATACTGCTCAAATCCTGCATCCTGTGTGGCATTGTAACACTGTCAATATTCTTATTGTCTAGCATCAATATTTAGCATTTTACCGTAAGCTACTGAAACCATTTCTCCTGTAATTGGTTGACTAGTACTGAGGTCCAGGCTGCAGAAGGTTTTACAGAGTCCCGTTCATTGTGATAATATACAGTAAACCATCAGCCTGTGGCTCAGACTTTATACTAACACAGGTAACAAGGGAAGGAACATATAACATATTGTCCGCTGTGGAACACTTGGTGGCAGCAGTGGATTATTTAAGAGGTGTGTGTGTGTGTGTGTGTATATATGCGCTGTTAACTTCTTTGCATCTTTGTGAGGACCAATTTAGGTTAAAGACCTTGAGTCAGTCCTCACGTCTTCGAGCGGCTGTTGAGGTCAAATTTGAGATTTCTGTGTTGAGGTCTGGTGGAGGTTAAGACTGGCTTCATGTAAGCCATGTAGTTGTGATGGTTAAGATCAGGGGTTAGGAGCTTTAAAACAGCATTACGTCAGTGAGGGTCCTCACAAGTACTGAAGTACAAATATGTGAGAGTTGGACAGAAGTAGGTAGAAGTGTACTCTGTGAAAGCATTAAACCTTTATGTTATTTGCAGATCTTGTTGTCACATGTCAATAAAAACTACTATTGTCATCTTTGCTGTGTGGTGCATGACTGAGCCGTTATCTGACTATATTAGTTTACATGGACTCTTATTTAGAAGCTGCTGCTGGGGACAAAAAACTCAGCCGGTGTTTTTATTTCATTTAAAGTGCAGAACAATATCGTAGCTTCTCCAGAGGTTCCCTCAACAATGCTGACGAAAGGAAAGAGGACGAGCGTTTTTCTTATTTTCTTCTTCTCGTTGTTTAACTCTGCAGAGAACAGCCTCGTCTTTGCTCACATTGTAAACATTTATTTCAGAGACGTCCTGACACCCGACAGCCGCTGTACACACCGAAAAGCGTGCTACACATTTGACAGGACCCCACATGCTGTACAGCAGAACGCGACTTGCATTTAAATTTGCACTATTTGCACTATTTGCATGTCCACCTCACTAGGTTTTACTTGGCTACCACTGCACAGCATTACACATGCACGTACAGTAAATGTCCACAAAATGTACACATGCATGTATCTCCCACTTATTTTAAGTATTGTATTTATTTTTTTTATGTATTTATTTTTGCTCTCACCTGCTGTAACGGTACAACGTCCCGCTGGGGTTAATTAAGTACTCTGCCGTCTAAGAGGATGAACGTCCTGCACAATCCCTCGTACGCACTGTAGATTCTGTCATTCTGTTGTTCATATTCGAATCTTTATAGCAGTTTAAAATGTTATTCAGAATAGTTGTAGCAGCATTGATTATTTCTTTCTTAATTCGGTTTAGTTAATGGGGCTCAGTGGTCTTTGAATGTGTTTTTATTTTGCAGGGAAATATCCGTAACTCCCGTCACGGGGATGTTACGAGAACATCGCTCGGAGCCTGACAGTTAATCCCCGATTTGCACTCGTTATTTCAACCTTTTCTCTTTCTTCTTCTGTCGAGCGGGATGTTTCCAGGTATTGCTGAAGGTGGAGGCTATGTGGGATTGCTAATTATTCGACTGCACAATTAAAACACTCCATTAGGAGTCAAATTTTACACAAAGAAAAAGTACAGAAGTATTATCAACATGTAAGTAAGTAAGTATAAGTAATATTGGATTATTGTTACTGATCCGTTAACATGTAAACAGTACTTTAATGCTGTTTTATTTCTATAGCACCTTTCAACAACAGAACATCACAAAGGGCTTCACAGTAAAGAAATCAGGCAACAGGCATAAAATAACTACATTTACTACTTTATATACTTTTGGTTAGTTTGACTCGTATTTTAAGATACTGATCGTACGTTTTGTGTGTGAAATTGAAATCTGAAAAGCAACAGCTGTGAAATGACAGTAGTTCAGTAAAAAGTTCAATATTTCCCTCAAATAAAAAGAAATGTACTGTAGTGGAGTAAAAGTAGAAAGAAGCACAAAACAGAAATACTCAAGTACAAGTACCTAAAAACTGCTTCAGTATCTGTTCCTTTCCACACACAAGGTGTTCACTTGTTTCAAATAAAATAAAATGATATAAATAAATGATAAAATAAATAAAATGGGAATCTAAATGTGTGTGTTTTTCTCTAAACCCAGTGTCCGTGCTGTCCTTTTCATACTACGTTTCATCATCTGAAGTAAACATGAGCTGTTGTCTCTCTGTGCCACTGACCTAATAAAGTAGTCCGGCCGTTTGTTTTACAGCCTGCGGTTTGTGCAGGCACCCAAATATGTAAAAGCTAATACATGCCAACAAAAATAGGCCATAAAATAAAATACTTTTGGTCAGACGATGTCGGGATGTGTGATTTGAATACGATCCAACCTAAAGCCTGTGAAGCACGAGTGTGTGTTGTGCTTCTGGCTGAGCTTCAGGCTGAACCGTCGCTGTCCCTCGGAGGCTCGTTCGGTCCTGATGAGGAAACGAGGTTAATGGCTGCAGATTTTCCTCGCAGAGGGTCTCGTGATGAATGGACTGTGTGTGTGTGTGTTTGCAGGGGGAAGGCTGAATTTCACATTAATTATGCGTTTCTAGACTTTTTCAGCTCACCTGATTAAAGTGGAACTAATATTTTCTGTCTGTACTGGCCCGCAGCACTGAATAGCCAGCTGCGGACCTGCTGGTGGAGTTGGTGGTGGTTACTGCCAGTGACTGAAAATGACTTTTTATGATGCTCAGGTTTCTGATTTTCGGCCAGTGCGCTTTGACCTCCGCGTTGTAATTTCACACATTCCTGTGCAATCGCGACACAGCCGCTCAGAGATGGCAGGCTGGCGCTGCAAGACGTTTCTACAATGCTCTCCGTATCAAACGGAAAAAGGAATGGCAACAAAGTGTTTTGCACCGTGATATATTACCTCTTCACTAGGTGCTTCTGTCGGGCCTCGGCTTCATTTGTTTCCGCTGGATGAGGACGAGGATGATGGAGGACGTACATTAGACTACACATGACTTCTCATAAATTGGCTAAAGGGAACTGAAAACATTTTTGAATTTTGGGAAGTGATAATCTCGGAAGCGTGTTATTTGATCCACTAGTCTAGCAGTCTGCATTTGATGAGTGTGGGACAGTTGGAAAGCAGCGCAGCACAGTCTGACAAGCTCGCCGCACATTAATGCAATTCGTGCACTAGCAGTTCAGCAGTTGGGCCACTGCATGAAGGTTCAAGGTACATTTACTTGTCATTCTCCAACACGGGGCTGCACGATGAAATTAAAGTTGTAGGCCCCTTCATGCTACACACACAGAACATATATTACAAACAAACATAAAATTAGAATAGAAATAATATACATATATTATATAAGGTATATGGGTGGTGTTAGTAAGTGTGTTGACCTGCCAGTAAAGAGCAGTAATGTCAGTTTGTGATGATATTGATGAACACCGTTAGAAACATTTCACCCCAAACTCTCCCGTAGTTCTTCCAATGTGACTGTGAAGCTTATAGCATTAGATTCAAATCCTTTTCAGCAGACTTCTGTGTACATTCAGTAAATTAAATGCACCATGTTCGGCAACAGCAGTAACTACTTGACTCGCACTTCTTCAGAAAATGCTGCAGCTGTACTTGAAAAATCCCCCGGACCGGCTGATTAAGCCACTATGAGAAATAATAATAATAATAAACACATTGTGCTGGTTCTTGTCTTTCGGACTTTGTCCAGTGCAACAGAAAACAAATTTGAATCCAGCGAGGGAACGGTGGACTCTGCCACTGACAATAAAAGAGAGCAGTAAGATGATAAAAATAAAATAATATCCTACATATTTAGTCTATGTTCACAGTTCATTCTTTTCATTTTATTTTATTTTCCTTAAGTTTATTTTAGTTATTGTATAAACTGTAAATTCACACTGTAATTGTATCTGTACTCTCTCAGCGACCCTTCAGCCCCTGTATGAAAGCATCTCATTTATTAAGGCTGTATCTCCATACTGAATGTCCTAAAGGCTCGTATTTGTCAGTGTTTCTTCCATTTCATATCCTTCCACGATTTTCTGGGGTAGGTTTTTCCTCATCTCCTATCACTGTTGTCTGATGTCTGTAAAGCCCTTTGAGACAAGACGATACAAATAAACTGTCCCTGCTTAGAAAAGTAAATGAGGGGAAAGACGGTCGGAGAGAGAAGCAAATAAAGACTCACCTCCCCACAACACGCGCATACAAATCAGCAACTACAAAACTGTGTGCGCCACAAATCTGCAGAGCCAGCTGCCGGCTCAAGTGTACTTGAAATTTAAATGCATACGCCCGGCTCGTCTTCTTGCACCCTGCATATTGATGCATTCTGGAAACATTTGTTAGGGAGCGAGCCCAGAGTGAATGCAGGAGACGGGAGGGGAGGAGGGACGCCGTTTGTGTGCGAGAGACAAAGAAAGACAATTAAAAAGGCGGGCCGACAGAAATACACAGCAGACGGGAGGATGCGTACCTGCGGCGGCCGAGTGATGAATCTGTTTGTTTTCCTTCTAATAGAGCACACAAATCTTCAACCGCGGCCGACGCAGCTCTCAACCCACAAACCTCCACCTTCTCTTCTTCCCCTTCTCCACGTTAGCTGGCAGCCGCAGTTAGACTCACACAGAGCCCTCTCCTTATCAGTCAGGTGGGATTCAGGTATGTGATAGAGCAATGGAGAAAAAAACAGTGGAGGTTCGTCTTCACTGCGGAGCTGTGGTGCAAATGGAGGAGCTGGGATTATTCCCCTCTGACCAGCATACAGCTGCGGCTGCATATTTTTACATACTTCATCAAGGATGTGTTTATTTTCTGGAGCGTGTCGAGGGACTTTCCCAGCTGAAGGGCCATTAAACGTACAGTTGTTCACCATACGAGCCAGTTCAGGGGCTAAAGTTGAATTTAAAAGATTCAACCAACCACTTAGCATCTTCTTCTTTCAGTCTACTATTGCGTTTTAGTTTCCTGACTTGTATTACTTCGTCCTTGGGTTTTACAACATTCAGCGACTAAATATCTGTTTGCTACTATTTGTTAACTGTCCATCACGTCCTCTTAAACACTGAGGGTTGTCAGTGAACTGTGAAACAGCTGCACTCTTTTGATAAGACATTTACAGCGTTTGGCTGCTTTAACCTCAGTATTAGTGAGACATCTGCTGTATCCACATCGTCTCCACCTGCTCTCCCCACCGGTTGCAGTGGCTTTCATCTCCTTCTCGTTTCCCGTGAACGTGTTCAAGTCCTCCTGCGGTAATAATTAGACATAAAGATTGTAATATTAAACATTTTAGGAGTACTATTTTCGGTAATAGTAACAGTTGAGGAGTTGAACTGCGGCCGAAGTAAATGTTTTGTAATCAGGCTTGCTACCTTGTCATTCTGAGCTTGGTGACCTAATACATTCTCCAGTGAACTGCACCTATAAGCTCTTCTTCACTGGCAGTGGAGCTGACTGTAACGAGCTGCTCTCTTAGTGCACATTTACGCCTTGTTCTTAGTAAATCTGGCCCTGATGAGTACTGCTGTTTACTTGGCTAAATGGAGAAGGCCAGCAGCTGTTAGACATGGCGGGACTACAGCACATCTGCTAACTGGAATCCTGGAAAGTTACTTGCATATTCTCAATGATTTTGTTAAAAACAAAGAAGCCCAAAGTCCCTGATCGTTGGTACACAAGTAAGCTGAGTAGAGGCTGGAGGTTTTCTGTACTGCTGGCTCAAATCCTTAAGCTCCACCTTCACATCCTGACACTGCAGTAATCCTAAATTAACTTGGACTGAAGAAACTTGCAGAGAGTTTGAAGCATTAGTCTAGTAAAATCCCCAACAGGAGCGTTTAAGTTGGTCTCATTCGGTTTTGTTGGAGGAGACACTGTACGCCTCAGTCACTCCGGTCTGTGTATCTTTTCTCCTGTTGGCTGCAGTTTGTGTGTTATTGATGGTGAGTTTCAGACTATATTTAATAATGTAAATGACGTTTTAACAAGAGTGCACTCTGCTCTTGACAGGGGAAAACAATGCTTCTCCAAATGGATGTCGTTGGACTGAAATGAAACGTGTTTTGCTGGGTTATGAAACTTTGTCTCTCTCTCATTGCTCCCATTTCTCTCTCACCTCCTCTGATCATTTTGACTCAACACCCCTCTCCCCCCTTCGCTGTCTACTCTCTCCCTGCCCTCCACGTTCAAAATCTGATTTGATCCTTGCAACATTGCATCACTCTCTGTGATGAGCGATGAGCCTCGGCAGCTTTTCACCCCAACGCCATGAATCATTTATTCAGATGAGCCTGTGACAGCAGTGTCATAGCCTTTCTCTAATACCTGACAGCAAGAAAAGAGATACTTTATGCTGCTCTATCCACCTCCAGACAGGATGAGCTCAGGGAGACAGATTTCAATGGGTGGCTCTTTGTGTAACTCCTTAACTCTGGAGAAACAGTTTGGGCTGAAACTTAGCTGAAAGTTTTGTTTTGTATTTTCTTTGTCGGGTGTGATCCGGATTCAGAAAAGGTTGACTGTGTTTCACATCGATCAGAGGACCAGGGTCCACTTTGTGTGTCTTTGTGTGTGTAGTATCGCAGAATCACATTTAAAGGAGCAGTTCGACCTTGTGAGAAATACGTTCATTCTGTTGCAGAGAGTTAGTTTCATTTGTCCAGATTCAACAGATGTGATATAATGTGTCAGTGAGCTTTAGAGGTGCTGGTAGGTGGGGTTTGTTACCTTTGGTACATTTACTCAAGTACTTTACTTAAGAACAATTTTGAGGTACTTCACTTGAGAAACAGGAGGACTATTTATATACGGCTCATTAATGATAATTTGTCTAAGATTTCCAAGGAAAACTGACTGTTTTCACTTTCGCCAAATATCAGTTTGCTGTAGATCAAAATCATTTGTATCCCGTTTTGACATTTTATAAGAATAATGAGTGATGTATTATTTGGACAGGAGCGTCTCTATTTTAGATATATTAATACACTAAAGAACATTTGTTTCCAAAGCACTTAGCGTAGCACAGCTTGCTGCCGAGGCTAAAGTGATACATAATTAAAATGATGAACGTTATAATGTTGTCTCCCTCCAGGCCCATACGCATGCAGCGAATACTTTCGTCTCATAATTGGAACAGAAGTGATTGTTTTGGTTTCGAGGGTGTGTGATTTGTGTCAAAGCTGATTCATATAGTTTGCCGTTGCTGTTTCTTAATTTGTTTATTTTTTAGCAAGGAGAAATGCAAATAGCTTCCAGATTAACATGCAAGCCAATCTGAAGGAATAATAAACTCTTAATGGAGAAACAACTCAATTTAACTTTCTAAGAAATGGTGCTGGGGTACTTCAATAAAACAGAACGCAGCCTTCACCTGAGTAATGAAGGCTGTAAATAAAAATAAAATAAAAATAAGTGATGACCTTTGGGCTTGGGACATTCTGGAGTATGTGTATATATGTGTGTGTATATATATATATATATATATATACAGTACAGACCAAAAGTTTGGACACACCTTCTCATTCAAAGAGTTTTCTTTATTTTCATGACTATGAAAATTGTAGATTCACACTGAAGGCATCAAAACTATTAATTAACACATGTGGAATTATATACATAACAAAAAGTGTGAAAAAACTGAAAATATGTCATATTCTAGGTTCTTCGAAGTAGCCACCTTTTGCTTTGATTACTGCTTTGCACACTCTTGGCATTCTCTTGATGAGCTTCAAGAGGTCACAAAGCTTGTCATGATTAGTAGCCCCATTCCTGCAAAGGCTAATTTAAGTACTCCAAAGTATATTTCCACAAATAACACCAGCGGCATTTCAGCAAAATAAAAACTAGATTCGGGTTATGCTTCAAAACAGAAAACTCTGCTCGTGTCCCAAGACAGTTCAAGTTCAGCCAAAGTCATCCGAGAACAAATATCATCACATTTCCTCTTCTTACCGCAGCTGAATCCGCCTCAGTGTCTCAGGACAGTGTCTGTTTCACCCGTCGCTCCGCCGTTTCCCCTCTCTGATCCTGACTCCCATTAGCCTGCAGGACGGAAAGATGCACATTAGCAACCATATATGCAGAGCGTGCAGGTGTTGAAGCTCGGGAACACTGAATATGGAAGGATTCTGATTACCAACCACATATAAAAGATAAGCAGGTGCTGTATATAATTATTCTCTGTTTTATGGTTCTGTCAGAATCGATGAGACTGTTTGCATCTCCCTTATTTATTTGCAGCAATGACCAACTGCTGCTGCTTAGATGGTTGCAAATGTGCTTGTTGACTCTGACACAATATTCATTCTCACAACTAAATGGGGCATTGTTTAATGGGGGTATGAACAGGAGATACGGCGCGCCGAACCGTGAGAAAGTGTGAACACCCTCGCCTGTGGGATTGGGGAGAGGAAGCGAGACAAAGTGAGGAGACAAAAGAAAAAAAAACACGTTTTCACTCATTCATCCCGAGCAGCAGGGTGTGAAACAGCACCGTTACGGCAACTAAACGTAAAAGCCGGTCTGTGAGTTCGAAAGACAAAGAGACGGACGTGATGCGCCCAAGATGGCTGCAAGTGGGATATTTACATAGAAATACACGTACCACTGGTGAAATAGCAATTATAAAGTAATATGTCGGTGAAAAGTCACACTTTCACTAGTTACTCTCCTCAAAACCATTGTGGCAAAAACACGATGGAGGCCGCGGAAGCAACCGAGATGGCAGAATCCCCTCTACAAGGATCCTGTTTCTCGCCGCCAGAACGTCCGTACTGCGGGTGTTAAAGAAGGAACGGAGGGTCGCGACTGGGATGCCTCGTGAAAACACGATGAAGATGACACGATTCTCGATAACTCCAGGACAAGACGCAGCACTGTCCGGTTCGTGCGGGACAAAGAGACTTAGAGAGAAACCACCTGGTGTGTTCGATTCCAGCAAGTAGCACGGCTTATGTGACCAAACAAGATAAACACCTGAAAGAAACACTACTGTAAGTTCATAACTGAATTAACCCTTCATCCATGTGTCAAAGGCAGGTTTGAGGGTGACAAATACAACCTTGTGCATTCCACGTACTGCTAGGATCAACAAGTCCTCAAAGACAAAATAGGTTGTTTATCAGCATTCTCTGATTGGTCATCTCTATGGTTAAGGTCTAGTAAATTCATTTATCTTTTATTAATTAAAAATCTCTTTTCCAAGAGTGTCCTGACCAAGATAAGTCTTTTTCATTCATCACTGAGGGGAATTTAAACTTTACAGAGACAAGAAACAGATAAAGAACTATTGGAATGATATCAATAAAAATAAAGGAAGAAATGAAAGAAATTAGAGAGATGACAGGCAGCAATAACAATAAGTTAGGTAACAGCTAACACAAAAAATATGCCACAAAATCAGGATTAAACAGGAATGTGATTGTAAAATCATGAATAACATTTCTAATACAATCATGTAAAAGATTTCATTGTAAAAGCAACATAAATGGCACCTTAAAACAACCCGAGAGCTGTCGAAAACCATAAAATACCCCGAAACATCTGAAGCCATGCAGGAGAGGGAACAACCGGTCTCTGCAGCAGTGACTGAAATTCACAAAGAGACCAAATGCAAACTGGAAAAGGTTCCAGGCGAGCGGCGTTCATAAAAAGCTCTTTTCCCCAGTTCAGTGTGAACACAGGGAGCTGAGTCCTGGGACCAGAGCGCATGGCTGTTCACACAGTTCTTTTGAATAAAGGTACATGATACGGCTCAGGCAACTTAAACCGTTTGTTGAATGTTGGGGAAAGATAAGGTGGTTAAAGAAAACGCTGCTGTCTTTTGCCGTCACACACCCTGGTCTTCTCCCGACAAGTGTTGAGATTGAATGAAGCACATTTTAGAGGTGTTATAAATACTTACAAAGTCAAAAGGTAGACATGAGACTTTATGAGCCTATAGAGACAAGAGGAAAAAGGAGAGACACTGGATGGAAACAATGGCACAACTGGAATTCCTGCTGAGTTTTGAGATCAGTCTCAGTCTGAGCCGTCACACAGATGGTGCTAGCTAGCTAACATCTACAGCTAACATCTGTATAGTCTGTACATTGGCCATTTTTAGCCGTGCAAGTAGCGTCGCTCTGACAATGTCAGTCAGTCTGTCCACAACTACTGGATGAAACGTGCTTCATCGTTCATGCTCCCCTCAGGATGAACTGTAATAACTCTGCTGATCCTCTGACTTTCCATCTAGCGCCACCATCAGGTCGACATGTTAACGTGTCCGACACTTTGGTTTCTGACCAAACACCTGCAGAGCTGATGGCGCTCCCATCAGCCTCAGCTGCACTCTGTGTTCACTGCTACCTAGCTAATGTTAGCATGCTAACACGCTAAACTACGATGGTGAACCTGCTAAACATGCTGAACATCAGCGTGGTAGCATAGTCACTCTGAGCATGTTAGCGTGCTGACGTTAGCATTTAGCTCAAAGCACCATGTATCTAAATACAGCCTCACGGAGCTGCTAGCGTGGCTGCAGACTCTCGGTCTTGTTTTGAATAAAAATGGACGGCACACAGTTGAGAGGCCACAGACAGCCATCGTTCACAGAACCACAAAAGGAAAACTAAAATCTGCGACTGGACAAACCACCAATGCGTCAGTTTTCTGGTGAGAAGAGTTCCAGCAGGATAGATGTTCTGACATCACATTCAGATCTGTATTGTATCTGAAAGGTTCAAGTATGTTACTGGAAGATAACGGCTTCATGCAGGCTGAACCCAGGCCTGACAGTCGGGGCGGACGACCTCATTAACCACCAAGCCGTCCTGCTGCACATTCCTCTTCCCTGCAGGTCGGAGATGACAAACAAGACAAATATGCTGACGCATACAGAGCTCAAATGTTCCAGGACTCCACTTTCCTTTGCTGTTTATCCAACCACACACACACACACACACACACACACACACACACACACACACACACACACACACACACACACTGGCAGGGATTAGAAAACAGCAACAGCAAAAACCACAGCTTCCAAGGGTATCACACATAAACACACATAAAACATAAACATAAAAACACGCAGTAAATCGCCTCCAAGTATGTCTGGATCTGCTTACAGGTGGCACATCAGGATCCTCTAAAATAAATTCACAAGCTGTAGGTTTTTGTCAAAGAATCCAAGCTTTGGATTCAGTGTGAGGCTCGGACAACATGTTTACGGCTGCATCAAACACTTCACTGCAGCAGGTGAGTGTTGGCAGGAGTATTCAGAGTAAAAGTAGCAATAACACAATTTAAAAATACTCTCAAGGAACAGCGTTGTTAAGCCCCGTGTAGGCAAGAACTCAAAAGCCGCCGTGTCATTCACCGTAATTCTAATTCAAAGATAACAAACATGTGAGGTTTTTACAGATAAACGTGCACATGATGGACAAGGCTTCTGGAGTATTTCTAGCTCATGTAATGGAGCAGCAGTACAAAACCTGCATCTTCTATTTGATTATTTCACTTATTTAAAGTATCACATCGCTTCATCGAAGCGCTGAAATAAATGGTAGATTTAAATAAAGCAAAAAGGGATACTTAAGGTGAAGCTGGGTCCTCCACACATTGACCAAAACCGACACTGACACTGGTTACCACTAGATGGAGCTGCTGGTCTACACACCATCTGCTTCCTCCTCATGTTTTAACACTGATGTGTGTTTTTTTTGTCTGAGTGTTTTCAAGGGATAAATGCTTTATTTTCAGATCACCATAATAAAGTAATGCCAGAATATGTCATAAGGCAGACAAGGTATACCGAGCCTATATACTCGGCTCTAACTAAATAAGCGATACTGCCGTGTCAGAGCGATGGTGAGGGTCTTATGAAAGCCACTCTGGACCAGAATCCAATTTCAGAAGCTCTGATGGACTGTCAGAGCGATGCTAATTGCTCTCTTTCCCACCAATAGACAGAACAAAGACTGGCAATCAAAGTCTACTTTTGTCACACTCATTAGCCCGTTTATTTCTGATGGGTTTTCACCCCTTAAAGCGTCACAGCTGAGCATTAACAACATTATGTGTGGCTGCTATAAATACTCCCAGAGCCCGGGATGAAATTTGATGTAACAGGAATATTTTGACTCATGAAAACCGCTGCTGCGTCACTTTATTCAACCCCACCTGCCTGAATCTATTCAGCAGACGGGTACATTGGGGATCAGGACTAAGCTGTTGAGTTTGGATGATGTGATGCATGAATATAGCAAAACAAACAGTAATGGGATCTTTCACAATGTGTAATGCCATCCAAAATGAACGATTTACACTATCCAACAATTCAAATGTGCAAGGAAAGCGTGAAGAATGGCGAGATTAGTTTTACGCTAAGCCTCTCAGGAGGCGAGAGGCACATGAGGAGGATGTCATGAGGCAGCAGGTTCAGCTGTAAGCATGCTCCGCAGTGAAACCCTACAACACCTGTGGCCGCAGCTGCAGCCAGTATTTTCACAGTATCCACATCCTGTATGTTGCACGCAAGGTGGGTACACAGAATTTATTTATTATTTAAAACAATTTGGTGTGATTGGAGGATTATCAAGTAGAATTATAGAAAATAAAAAAGCGAGAGAGCAACAGCAGGTCTAAAATGTGGTGGATGGTGTCCATCAGATGTTCTTCAGGATGTCGCAGTCCAAACGCAAATAAGTCCTTTAGGCATTAAGGGACCGATACATTTGGACCCAGAAGAGTCTTTGTCGCGGCTTATCGAAAGGACAGTAATCCACTTTTAAAGTGTGTATTTGTCAAATGACAAAGCCACAGGAAATATTTAAATGCAGAATGAGTAAGATTTTCCTAAAAAACATCGTTTAGACTCTGAATCACCACTCGTGTGTCTGTCTCTGCAGAGCTGCTGCCCTCTGCCTGTATTTTCTTATTTTGCTGTGTTCGGGGCGTTTCTGGGCGTCACCCTTTGGGCAGCGGGTGTGTAGCCCCCAGCCAATAACAGCGCGCAGGCTGTGAGGAAGCTACGAGAATGGCAAATATAGCGAGGGCGAAACGGCAAGCGGTCAAAGCTCGCTCCAAAACGAGAGTGAATCCGGGGGTTGGCTTTCACCCGCTGTTTATCAGACTTATCAGTCAAGACTGTTAAAGGCTGATGGAACACCAAAAGTCTGCTTCTTCTTCTGTGGTCAAAGCCGTCTGGTCTTGTGACCTCCTTCCATTAAATACATAATGCATAATTAAAGGGGGGGGGGTTCATGCAAACGAATCTGAGGAGACAAATTCTCACGTTATCGGTCTACAGAGTCAAACCACTCTCGGTCCTGTTCTCGTCAGGTAAGTTGGATTGTTGCACAAAATAACCTTTTAAGCCACAAAATTTGCCACAAATTTGCTAAACCGTGAGCTGTGTTTCCATGGTAACAATCAGTGTCACCTGCTGCTGACGAAGAGGAAAACAGCTCAATCTGTGGCTTGCTTACAGTGCTACAGAGTGAGTAATATGAAACGAAACACAGCAGAAACCACTCAGAAATGTGTTTACCTGCTATTGCTTCACAGTTAATTTCTTCTAAAAAGTCCTCAGTGTTCACGTCTGGCTCGCAGAAGATGTATTTATCTTTTCTCCCGGAGTGAATGGAGCAGAGCAGCTTGAAGCTGCATCTCAGCCAGCCATGTGTTTGCATAGATAGATGTTACCTGAGTATTTTCGTTTTATGCTACTCTACACTCCTCTCCGTTTGCCTGACAGCTGTAGTTCCAGGTTACTTTGCAGATGCATCATCCATACAAAGCGTTTGCTCAGTGAATAAGATGATACACTGTTTAGACTAGACAGTGAAATGAACGTTAGCTCCCCATTGACCAGCTACAACTGTAAAATGATGGCATTACACCTACATGCATTAGTAATAATATATATTATAATATAGGTTAATATATAATAATATAACATTCACAGGGGCCATTTTTCTGCAGAGTCAGTACTTTTTCTTTTGATACTTTTTAAGTGCATCTTGCTAACAATGTTTTTTGTACTTTCTTATTTTTACACTGCGGTATTTCTACTTTTTAAGAGAAGAAGAATACTTCCACCACCACATACACCCTCGGATGTTATACACGCCCTGGACAAGAAGCGGTATCAGTGACGCACACATGCTGCAGGAGAAATTATCTGTGCAGAACTGGAAGTTTTATTTATTTCTGTGTGTGTGTGTGTGTGTGTGTGTGTGTGTGTGTGTGTGTGTTCGTAGCAGTGGCCTTCACTGCACTTCAGTAAAGCTCTGCTGTACATCATGCTCTCTGGGCGAGGGCGCCGCAGTGTGACCAAGAAGACGATGAAAAGGACAAAGGAGAGCAGGTGTGCATCAGCCGAGGGGATTCATAATGCCTGATCGTGACCTCGCCCGAGCCCTGGAAGAACCACCCAGTCCCGGGTCGGCAAACCTCAAATCACATGATTCCTGCGAGGTTTGTTTTTCACTGGCTTCACCCTGAGCTGTAAATCCCAAAGCGGGCTCTTTTATTCTTTCTATTCCTCTTTCGTCTTTGTCTCCCTCACTCCTCGGTGTCTCAGTCAACAGGGCTTCTGGGCTTCAGGTTTGCTGACTGGGATGCATTAGTGAGATAAGTGTCGTCCCCCCCCCCGTCCCCGTCCCCCCTCCACAGAGCTTTAGGGACGGGATCATTCAGTTGATTGACTTTGTGTTTTCCCTTCCTTCCATTGGGATCTGCAGCAAATAGAGCTCATAATTGACTAGCTCGTTCTTGGAAAATGAGCTCAGTTACTGTTTAAGTGGTTGTGGTGTCTGAGAGGTGGCGGATGGATATTAGTTGTTCGTGTGACAGCGGCAGTTAGCGTGGCAGTCTCAAAATCGAGCACCAGTGTGATTTGTGAGTCCCAGAAGCGTTCCTGTGCTTTAACAGAGACGCAGTCTGCGACAAGTGTTTGGCAGAATGTAAGACTTGTTACACATATAGATACAGCGGATTCCTTGTGCTGCATGTCTGGATAGACAGAGACAATATTACACTTTGACTGTAAGAGGCGGTAAATTTAATCTTCCTAGAAAATACAAACTGTATCGTAAACCAACCCTGTCTCCTGTACGTTACGTTCATGCTCAGTGTTTAGTTAATTCATTTGCACATGTAATAAAACACAGAACACACACAAACAAATAAATAAGCTGTCAGTAGTAATTAATTGGGTACTATTATAATGGTGAGGCTCACAAAGGTTTCCTAGATTTCCAACAAGCCTCTCATTTCAATAACAAGGTGGGAAAACATGGGCTCAGATACACATCTGACCCGGCAGGCTGTGATATCTGTGATACCTGGAAAACACGGAGGGCTTGCAGGTTTGATCGAAGCACGGGCTAAACATACTTATACATACATACATACATATTTTACCTTCAGTGCAGCGACGCACTCAGTTTAAAAGCTTCAGACACAGCGACACTACGCGGGCTCCCCGCTGTACTGCTTCATTAGAGATGTGGAGAGCAGCGGGGAAAGCTCTGTGGATCCACGGGGCTTACTCGCACAAAGAGACCTCACCTTTATTGGAGTTCTATAGTAATATTTAAGAAAGGTCTGCTCTCTGACATGCTTCGAGCACAGTCCATTGATCTACGGCTGCAGACCTCACTGAGGCACTGCAGGACGCACTGGAGGAATACAGAGTGATTCATCTTTTGATGAGCTGTGAGAAGAGACAGCAAAGTAGTGCAATGTTGCAGTAAAGGTTGTTCAGAAAAGGCCAAAAAGAAGCAGGTCTAGACTGAGAGGACATGTTGTGGAATTGACAATTGGTTCAGGACAAGTTTATTCTACCCCAATTTAAGATAAATGCAGATATGCAAAGGGATTTCAAGTGTTGTTCGAGCACTGAGCCCTGAGTAAAAGGACAGACGGGTAATAAATGATTCATTTGACGTTGCAAAATGGACAGAAGCTTCCTCCTTGCTCGCTCCCTCAGTATAAGCCACTTGTAGAGATGGCAGCCAATTTAAATGCATATCAACGTGGGTTAGGCGGTCAGGAGTGATGTGGTGCAGTTCAGCGTGTAGCAAAACTGGTTAAGCAGTTTCCTTCGCTGTTCCTGAGGAAGCAGTCAAGAGGCGATGCATAATCATTCACCGTCCTGCTTTGTAATTCTGAATATCTCATATCTCGTATATCTCGAGCACATTAAAATGCAGCGACATGAGAAGGAGTGTATGTGAGGAACGCAGCATGGGGCACTGCATCTGCCGGCGTGAAGCGCTGCAACCTGATCGAAACCATCTAGAGACGAGATCTAATCAGACACCCCTGCAGTGTGGATGCGTGAGACGGACAGTGTTTGAGTGTATAGTATATGGTGATCCATTCTCGCATATGTGCTGCTGTGTGTGTGTGTGTTTGTGTGTGTGTGTCAAACACAGCACAATCAGCCCTCTTCTGCTATCACGAGCCTGCTGTCAGATCACACAGATCTTAATGAGAGCGCATCTCTGCCCTGAATGTTTAATCCCACATTTACAGAGTCGAGGTGCCGAACCTCGAACATCCCGGTGGAAGTTGAAGTGGTTTTGACAGTGATTTTCTCCGCTTGACTTAGGGTGGGAGGAGGAGGAAGACATGAAGTAACATAAAGAGACAGACAGAGAGAGCGTTTGTGTGTGTGAAATCATATTTGTTAGAAAGGTTGCATCCCACCATGCGCGATTTAATGCTGTTTATCCGATCCTTTCAGTCCGTGTCACAGCTCTCCTCTGCGTGCGTGGCTAATCCGCAACTTCTCATTGATTCCGTTTCAGCAGACAAAATAATCTCACCAACACCAAACGTGTTGATCGTGTTAAAAAAAAACCCTGTGAGAGATGACTTTATGTTCCCTGGATAGTGTTACAGCTATATATATATATATATATATATATATATATATATATATCTATCTCAGAAATGTTCCAATAGACACACAGGAAAATGTTCACATTCTGTTTAGAAAGGACAGAAACAATAAGCAGGACTGACACAGAGGTTTGTCACTTTAGCATTTTAATATCTTTTGTGATTATTTTGCTGCTACTCCAAATTTTTAATAAATGTCTAGATTATTAAATTATTTGGTTACTTTTGTCCACGGCTCTAGGGATGTTAATGTCGCTCTGCCGGGCCATCCTCCGCTTCGGTCCAGAAATGAAATGTCTCAACAGCTATCAGATACATTGCTGTGAAACTTTGTACAGATGTCCGTGATCCCCTCAGGATGAACTGTAATAACTCTGCTGATCCTCTGACTTTCCATCTAGCGCCACCATCAGGTCGACATGTTAACGTGTCCGACACTTTGGTTTCTGACCAAATACCTGCAGAGCTGATGGCGTTCCCATCAGCCTCAGCTGCACTCTGTGTGTACTGCTGACTAGCTAATGTTAGCATGCTAACACGCTAAACTACGATGGTGAACCTGCTAAACATGCTGAACATCAGCGTGGTAGCATAGTCACTGTGAGCATGTTAGCGTGCCGACGTTAGCATTTAGCTAGCTAGCATTGCTGTACTCTCTTGTTTAAACTGACTTCAACATATCAGTTCTACAATGTTTCATTCTGGCACGTTGTAAAAAGTTAGGATTGTTACTATTTCCCTCCTGGTTGATTTGGCGACACCTTTGCTTACTGCTGGTAACACTGCGCGTTGCGGGGCGACTGTGGCTTAGTGGCGGAGCGGGTCGTCCACCAATCGGAATCGGTCGGCGGTTTGATCCCGGCTTCCCACGTGTCGAAGTGTCCTTGGGCAAGTGTGTGTGAGTGTGTGTGAATGCTTAGTTACTACAGTTCTGCCATCCTGTGTGACTGTGGTATGTAGTTGCAGCGCTTTGAGTAGTCAGAAAGGCGCTATATTAGCACAGTCCATTTATGTTCTGATATGATTGATCATATCAAAGCAAACATGCCTTCAAGGTTCATTTTATTTTTCATTTTACAACACAGGGCTGCACAATGAAATGACAGTCGTAGCCCCCTTCACACTATATCCACATATTAAAAATGAATATAATCAAAATAAGAATACAAATAAAAACATTATATACAGTTACTTATATACATATGTTAAACATATGCATGTATGCAACTGAGCCACTTGTTGAGTCTTGAGGCTGACAGAATTCATTGCGTCACGATGCTGAAATAAAGAAGAAAGTCGATAATTGGCTTTTTTCTGTCATGCAGTGATCATCCACAATCTGATCTCGTGACTCACGCATGGCCTGAGTCGTTTCCCAAACATCAGTAAAAGGCGTCGTCGGCCTCAGTGACGTGCTGGCTGCAGTAACAGCCTGTCGCCTGCAGCTCGTCTTCCAGCAGCGCACTGTGGCTCTTCCATTACTCCTTGCACAAAGTGAAAATGATCAGCTGACAAAAGTCAATGTCCACGTCCTGCTTTGCAAATGCAATAGCACTAAGCGCTAACCTCTGTGTGGCTGCTTCACAATAAAAGCCACCACGGTTTGTCAGCTGAAAGTCTGCAGTAACAAATCCAGCTCTGATCCAGCGTTAGAGGTTTCTGCAGCGATAAAATAATGAACAGCAACGCCGGAGCACGAGCATGAATCGCTTTCTGTGAATCCCTAGTGCGTGTGTGAGTAATCTGAATCCTCAGACTCCGCCAGCAGCAATGAACACCACTATAAAGAGAGGTCATTACAGAATGTAAATACATTAAATGGCTATTGCAGAAAAATGCTGACCATGAATAGCAACCAAAAATGCGTTTTGATATAATGGAAATCTCTGGGATTATAACTCAAAAGGAAGGAATTCTTCTACACACCCTGCATTTAAAAATAAGCCCAAATTTAAACTTTAAACTGCGTTCGTTGTGCTTTATAGCGATCCAGCATGAGTTTATCCTGTTAGGACCCCTCCCTGCCCTCCGGCCTGACTCGTGTTGGATCAGAGTGCCTCCCCGGCCTGGTCTCAGGGTCTTGCTTTTGGGTTCAAACCTGTTTTGACTGAGCCTTTACACACATATACAAATACGGATGTGTCCAAAACCACTTGTAGCATTAATCACTGGTGCTTTTACCTAATAAGTCCAACACTCGGCAAGGAAACTTGTGCAAAGCCAGTCTGTCCTTGGGCAGACTGTCAAATAAACCCAAAACCTGGGTTGCAGTGAAGTTTTGAGTAAATTGAATAAATACTGAAAGATCACAGTTTGATGCGTTTGATTTGAAGCCTGCGTTGTTACCTGTCGAAGTGTCCTGATGAAACAGCTGCCCCCTCTTGTTGCTTCACGTCTTATTGTCTGCGACTGGGGTTCGTGGATGTAATCACGCATTATGTTCTTTGAAAAGGAGCCTCCAGCTTTGACTGGTGTTGTGTGGTCATTGGAGTGGACTCTTGAAATGTCATCTTGAGCCGTGTCTTTCATTGTGTTCCCAGAGAGTGGAGGGCTGTGTGTCGTCCTCCCTCCCTCTGCTGCTGCTGTCTGACACTGCTTTCTTTTCTCAGCAGGCAGCCAGGGCAACTTGTCAAAGCAGCCGACTGACAGCGCTGTTACTCACCACCTCACTACCTCGCCTTCCCCGTCACTCTGTCGGACTTTTTCTTCCACTCCTCACTGTGCACCTCTCTGCGCTTTTATCTCTCGTATCTGTGTCTGAATATGTGTTTTCTTCCCGGAGTCACGTCAGTTTGTCATCCCTCAATAACTCAATGCATTCATTGACAAAACTTAATGAGATAACACACATGGCAATATTAATTTTGCATAAAAAATCAAAGCGTCACAATTCAGTTCAGATGGACCGTACGGGCGTCATTCACGTACTGCTGACTTTTATTTTAGCAGCTAATGCAGTGTGACTTTCCAAAATGTTAACAGCGACAGAAGAAAACAACAGGGCGCATGTGTGGCGCATGGCGACACTGCCCCCCGATGCTCACCGGGCCGGATCGGTCGCGGCTGCTGAAGACAATCGGCCGTCGTTCTGGCCACAAAGCATCGATCATCAATGAGCTGCAAACCTGTTTTCAATACGCTTCTAAAAATCAAAACAACTCAAAGCAGAGCTGAATCCGTGGCTTCAGCAGAACACGCCACTTCTGAGACGACGCTGACGCCTGTGTCTGTCTCCACTGCCGCTGTATGTTGTTGCTGTAACTAACATCTCACTTTACAGTTTCGAGAGTATGAGCTCTTTTTGCTTGTTTCTCAGATATAGCTCAGTCTGGTCTAGAGACTCGTTCTCTTTCTTGTTTGTAACCTCACTGTCTCTTGGCCATTTTGTCTTGATGCATTTCTATTAAAACTTTTTATTTAGTGAAACACTCTTTTCTGGATCTTCTGAAAACACTGTATGTGTTCAGCCGGTAGCAACATGTCAAACAAGCTTTCCTACGACCTGTGGACTCTTTGATGTTGATGTGTCTCCAGATCGTAGCAGTGAAGTCAGTTAATAAAATGTTATCACCACCTCTGAATAATGGCCAAAACGACCAAAATCAGACCGATTTTTAATACTATTTATAGTATTTATTCTGCAATAGCCTTTCAATGTATTTGCATTCATTAACTGATGCAGCATGTAATCAGTGTTACTGTTTATTACTTGATCAGATTGATATCAGCCTCACTGTTTATTGATCACTCTCCTACAGCTGAATCAGCGCTGGATTAAGCTACTGCTAATGCTAGCACACCATTTCCTGCTGTTGTTGCTTCAAATTAAAAGACTTCAACTGGCGAAACAGAAGGTGTCTTTTATTGTGAAGCAGCCACAGGAAGCACAGTGTATTTGTCACTGAGGTTATCATTCATCACAAATGCATCTACAGAACAAGACAGTGGTCATTTGGTTGATGTTGTCAGTGGACGAGTTGTAAATATGTCAGAGAGCAATGAAACAGTCAGATGAAGAGCTGCATGCAACGGGCCTCAGCGACACGGCCGACTCCTTTTGCTGCGTCCTGCTGCTGTGTGGGAAACTACTGACGGCGCGTGCAGCGTGACATCAGACGGAGGTTGTAATTATTATTGACGGACTTCTTCATTAAAACAACACGGGTTTGTTTGTTTGTTTGGCTGCACTGTGAACAGACACACCGGCTGCTTCGAGGTTGGATTTCTAGCAAAGTAGCTGCTCAACCAGTGTTTACTGTAGTATTAAACCACACCTACTGTTACCACGGTAACCACAGGTGTCGCAACCCGGACTGAAATCTTACGGATAATAAGCTTACACCCAGGACATCCAGTCTCTTTCACTGCAGCACTTAACTGCCCCCCAGGCTCACTTTTCTCTCCGTATATGGTTGGATTTTTATTGCTTCCTCCTGTCTCCATCCACATCTTATCCCCATATTTCTTCACGAATTCTCCCTCCCCCCTCTCCCCTCCCCTCCCTCCTCCCCTCCCCCCTCTCCCTCCCCTCTCCTCTCCTGCCTGTATGATTTCCATTCCTACTTGTGACTTATGTCTTTTAAAGGTTGCAACTGGCCATCGAAGCACTGCTGATGCAAGCGGACCCTGTGCGCATTAAGTACTGTTGACTCCTGCATCTTTCAAAGAACCGTCTCGGATCCAAGACCACTTTGAGAGGTGCCCCGTATCGATCTGCTCCTCTGAAGTGAGGGCTCCTAAATGTTGAGAAGATGGTGAAAGAAAAGAGAGAGGGAGATGGAGAGAGAGAGAGAGAGAGAAACACTAAGACAGAGAGAAAGAAGACAAGACATTTAAGCCTTCCCTCCACCAGGAACCAGGAACCAGGAACCATTGCCTCCTGGAAACAAGTACAGCTTTGTTCCTGTACTTGGATTTGCACGGACATATCCGCAATCATATACACAAAAAACACACTCAGGCATAGTATACATGTACAGTGTTGCTTCCAGAAAATATATATTTTAAATACAAAACTAAGAGAACTAATAATAACATTTTATTCATTCTTTCTTATCCATTATAGTATGTGATAATATGTTTTAGTTAAATAAGCAGCTTTCAAGGGGGAACCCCTGTGACACCCGTACAGCATGGTTTGATAGTGCTGCCTTTGTGCGGGGTCACGGGGAGTGGCGTGCACTTATTTCAGTATATTGTCCCGGTGCTAACGGTGTATCTTCTGCACTGCACGCTTCACCTGCTGAATGCAGCCCTGAATCATTTGCTGAGTTTGCACTCTGCTTTGTTCACAGTTAAAGTATTTTGCCACACAGCTGGACTGTAAGCCACCGTGAAAAGTAAACTGGAATAAACTGCTGCAGCTGAAAGGTTGATCTAGTTGTGTTGCACTAACACTAACATGTTTTCCAGTTAGCGGCGATTCAGACCGCAAACGGCCCTGCGTTGAAACAGCTCATGGGTGCGTGGATGGGGGCATGATGTTTAATACCCAGTCGGAACAGATTCATGCATTTAAAGGTTTAACAGATGCCAGAACACTGCATGATTTTACAACTCTTTCGCTGCGACGATCCCGAGGTAACCAGTAGAAATACAGCGTTCATGTTAACAAAGTAATCTGCCATGAATGTGCGCTTTCATATCTCTGACTGCCCCACTGATGTTGCGTTGCAGCAAAAGTTGAGCCTGGTCCAACATTTTTGCCAGAAGAGCCTGCGTTGTTTTGCTGGAGCGCTCTGCGTTTACATTCATCTCATGGCAATTTAAGATGTTGGTCTCGTGTCGGAATAAACAAACCTTTTCCCCACCGCTTTCGACACAACACAAGTGAGCTTTGAATGCCTTCAGATTAACGGAAAGAGGTTACACATGCAGAGAGGCAGAGAGAGATGGCTGTCCTGTTCAGCCTTCTAACATCGCTGCAATAAATGTATTATCTTCATCTCTGAGGCACGAAGAAAATGAAATCAATTTAACAGACTATGAAACACTGTGAAAGAGACATTTTTAAGTCTTCACTGCCGCAGCGTGTTGGTTGATTACAAGCAGAAATAAAATGCAGCATCAGGTTTTGACTTGAAGTGAAAATGGAGATGAAGCAACAGAGAAACTGTCCACATCCTGGTTTCTAAGTCCGGGCAGGAATCCTCCTCCTCCTCCGTCTGAGCCTGAAACCAGGAGTTCACAAGTGTTCACACATTCACTAACATTTGGCTTGTGGTTTGTGTTAAATGTGACTCTGTGCAGCTCTGTGTGATATTAGCATAAGGCTGTAGCACAGAGGACACAAAATGGCGGCATAGCGCGACATACAGCTGTGATTTACAGCCAGATGTGTGATTCTGCAGCTTCCTGACAGCAGACGTTCTGAGTGGAAACAGGCTGAACTTGACTTTCTCCTCCAGTTAACGAAGCAACAACCTGACAAGCAAAACCTCTGCTCTCGACTTCTCTCAGCACAGTAAACACGCTGGAAGCTTCAGCACTGAATGTACAACCAAAACATTCGAACATCCCGCAACTTTTTGCATAATTTGTTCTGCAACAAAATTATCTTAAAATGCTAAAATACAGACACACCCTCCATCAGTGAAAATAATATCTTATGTGGTTCAGTTCTTAGCTACAAGTTTCGAACATTAATTATCATTTTATAATTGTAGTAATTCTGACTATTAAAGCAGCAGAAGCTGAAAGATGAATTCAGACCTGTTGTTTCACAGAACAATAAATCATCATGCTCTTAAACATTTTCTCAGATCAGATCGTGGTGAGACCGTGGCAAAAGATGTTAAAAAGAAACCTCGTACAACCACAAACCAACGGTCTCTCCATATATTTTCAAGTTTAATTCATGCCAGCTGCATGGACGAATCAATGAATAACTGTCTCTCTGTCTCTGCTGTCTCTCCCTCTCTGTCTCTCTGAAAGGCTTAATATGCAGAGAGGCTGCTGCAGTGAGTGGACACTGTCAGCCACCTACTTTGCTGAAGTGTTTTTGAGCAAGTTTTCATATCTGTAGTCTGTAGCTGAAGTCTGACCACGGAGGCTGGAGGAGGTCACGGTGATGCTAATCGTCCGTCCTCACGTATTGCAGCTCCGCTCTGATTCGTTCAGGTGACCGGGGTTGAGAGGAAGCGCTCTGACGATGGCGAGGACAGCCTCGGGCACAGCGCGGCCAAAGCTTTAGCTTCAGATCCAAAGTGTGAGGGCGAGAAAAAAACCCAGGTAATCCTTTTCTCTCCGTCTCACTTTGTCCTCAGCCTGCTCGCCAGAAATCTTCCTCCAGCGGAGGGACAAGCGGGGGTCACCGTAGGTGAGCGTAGCACCTGCATCTGACAGCACCGGAGATCTGCCTCGCAGCGTCGCTGTGCATTTACGCATTCACAGGTGAATGGTTTTGTGTGTGTACTTATCTGTGTGTGCAACCATTCCTGCCAGCGTGGCTCTGTACTCTGTGTGTCGAAGGGCTCTGGCAGTGAAGCTGGTGAATAACAACAATAATAATAATAGGTCTCAAGGTGATTTTGAGGGAAAATAACTAAATATTTGCCAAATATCCATCCATCCATGTAAAGGTCACAAGTTCAGTGCTCACAACAGTGTGTGTGTGTGTGTGTGTGTGTGTGTGTGTGTGTGTCGGCATCCTTGATTCAAACACAATCCTCACTATTTGTCCCAAACATTTCGGAGCAGAAAGGGACATAAACAGCACAGATGTAGTGACGTACGCGATATTCACTCACATGGGCCGGCTCACACCCACTAAAACTACCACCAACTAACTGACCGCCGCCAAAATATTTTCACCTCTCTGACTCGTTTATCTACATGTTCATATATTGAGAGGCCCCTGTAGTGGGCGTGAGTGTGAGAGAGTAACTTGATGATACACCTGCAGGACAAACCAGGCCTCTCTCTGGATAACCGTCCTTCAGCTAGAGGGGCTTCATTTCCTCAAGTCCTTCTCCAGACTCGAGTCATAACACCAGAAGACGCTCTCTGCCTAATGTGATTAAGATGTACCAGATATACGTGCAAATGAAGTCACGAGAGGATACCGTCTCCTAACAACAGTCAGTGTTTGTTTCTTTCACCAAAGATCACAATCTTTCCATAACCAAGCTGTTTTAGGTTCCTAAAATCCACCAAACATTAACCACAGATGTAGAAGATCAGAAAACGCTCGAGTGGTTTGTGTTTTTAAGCTCTGATGCTTATTTCGAGGGTGCAAGCAAAAAGAGAATGCGACTCTGAGATCAATAAAAGTATCGCAGTATCCTCAAGGGTCAAGGATGAAGGGCATTCGGCGAGAGTTACTCTATTAGGAGAGGAAATTAAATATGTGATGGGAATAACACAATATATGCCGAAATTAGCAACGGTCTGCATGACAATTCATTTAATACTCTTGAATTCAGAGACAAACCTAGAAACCTTAAACTTGATAAACTTCAGATTTAGTCCAACCTTGCCTCGGGCGTTTCTTTCGGGCACGACGCCTGAATTCCAAAATGTGTTTTTCTCTCGCACACTCGGAGAGAACCTGAAATACACGGAGTTGTCATGCTTGGATTGTGGATGTAATTACACACATAGAAATATCCCAGCGTGGGGCTCTGATTGAGAGCGAGTGGATTCTTATGATGGGCTCATTACATTGAGGGTGTTGGTCTGTGAAAGTGATTGGGCTTAATTGGGCAATTGCAAGTGATTAGTTGGAAGAATAAAGGGAGGCTTGGCTTCGGTGAAATGACTTGGCTATTAGAGACAAGCCATAAAGGAAGCCGTATGTACGCAATACACACACACACACACACACAAGCAAAGACAATTGTCTATGCATACAGCTTCCTTCACACTCAGAGAGAAACACGTATTCACATGTATGAACAAACTCATATGGGACATATGAGGCACAGACTTTGCCGGCATGCACCCTGAAACCACACACACAAAACGCCGCGTACTCCTGACACGTTATTATTCAACAGTCATTCTGAAAGCTGCTCTCTGTGACTTCCTCCATTAACATGTAATTGTTTCAGCTAGGAGAAGGATAAGCATTGGATGTAATTAAATCTGACCTTTCCCCAAAGCTGTTTAACCCTTCCTTGTACGTGTGTGTTGGTCTCTGTGTGTGTATTTCTATGTAAATACTGCACAAGATAATGCATGTTTAATTAAATGACAATCAATGCACAGACGGTCTGCCTTGAGGCGGCATTTGGATGTTTGTGTGTGTTTGTCAACCTGATACGTGTGTGTGTGTGTGTTCTGCATGTATATTCTGCATGAAAATGTCATAATCATGCACAAATTGTGACAGTACAAACACAACGTACTGAGCGGACGTCACCTACTGAGTAAACAAAGTGTTTAGTTCCCATCAAAGTTAACCTTTGATCCTCTGCTGTTTGCTATCTATGTTGTGGAAAAGAGAATAATTACATTTTTTATGTACAGGGACATTCATTTTCAACTGCAGTCCACTGGCAAGATGTTTTGAAACCAATGAAGTGCCGGGTTAACAAATGAAATCAGAGGACAGTAAGACGCCAAAATGCAACAACATCAGCACAAGACAGGACAAATCGTGCAGAGCAACAGGAAGCGGGACAACACTGATGCAACAATACAATGGCTGCTCCGCCCAGCTAATCTGCATAATGAGATCCGATTACAGTGCGGGTAGAATCGAGAACGCTTATTGACGCCAGGTGAAAATGTAAAATCCCGTGGATTGGATGTCGTCATCCAGATCACATGTTAATACCAGCTGGAAATGGGGCTCATCTCTCTGTCTCTCCTTTTTGCAAAACACCTAACTTTCCCAACCCGCATTTCATTTTTCTGTCTGCTAATTCACGAGGCTGTTTGACTGGTGACTCAGCTTTGCTCTGTTTGCATTATGACTGAACTCTTTCTCTGTCCTTTTTGGAGTTTAATCAAATCATCAAGTGTGTGCCAAACTGCAGGATGTCCTGAACAGCTTTTACTGGTGTGGTGCAGAGCAGCAAGCGAGTAAAAGGAACACGTACCAACACAGTTAAATCTGTACCGGATCTAAGCAAACTGACTGCCTGCATTTACATTTATCACTGTTATACAGAGAACGGACTCCTGGGAGTAGATACCAAAATTATTTTTTAGCTTCATTCAATTAGAAGCCATAAATAAATAAAATAATCCTGGCTAATGGGCAATCTGAAACAGCCGCCAGCGAGATGTGTAAAACCACGTGTGTTCATGTGGTTATTCACTGGTGTGAGGGTTCATTTGTGTGCGTGTGTGTCTGTGTGTGTGTGTGAATAAGTAGCATGTATGTGTGTATTTTCATAGTGAGGATTTAGAGCGTCTCTGGAGACCGTGCTGACAAAATGATCGGCTGTTGAGCGTCCTCTCCTCTCGTGTTATTACAACATTAGAATAAGAATTGGATTCTCTGTGTTGGGGCTACTGTATTGCCTCTTTGATTGCATTGCGCTCCTCCATCGTCACTGATGGTGTCCTGGGGGGGGGGGCAACGACGAATCAACAAGCAGGTCACAAGCAAACAATTAAGGTTCATCTCCTGCGTGCATGTGTGTGTGTGTGTGTGTGTGTGTGTGTGTGTGTGTAATAGGGAAATTAGAGTGCGGCTGATGTGTGCAGGTGGCTTTAGAGAGTTACCGTGGGCATGCGCTCTGTGTGACTGTGAAGAGGCGTGAGATTTAGAAAGTTAAAGCAAAATAATGACTAAAAAGGGAAAGAATTGAATGTGACTGAAAGAACCCACGTATGTGAAGCTCCACTGAACAAAAGAACACACATAAGCCGTGTCCAACCATGTCAAGGCTTAGTGAATCTGTTCAAGAGGGGTTTTGTTTGTAATTTTGCATATCTGTGTGTGTAGAATTCATATCAGCACACTTTACTGCAGAATCAACAAAAACCTTCTGCCACATCCCGTGTGTGCGTGTAACATGAAATTTACACACATGACACAATGAATACAAGCATACTGTTGCTTATTGCTTTGTGTGTGTGTGTGTGTGTGTGTGCATGCATCTGTGTGTTTGTATTCTTGCAACATGCTTCAATACACACCAACCACACGTTTGCACCATAAAATACAAGCCACATACAAGTGGGTATTTGATAGACGATAGATACAAAACTGCAATTTTGAGCTCCACATTTTCTAAATCATTGTATGCTTATTTTCCTATTCGGAGAAAGATACAATTTATGTGTTGTTTAGCATGAAATGGGAAAGTCTCTATTCTTCTTGAATCTACTATTACTCTTTGGGGGATATTTACTAAGCCTGTCGCAAATTACCGTTGTAGCAGGATATTTACTAAAACTACAGATGTAAATGAGCTGCAGTTCATGTGATCATGGTTCTGGGTTTGCGTTTGGTTATTTCCTGTTTTATTTTGAAATATTCTCCCTCCCTCATGTGTCTGTTAGTTTTGCTTCCTGTCTGATTGCTGTGATTGTTTTCACCTGCGTCTCGTTGTCTCCCCTCCCTGAGTGTATATAAGTCTTTGTCTTCCTCTGTTCTGCATCAGATTGTTGGACCTGTGTTAAGCTTCCCGGCCCTGTGTTTGTGTCCTCTCCCTGTTTCCAGATTTGACACTTAAACGTGACAATGTGCTGCTAAATAAGATCTGATGACGGCTGTTTTGATGCATGTTGCACATGTCTGAAAGCGAGTTAAGGGCAAAAGCTGCTGCTGAACTTGAAATAGAGAAGACACTGCATGTATTCATCCTGAAAGAGGAAGGTTATTTGTCACGCAATCAAACTTTCCTACAGGTTTGTGCAGTTCTTTGCAGATGACTGACAAGCTGTGAGGAAATATTAGTAATGTAGCCTGATGTCAGATCAACAAAAAGATCAGTGATTGAAGATTTTTAACACGCTGAAACTCTTTTGATGAAGTTATTTCTGTAAACAGTGACAAAAAACACTAACATCACGGCCTACTTAATAAAGATTCCTGGCTTCTTCAGTCAGAACCGGAGCTGCTGTGACACATTTTAGATATGTTGTTTATCTGTCCGGCTGCAACTTCACTGCTCTGGTTCCCTCTCAGCTCTCAGAGCGTCGCTTCCAGAGAAGAAGAAGCTGTGAAAAGCCGCTGAACACGAGCGGCTCGGCAGCAAACAGCAGACAGATGCAGTCAGAGAGCAGCTGCTGAACATAGCGGAGCATCTAGCTGCTAAAGAGCCAGATGTTTCCCTCAGCAGCTGCTGGAGACCAAACACAGAGCTGACAGAGAGAAGACCGGACTGACGTCCATCAGGAGACACAGACTCGCCTCCTGTTGAAGTGTCATGTGACTCTGTAGCTGCTGGAGGCGGAAATATGCAGCTGTTTGCTGAGAAATTGTTTAAAACTTGTTTTTATTAAAAAAAAAAAAAAGAATGAGTCACTGCAGGTTTAAACAAGTGTGGTGACTGCTTAAACATAACTGTAGAAACGTTAACAATACCGTACAGTACGGGTTCTGCTGAAAACAAGTGGACAAAAATAATTGCAGGCTGAAAACTGCTGTGACCAAACACCGAGTTGCCAGCCGTCCTGCTTTTCTTACCGGCACAAATCTTCGGTGCGGGCCTTTAGTAAATAAGGACAAATGCAATTTGACTGTTTAGCACCGAGGGGTAAATGTCCCCCTAAATGCAAAAGTAAAAAAAAATAATGGGCTGACTCTATTACTTAGAGTCGCTTTCATCAATGACTTGAAACAATTCACCCCTCAGTCTTCAGCACTTGAGGACACATTTTAGAGACTTTTTTTTTCTTTCCCGCCGTCTCTCTAATCAGACCATTGATATCTAACCTCTCCTCTTTCCCCTCTTGTCACTGGTGGTAATGGGCACTGAAAAATACATTGATGGGGTCTAAATTAAAGTGGATGTCTCAGTAAAGTGGAATTTTAACTTCCGTCTCAGCTGCTCTGCGGTGTGTGACTTGGCCCCCAGGAATTCCTCCACTTTTCTTGCAGTATGGCTTCACCTGCTCCCTCCCTCAGGCACTCCCCTGCCACTGACTTCTAAAAGGCAGACACTCGATGACTAGAGTCCATGAACTGTGAAAGCATTAGGTGGTTCGGCCTCAGCTCGGATAAGAGAGAGAGTGTGTGTGCTGATCTGTCTGTCCATTTGTGACTTTAAAGGTATAAACTGTCCCACTTCAAGAATGCATGTTGGCTCTTTCCCTAACCAAATATTTAGGTTGCCTAACTACAACTCTAACTTACCATATTGTAGAGATAATTTAAAGGACATTGTCATTGAACCCCATTGCTAAAGGAAACACAGTATCTACAAGAGTCAAACAGCATCATAAAGTCTTTAGCAGATTGGTTACTAGTTTAGTGAAAGAGAGGAGCACTGCACTGCAGGATTTAAATGGACTGAGATTTGCAGGTTTGACTTGGCAGGAGTCTGATTGTCCTCCATCTGCTTAACTCCACCAGTCTGCTAATTTACGAAAGCTTCATTTGATACCTCTGCGTTAAAGGATCATGCCATGCGTGCGCAGGCTCTGAAGCTACGTTGTAGCTGTGATTGGCTGCTTGTGTTTTCTCCTACCAGTTTTTGATGTCAGTGGAGATTGACAGTGAAGACAGCAATAGGGAGGTTGAAGAAATGAACACTCAGTTGTCTTATTCCTTTCCAGTAACACACACCTAACGATGACATCTCCACTGCAAACCTTCTGTTCTCCACAACCCCCGCTCTCCATCAGTGAATAAAGCAACAAACACAGCGCCTGTAAGGGAGTGGTCTCCTCCTCGTCACTGATGAAACAAGGTGAAATAGACGTTAACTGATCTAACGACACTATCGGCCGTGTCATCAGCGGGTGGAATAGGACTCTGCAGGTATCTACGGCAGGACTCCTGTTAACCCCTTGTGTCAAGCATAAGTCCTGCTTTGCTTTAATGTAGTCCACGGTGCGTTTCCATAATGCTTTCTGCACTGATGTGCAGCTGTTTCCATGAAACTATTCTTGTATGTGCAAAGAATAACATGTGTCTGACTTGATGCCACACGTTAGTGAGACATTTGATCTGTCCAGTTGTCTCTAACACTCCAGGGATGCCACTACAAATGCATTCAGGCTTTGCTCCTGTCAGAGTACAGATGTCATTTTGACGGCACAATCGTCAAATCATACCACCGCATTTAGACTTGAACTGATGTCAGATCATCTTGTTCAGGTAGACTCGAGTAGAGTTTCCTGGTCTCCACTAGGCTTTGGAGAAAACATTCATATTAACACATTTTAGGGAAATATAATGCCAGTGTGAAAAATCGGACCACTAGTCCACTGGCGTCACATTAACAGACATTTGTATCAGCCAGATTAGCAGCGTGGCTCTAGGGATGGCAGTGTTGGTCGTCCCACCACTGAAACATTTCGACGACTATTGGACGGATTGCCATTTAATTTGGTTCAGACATCCGTGTTCCCCTCAGGATGTGTGAAATCACTGTGGTGATTCCTTAAACTTTCATCTAGCGCCATCATCAGGTCAACATTTATGTGTAGTTCATAAACATCACAACAGTGGCTGCTTACCAGCAGAGAAGCTGAGGAGGGCTGAACTCAGACATGTGGTGAAAGTCAATGTTAGGGTTCAGTGTGTGTCCCTCAGAGACAGAGCCAACAGGGATGGGTGGACAGTCATTGTGTGTGTGTGTGTGTGTGTGTGTGTGCATGAGGGAGACTGACAGAAAGGACAGCTGCCACCATATCAGGGGAGGAGGGAGGTTTGCTGAAGTGCATGGCCAATTCCAGAGCAGATCATTCACACAGCGATCACGTCCGTACTGGGGAGGCCGGTCGGCTGCTCGCAGGGCTTCAGTCCTGCAGATCTCTGAATGTCTTTCAGCTCCTTTTCAGCTTTCATCTGTTCTCTTTCACACGTCTTTTTCTGCCTCAACACATTTTCTCTGTCCGACTCCGTCACTGTCTCATCAGCTGTCGTAGTCACGCATATTCAGCTCTCTCTCATTTGCTTGTCTTTGGCATTGTTTCTCTCGCATTCACACATTCTCCTTTTCTTCTGTCTTCTCCATTTTGCAACTTGCTGACACCATATTTTTTACATAAAGACATAAAAAGATATGAATTATCTTCATATAAAACAAACCAAAAAGCTGTTCCTTCTGTTAAAACTTAAATTTATATTTATGACTCCTTATCAATATTTGTAAAAGCGTCATTGTTTTGTTTTGAGATGTTATTCTGCCACCATTATCCCTTCGTGCTGTCAATCATTTTGTAAGACTGCCATTAGCTTTTGCATTTAGGTATGAAATTGTTAACACAATTATTTTCCTGAGCTGTTGCGCACAGAAAAAAAATTCAGTAATTTATTCACAATGTAGATTAACTGTAACATTAATCTGACGTGAGCTCCCTGTCTTTGCATGGATTAGTCTCATTTATTTAGAGGGCTAAACCGAGCGATGTGATTTATTTATATATATATATATATATATATATATATATATATGTATATATGTATATATATATATATATATATATGTATATATGTATGTGTGTGTATATATACATACAGTGGTGTGCAAAAGTGTTTGCCCCCTTCCTGATTTCTTATTTTTTTGCATGTTTGTCACACTTAAATGTTTCAGATCATCAAACAAATTCAAATATTAGTCAAAGATAACACAAGTAAACACAAAATGCAGTTTTTAAATGAAGATTGTTAATATTAAGGGAAAACAAAATCCAAACCTACATGGCCCTGTGTGAAGTAATTGCCCCACCTGTTAAAACATAACTTAACTGTGGTTTATCGCACCTGAGTTCAATTTCTCTAGCCACACCCAGGCCTGATTACTGCCACACCTGTTCTCAATCAAGAAATCACTTTAATAGGACCTGCCTGACAAAGTGAAACAGACCAAAAGATCTCCAAAAGCCAGACATAATGCCGAGATCCCAAGAAATTCAGGAACAAATGAGAAAGAATGTAATTGAGATCTATCAGTCTGGAAAAGGTTATAAAGCCATTTCTAAAGCTTTAGGACTCCAGCGAACCACAGTGGGAGCCATTATCCACAAATGGCGAAAACATGGAACAGTGGCGAACCTTCCCAGGAGTGGACGGCCGACCAAAATTACGTCACGAAAGACCCCACAACAACATCCAAAGAACTGCAGGCCTCACTTGCCTCAGTTAAGGTCAGGGTTCATGACTTCACCATAAGAATGAGAATGGGCAAAAATGGCCTGCATGGCAGCGCTCCAAAACAAAAACCACTGCTGAGCAAACAGGACATTAAGGCTTGTCTCATTTTTGCCAGAACACATCTTGATGATCCCCAAGACTTTTGGGAAAATACAAAATTTGAACTTTTTGGAAGGTGTGTGTCCCATTACATCTGGTGTAAAAGTAACACCGCATTTCAGAAAATGAACATACCAACAATACAATATGGTGGTGGTAGTGTGATGGTCTGGGGCTGTTTTGCTGCTTCAGGACCTGGAAGACTTGCTGTGATAAATGGAACCATGAATTGTGCTGTCTACCAAAAACTCCTGAAGGAGAACGTCCGGCCATCTGTTCGTGACCTCAAGCTGAAGCGAACTTGGGTTCTGCAGCAGGACAATGATCCAAAACACACCAGCAAGTCCACCTCTGAATGGCTGAAGAACAAAATGAAGACTTTGGAGTGGCCTAGTCAAAGTCCTGACCTGAATCCTATTGAGATGCTGCATCATGACCTTAAAAAGGCAGTTTGTGCTTGAAAACCCTCCAATGTGGCTAAATTACAACAATTCTGCAAAGATGAGTGGGCCAAAATTCCTCCACAGCGCTGTAAAAGACTCACTGCAAGTTATCGCAAACGCTTGATTGCAGTTGTTGCTGGGTGGCCCAACCAGTTATTAGGTTTAGGGGGCAATCACTTTTTCATACAGGGCTATGTAGGTTTGGATTTTGTTTTCCCTTAATAATAACAGCCTTCATTTAAAAACTACATTTTGTGTTTACTTGTGTTATCTTTGACTAATATTTAAATTTAAATTTGAAACATTTAAGTGTGACAATCATGCAAAAAACAAGAAATCAGGAAGGCGGCAAACACTTTTGGACACCACTATATATATATATATATATATATATATATATATATATATATATATATCGCCATGTTCCTACTGGCAGTAACATTTTATTGAGATCTTTGTGCGGCTTCAGATTTCCACTAAGGCTGACCACACCTGAGTCTGGGAGAGGTGGTGCGTGTTTGTGTACATCAGGTTTAAGACTGCTGTCAAGGCCCAAACTATAGACCAGTTTGAGTTGCGATGGCTCCTCACTTTTAAACACTTACAACACTGTAATGTAAAGGGTTTCACTTTTAAAACACCTTTGCCAAGAAGTATATCCAGGAGGTCCTGTGGAATCTGTTACATGCTGAGCCCAAACATCTCTGCTTCCACTGTCAGTGTAAATGTGTTTAGCGCGACTCGTTTTAGAGCGCAACACACAAATCAGAATTCTTCTATAACCAGAATACAAGATGTAAGAGAAAAGGTTCATTTTATGTGTAACAAATGTTTAAAGTTAGACACTAGACAATTCAACTTTCAGCTAGAGATTACAGTCACAGGGCGATCATAATTCAGTTTATTTTAGCGGCAGAATAATCCAGTCAGCATCAATACGGCGTCCCATGGAGTCCTGGGGAGATATATATTTAAAATTGAAACAATTTGTATTATGTTTTATGTTTTTTGTTTTTGTTCTTGACCTGTGCTGAGAACAGCTAAGATTGAGTTTTTCATCTCAGACAAATCGATTCTCTTTGGTAGGAGACGGGCTGTTTTAGTTTTGTATGAAACACAAATGTGGTGTCTCTAACAGTCTGGAGAATTTGCTGACATCTATTTTATTTTCTTTAAGCTTATTAGCCTTTTATTTCGATGGAACATTAGGAAAATATAAATGGAAATTATTTTACATTAATTTTATTTGCAGAAATAAAAAACTCTGGCTGGTGTTTGTTGTGATGCTTGGTTCGGGTCAACAGACATCATTTAATGCTTGGCAGGGGTCTAAAAAACAGCTTTGACTTGTAGATGAGCGCACTATAATTTAGGAAATGTGTTGCAACAGTTAAATGACCATATCAGTTTCAAAGCCACATCTACTCGTTTATTTACAAGATAATTAAATGAATTCTAGTTTGCATTGTTCACTTGTAAATGGGCCTCTCTGAAACTGATCGGGATTGAAAATGCCATCACAATCTATTAATGCCCTGCTGATTGAAACAGAATAATGATGATGAAGATATTGTTTTCAGTGGAATCCCTGTAATTATTCTTGCTTTTTACATGCAGCAGGCATAGATCCTTAACTAAAAACTGATTCTCAGACTAGCACAGACCGAAGATATGGGGCTGTTTGCTTATAGATCTCTTAAAATATTAATACACCTGCACAAAAACAGACCAGTCAGTTTACTAGTGATGGGAAGTGCTACTCAGCCTGTGAAAGCAGATGAATTATGTAGAGACTTTCCTTCCTAAAAACTGAAAAAATCAGTCGTTTCCACCAGTGCAAAACATCATCTGTTAAAGTTCAAGTGACACTTGATACTTCTACTCGGCTCCAATTCAAAGCCAACTGTTTTACTCCACTGCATTTATTTTAAAACTTCAGTTACTTTTCAGATTATTAAAACAAAATAATCAACTAATAAATTACGATGCGTTATTATATATTAAACTACCCTGCAGTATATAAAGTAGTTAAAATTAGCTCCACCTTTACCAGCTGCAATGATGATATAATATACATTATATACATTATTCTGAAATGAGCCATTCTGCATGATGAGTACTTTTACTTTTGATACTTTAAGTACATGATGATGCTAATACTTTTGAACTTGTGTAAACAAAAATGAATGCCCTACTTTTACTTGTAACAGAGTACACTGTGGTATTGCTTCTTTTACTTAGTAAAAGTACTTCTTCCACCGCTGTTCAGTTTTTCTAAAATTTAAAATCACCAAATTTGGCGACACATGGTTTTCCTTGGACAGCCACGATAGACAACTTAGAGAGGAAGCACTGTCATTTTTCTATCGAGTAAAAGAAAATACACAAAAGCACTACTATCTCCACCGCCATACGCACAAGACAAATCATTCCTCCTGCACACAGCACCAAAGCCATCTCCTCCCAGCGCTGTTTCACGTAGTTTTGATATTCCTGTAATCATAATGCACAGGTCTATCAAATGAAACGCGCACACCCCACACAGAAATATTAACAATCTATAAAAGATTTGGACGAATGCACCAACTTTAGCTCCCAGCACAAATACACTTAAAATGGCACTCTTCAGTGTGAGACCTCTATCCACTTACTTTCATTTTAAATGATTTTAGTTTGTTTTTAACCGAATGACCATAGCCAGCTTGCTGAACTGTGTCCTCCACACTGATGCTGTTTCATCCGACCCAGGGTCAGTGGTGGCCTAGTGAGTGAGTATAGGAAGAGCTTCAAAGGAAGGAAATTCATCACAAGCTACTCGATGACATTTAAAGTTCTCACTTTTAAACTTGGCGGCCTCCATCCGACCTGTTATTCATCTCCCCCCCAAAAAAAACCACCTGGCAGCTTTTTAGTAGAACTCCCTGCCTTTTTATCCACTCTTGGTTTAAATTATGACAGTTGTTCTTTGTGGCAATTTTAATAACTTGTTTAACTTCAACTTCATTTAACTTGCGGACAAACACATAACCGTGGTCATACACTGGACCCTGTATTTACGCTGGGTGTAAAAATATCCTCTGTTGAATTACTGGATATGACTTTATCTGAGCACAAATGTATAGTTTAACTGCGAATCACCTGTTATTCATACTGTCCTACGTCGCTCCTCGTGCACTCGCATCTTTAATGAGCAAAGCGTCTCAAAGTTCTGCGCCTTGTTTGATAGTCAAAGCCTACACCTGTCGGATTATTCCCACGCCAATGATATGGCCGAACATTTCAATTCCATCTGCTTGTCTTCACTAAATATTATTGCACCTCTTAAGGATCTCTCTCAAGTCCTCAGCAAGAAAGCAGCCTTGGATAAACAACAATATTCGCAGCTGTAAAGGGAGTGTAAGAAAGCAGAGCGCAGATGAAAAAAATCTGCGTTATTACACTACAGCGACATAGTAAAGGATGCAAGAACACACTTATTTCTGCCCATCAACATAACCCTAGATGTTTCTTTAAGACTGTCGATCAGCTGGTAAATCCAGCCCGTCCTTGTGCCCCAGCTGAAAGGGATGCTGATTGTGAATCTTATTTAACTGATAAAGTGGAGTCAATTAGAGCCTCTACTACCCCCAATGCCACTTACTCTGAAGTCCTTCAACTGCACACAAGATAGTTTGACCCACTTTTGTCCCGTTTACCTTGTCTGAAACAGTATCACATATGAGAGTGTCTTCCAGCCCTCTTGATGTAATACCAACACAGTTTTTATTAAAAGTAATGCAATCTGTCGAGCCCTGTTTGTTTGCTTTCTGTTCCTTGTCCACTGGTTGTGTCCCTGATTATTCTGAAACTGCTAAAACAAAAACCTGGGCTGGATCCCTCCCTCCCTCAAAACTATAGACCAATTTCCAAGTTGTCTTTTTATATATATAAAAAATAGTGTCAAAACAATTTCTCTCTGCACTGGAAAATACCTTTCGAAACGTTTTAGTCGGGTTTCCGAAAATATCACAACACTGAGACTGTCCTGCTCAAGGTCACCAACGACCTTTTAATGGCTGCCGATGACGGCATGTGCTCAGTCCTTGTACTGCTGGACCTTAGCGCGTCCTTTGACACGATCGACCACAGCATCCTGTTGGACAGACCGAGGAACTGGGTGGGGATGTCTGCTCCAGCCTTAGAATGGTTTTCATCGTACCTGTCGAACAGGAGGTTCTGTGACTCTGTAAACTTTCCTCTGTTAAGTATGGCGTCCCTCAGGGGTCGGTTTGGGGCCCACTTTTATTTTATTATTTTCTTTATACATGCTTCCCCTTTGGCACATTATTTAGGGTGTCTCTTCATTTTCATGCTGATCCACAGATGTAGCTGCCAGTTAGATCCACAGACCCTGCAGTGCTGAGTTCACTTAACGACTGCCTCTGTGATGTCAGAAACTGGATGTTGAAAACTGGCCTTCAGCTGAACTCAAACAAAACCGATTGTTGTCATCGGTTCCCAGCTCATGACAAAATAGATTTTGCCATCTGCTGGTTCTACTGGATCACATTAAGCCTGTTGCAAACTATGCGTCTGGTTTGATGATAATTTAACTTTGGAGCAGCACACCACAAAGCTTGTGCAATCGTGTTTTTAATCATCTTAGATCGTATTTTTGAAATATTTCTATCTTCACTTTTAAAGACGCAGAGACCATTTTACACGGCCTCATCTCATTACGCATTGATTACCGCTACAGCCTTTTTACTTGCCTCACCCAAAAATCTATTGATCGACTGCACAGAACTCAGCTGCCAGGCTTTTAACCAGAACCAAGAAACGTGATCACATCACTCCTGTTTTAGCCTCTTTACACTGGTATGTTTTAGAATAGATTTTAAGATTTTACTGATTACTTTTAAGGCACTTCATGGCCGTTCTCCCTGCCATATCTCTGACCTCTTCGTACCGTACACACCGGCACGTACTTTGAGATCCTTGAGCTGAGGTCTTTTATCTGTTCCGGAGACCTGAAAACTAAAGGGGCCCCGAGGCTCTGGACTAGCCTGTCTGATGAAATCAGGTTGGTTGAGTCAGTGATCTCTTTTAATTCCCTTCTTAAAACATACTTTTATCGGAGAGCCTTTCCTGATTTTACTTGAGTTTTAATTTCCTTTGAACTGTCTTTTATTTCCTTTAAAATGTTTAGTTTTCTTTTGAAAACCTGATGGTTTTATGACTCGTCTGTTTTATTTTGCTGCCTTTTGTGATGCACTTAACATGGATTTAGAAAAGTGCTCTATAAATAAAGATCATCGTCCTGGAGACCCCGGGCCCTCTTTAACACCTTAAAATACATACATAACATCACCTTGACACTTCATGACTTTTCCTAATTTTATGAGAATTGCTTATAAACATGATTTTAAACGGATGACGTTACAGAAAAAGACTCCAGCTGGAAAACCTGGTTAAATACAATGAATTTTCATCGGCTCTGTATCTCTGATTGGATTTCTGTTATTAGTCTTATAACAGTTTTTAAGGTCTGACAGGAAGTTCAGCTGACTCCAAACATAAGTAACGTCACTCTCAATAACATACTTTTCTCTTTGACTGTCAGTGAGCTTTTGGGAAACAAGAGGAATATATATTTGCTCATACACGGCCCATTTAATTTATAAAACAAGAAATATTTTCTTTACTTGGTTTATTACCATGCTTTATGGTCATTTCTGTATTTTGTCACATTCATCAAATGTGAAGTCTCGCATCAGGGCAGAGAGAAGGGCTACCACTTCAGTACTCTGCTTCACATTGTGTTTAAATGAGGTCAGAAGAAAAACACATTTCCTTTTTAAAAATAGGATGATGTTGCTTCTTTCTTTTTTTTTTACACTTACAGCTGTGAGCAAGTAAAGCCAAAGTCAACTGAACGCAGGGATTAATGCGCAGGGTGGGGTGCAACAAAAAAACATGCAATATCTCTTATTGCACCTCCATCATTAACAAATCCTCCAACACCCCCCACCCCCCCCCCACCAACCATGCACCCCATCTCAGAGCACATTTCTCACTGTGTCCACAGTCATCACCACACTTTATTTGTTGTGTTTGTTTTATTTATCCAGCTGCCTTGTGAGCCATTGTTTACCCTGCTGGCGATGTCCTTGGACATCCATACGTCTTGGAAACGGATAATACCTGCCAAAATCTAATTTGCCCCACCCACCATCCCCTCTACCCCCTCCCTCTCTTCCTTGTCAGACCTTGTAGGCAGATCCTTTTGGGTCTGCAGATAATAAATATCTGATCTGTGCTGCTGTGGAAGAGATGGATTATGGAGGCGGAGGGAAAAGGGGGGAAAAGTCCCGGGGAGAAAGCAAACAGAAAGAGAGGAAGAGGGGAGATATTACATAAAGTGCGTAATAAGGCAGCAACTGAGAAGCTGAGGTCTCTCAGGAGCCAGAGCGGCAACAGATTGTGTTTGTTTGTGGGATGTTCCAACAAGTGCTAATAGGAGTGTGTGTGTGACTGTGAGGTGCATGTATGTGTGTTTTTATGGGAGTCTTCGCTATTAATTATTAATTTATACTTAATGAATTAATGAAGATCAATTTGAGTGTGCATCTTGGAAGATGCGTTTCTGAAAGTGTGGAGGAGTCAGTGTTTCACTGTATCATAACCCCAAACAGTAAGTGATCATTATTGACTGTGTGTGTGTGTGTGTGTGTGTGGCCCTCTGAGCAACAGCATTTATGTGGATTTGTAGACATAGAGGTGAGTATGTATATATCTCTGGATACATTTTATGCATGCCTGTAGACTGTAAATTACTGTGTGTGTGTGTGTGTTTGTGTTTTACTTGGATTAATATACATGCAGAGGGTGGAAACAGTTTGTATGTCTGAGTGTTTGTGTGTGGAGTTCAGGACTTGCCTTTTGAATAATGCAGGAGTGTGTTTGGCAAACATATTAGCTATTCAATCATGTGCTACAATATGCTTATTTTTATTATCATACTCATGTTGATAAGATACTCAGTTTGCAGTTATTTTGTTTATGCCTTGGGTCTGTCTGTCTTAATACCACAGACTGTTGTCTCTGTTCAGTTTATTTAAAGCAACTGATCAACCATCTCTGTCTTTGGATGTCTCTCATCTGTGTGTCTTTCTGTCTTCTTCTGCATCACATGTCTCTTTGTTTTTCCTCAGACGGTTTCTCATTTTTTATCCCTCTATCCAAACTTCCTCCTTGGACGTCTGTACAAGGCCCTGATCTACAAGCTGCTGAAATATTAATTGACTCTTAATAAGATTCACATGTGTTTTGGTTAAAAGAAAATTGGTGCCTTGGTCTCTTTTGCTCAAACATACAGATTTGGTTCATTCGGTTTTGCTCATATTTTCTTCCTGTTTGTGTTTCAATCTCCTCTCTGGTTTCCAAATATTTTCATTGCGATACTCCTGCTGTGCAGCTGATGTTTCCCTGCGTCATCCTCCCACTGACGTCATGCTTCAAACAGAATTCGGGATGATGTGCGTACTCTTCTGCGTTTCATGTAGCGGCGGCTGCATCGGGAGAGACGCAAGCTGAAAAGAAGTTCTGTGAGGAAGTTTCACAGGCAGGGTAACATGAGGAGAGGTGGTTTGTGTTTTTGTTGCTTTTTAAAGAGTGCTGTATGTTAGTGTAGGTCAGGTGTTTTGTTTCTTTTTGAGTATCTATGTGGTTTTATTCCTGCTCCTGTCAAGGTGTATTCCCTTTTTTACATGTCAAAACATTTCCACATTGCAAAGCCAGAAGTAAGCAGTTTGTACTCCCCTGGGTTTGGTGTTGACCTGCGAACCAGGAACGGTTGCTTCATGAAGTTTAGATGAGGGGCGAACCTGAATAAGGTGGCAGCTGGCTGGAGGGGGATCGCCCGGGGGCTGGAGGTTTCTAGTAAGAAGATTTATTTTTCGTGTGTTTTCTGTCAGGGTGCTCAGCAGAGCTTGCTAGCTTGCAGTAAAGAAACATCTAAACATCACAATATAAAACTTGTTGTGTTTAGAAAGTAGGCCTACAAACGTAACTAGTTATCTAACACACCCATCTTTTACTTGAGTGGTTAACCTCTCCAGTTTGTTTACATGACAACAGACGTGCATATTTAACGGACTCAGTGTGGACGGACCGTTAGGACACCGTGTAAGAGGAGAGCTGAATCTAGTTCTCATCAAGTATTATAACCAGGCAATAGTCAGTACCAATTAAGAAACTATTTTAATCATATCTACATTTTAAAGCATAGTCTAATGTGCAAGTTTTTCATATGCAATATGCATCCTAAAGCTTCTCCATAGACAGTACGTGGAGAAACTGCAGGACTCTTTCATTACACTGGGGTATAGTAACATTTTCTGATTCATAGCTGTAAGATCTACTGTGAAGAATAATTTAATCAGACACACAAAACAACTTCAAAAACACACACAACAGCTTCAGAGAGGTCAAATCTTTTAGTCTAGGGATCTTGCTCCTATGCAGAGGTGTTGGGGGCCTCTGTGCTCAGGGGGTCCCTGTCTCATCATCGGTCCATGATAAGAGGACTGCGTTTCTCCATGCAGCGCTGCTGTCTGTCTGAATGCGGTCTAAATTCTGGCACCTGGCTTTTCCACTGGAGATAAAAAGAAAAGGGAACCAGCATCGTGAGTATCCAGCCTTGGCGTCACTTGTTACTTTCTTTGTGGCACCAAACAATAGTCCATTAAATCAAACACCAAACCATTTCTCCCTGACGCACTGTCAATGTCCCATTGTTAAGTAGCTCTAATATTGCTGTGATACATACTGTAAACCCACTAAGTACTTTGAGAATGTGACAGCTTTTAACGAGGTTCAAACTCCTCAGGCTCCTTTTTGTCCCACAGACCTGTTTTTGTATTAGTCACACGTCGGAGCTGAACCTTAATCTCTGTTGGGAGATTCTTTTTTTGACATTATCCTCATGTTGACATGGTCCTTCGCTCAGCCAGAATAATGCAGTGTTTCAGATTTTCCACTTGAAATTCACCCAATTTAGTTAAAGCTGTAAAGAAGCCTTTAGAAAAAAAAAAAAGATTTTCATTTTGGTTGGATTTGCATTAATTTCGAGAGGAAAGATTAGTGAAGCTGACACACAGCTATAAAACAGAGATGACATGAGTGAAACTGTAGTTCAAGCAAATTAACAATCTACGGCGCTTCCTCGTCTGTGTGAAGACTTCCATTAGAGCGGCTGCTGTCCAGGCCTGAAACTTCAGCTGTGGCCCGACCAGAGCCTCGCCCAAAACCTGCAGACAGTGTTTTAATCAAACTCTCTTTCCTCGAGTCTCTCACACAAACACACAAACGTGAGCAGAGGTAATGTCTCTGGCAAAGCACGCTCCGAAACAGCAACGATAAAACAACAAGCAGCTGCTTGATAAATCTAAACGGACTCGCCAGCAAGTTCACTAATTACAGAGCAAGTCTGCAGAGTTGTGTGTTTTGTGTGTAAACACAACAAAAAAATGGCATTATGAATACATCTTAACCAATGAATGAGCTCTGGAAGTAATGCTAGTAACAGTTAATATTTAATAGTGGTTATAATTCTGGCCTGTATGAGGGTTTGGTATGTGAAAATGGGGCTGAACCTGACCTGAATGTGTCACTGTAATGAGGGATCACTGCACTCACACTTATTTATCTGGTGCATTTTAACCATCAAAGTCAGCAAAGTAGAAGCAAACTGTTTTAAACTGTGTCATCCTTTACAGTTTGGATTTGCTGTATATTTATTCCTTTACAGAGCAGAGGAATCAGAAGCACACGGCGGTCACAAGACGATCCCAGTCCAACCTCTTTCAAACCGAAACCCTGTCAGGGAGAAGCCGCGTATCAGAATCAGAATCAGAAATCCTTTATTGATCCCCGAAGGGAAACTCTTTGTTACAGCAGCTCGCCTTTACGTCAGTGCACACAGGAGAAAGTACTAGCAAACAATATAATACACTATAAAAACTATAAAAACAGGTCAGAAATAATTAAGTATGATGTCGGTATAAGTATAAGATAAACTAAGTGTCGAGTACCAAGTGGGTTTACCGGTTGATGATGAAAGTACAGTATAAAATACAGTGTCACCAAATATGTAATAAGTAATAGTAATAATAAGCAGAGGTGCATGTCCTGTCGAGAGTAATAGAGGTATATAATATCAATACAATAAATAAGAAAAACTAACATGGGAAAACTAATATTGCATGGGAGTAATACACAGAATATTGCACAATTATTATTAATTATGGCGGAGATGTTAATGATCAGTGTCCAGTTTAGTGACTTCGGGTCATACAGACTGACACTTAGAGGGAGGAGTTAAAGAGTCTGATGGCCACAGGCAGGAATGACTTCCTGTGGCGCTCTGTGGTAGAGAGCCGATTTTAAAGGAAATATTAACGAGAGATTTAAAAAAACAAAGAACAAAAAGACTGAATATGGGCGGCTGAACTGCTCAGAGGCTGGATGAAGAGCTCAAGTTGAAGCAGGCTCCTCGGCGTGCACCGGCCCCCCAGCGCAGCAGGGATACCAGCTGGTTTTGAAAACGTGCTTGGACGGTGGAATTTTATTCTCGTATTGTCGTCTTAGTTTAACTTTAATTGTCTCGGCGGAGAGGTGACTGGCCTGCGGTTGGTTGGCTGGCTCTTCCATATCACTCTACAGTATATTTCGTACCGCCGTGCAGAGAAACACACACGCAGACACACACACACACAGTAGGATTATGTGTGAAGGTGTGTTTTAAAGCCTGCGGTGGACTGTCAGAAAAATAAAGAGATGGAGAGAGAGAGAGAGAGATGACAAAAAAACCTCGACTCCTCCGTGTGATTAATAGCTGTAATATAAATACTCATATTACCACAGCTGAACGTGACATGCCTGTGTGTACTGTACACACTCCACATAACCATATATCTACACACAGATACACACAAATGCACGAGGGCACGCCTCGGAGGCATAACTTCACATATATTATTGCATATACACAGCCACTGTAAATCTCTCTGTCTCACACACAAACACACAAGCATGTGCACATCTTATAATACACACCCAAAGACTGGTAGAAAATAAATGTCCCTTGTTCTTTCTCCTTATATACAAACTGCACACACAAATGAAAATGCAGCACACACCTCCTGCGTGTGTGTGTGTGTGTGTGTGTGTGTGTGGATGCACATGACCTGTGTCAGCTGTGTCACCACAGCCTTTGCTGCAGCCTGTTCCTGGCTCTATAATAAAGCTGCGATAATTCAAATAATCTGTAAGATATCTGCAAAACGGCAAAAAAGCTTTTAGTATTTATTTTATAAATGGGATTTCACTTAAAACTTAAAACTTTTTTCACCTTTTTGTGGTTATTGATCCTGAGATAAGGCCTGAGGACGCAAATTGGTGTTAAGTATATTTACCTCGAGTTAGAGTGCTAATTAGCAAATGTCGTCATCAAAACAAACACTCATTAGCGCGCGCACACACACACACACACACACTCATATTCTGTAATTAGGGGCTTTTGTCTACCTGTTTGTCCACAGATTACATTACTGTAACTTTCATTTAACGAAATACGAATTGCTTTCATCACTTCTTCTTTACACATGATTCAAACACACGCACATGCACGTCTGTTTCACTATCCCCGTGGGGGACAGCCGCTGACATAATGCTTTCCCTGTACCCTAAAACCAAGTCTTAACCCTCATAAAGCAGTCTCTGCTAACTCATGGGGACTTGGGTCCCCACAGTGACACGAGTCCACATGGGTTAGTGTGCATTCAAGTCCCCACCAGGATATAGGCACATGTAACACACACACACACACACACAGACTGCGTGCTGTCACTGTTGGTCCATCTATCTTTGTCAAAGCAGACCTCCAGCCAACAGTTGACATCCGACTGCTAACATAGAAGAGAAAGAGGAAACCACCTCTGACAATGACAGAAATGTGTGTGTGTGTGTGTGTGTCCACTGGAAATTATGTGGTGTGTGATTTCTGAGAAGGAAATAGACGCTGATGGCGAGAGTGATGGATTGAATAAATGTACGTTCACGAGTGTGTGACTAGTGACAGATGGAGCAGGGGATCGCAGCGACCTTGTGGGACGATAGCTCTGAACACATCCTGCTTCTCATACAACCGACAACCCGATGTGCCCGCTCTGTCTGTCGTTCCTTCTTACACAAGCACACGCCGAAAGAGACAAGTTGTCACGCACATGGTGTGAAATGTCACCAGGAAAAGCTCACCCCACCGGCAAATCCTCCATCGAGTGTCACCCGTGACATTCAGTCAAAATTATTTAAACAATGTGGGGAAGAGTTGGATCTCTGAATTTGTTTGACATTGCTGAAGTAAAGAAAAGTGCAACAATTCTGACATTTCGATCCTAATAACCTCCAGGAGGACAGCGATCACAACATCCAGAAGAACAAGTGAAAATCATCATCTTTGAAGAGTTGTACATTCTCCTGTTGAACACAAGAGGATGTGAATGTTTATTCTCTTTATTTACCCAGGCTAGTCCCATTTAAGCAATATGCTTATTCAGAGTTGGCTGAGAGGGCAACGCCGCTCTCATGTCTGTACACTAAATATATGGCTACAGTCAGCTGAGCTTAGCTTAGCACAAAGACTGGAAACAGGGGGAAACAGCTAGCCTGGTTCTGTCCAACAGTAACAAACCACCTACCAGCACCTCTGAAGCTCAGTAATTAACACATTATATCGCTTTAGTTGAATCCGTCCACGAGCCGAAGTGTAAAAACGACGAGGACTTGTTTTGTGTCGGACCAGCAGACTCCATGAAGTTACCGCTCCTGGCCAAGAAACAGCTCTTCTCACCTATTTCCCCTGCCAGAAAGTAGATGAGCGGATTTCCTAAAACGTCAAACTATAAGTGAACAGCAGCACTCCAAGAGCTCCGACTGCGAGTCACGTGACTATAGTTGTGTTTCCATTAACTGTCGAGCGAATTTGAAGCAAACTTTTGAAATTTTACAATAAAGAGAAGAAAAGAAAACTGCTATAAAGCGAATAAACTAATCTACAAGCGTAGTTTCGTCATCCTGCAGAAGTTGGCGGTATCGGCTACGTTACCCATGGCTGTAATAAACAGAGCAGAAGAAGTAAAGGTCACTAACAGGAAACCAGTTGTTTGTCAACCGCCAATAAACCTCAAAGAACAAGAAGAACCGATACTTGAAAATGTGCATTAAAATACGTCATGGAAACACGGATATTGTCAATGAGAAAAATGAAACACGGACTTTTACTTCCGGAAATGAGGGGCGCCTAAAATAGCTCTTACCACTTCACAACTCTCTATGCATGTTTACTCTTCTACCCAAGGTTAGATGAAAACATTAATTTCTTGTCTTTGCACAGGCCATAACCAAGGGAAAACAGGTAGACTGTAGGAAAAGGTGTTCCCCAAAACTCAAATTAACTCCAATTGCTCCCATTGATTATTACTAATAATAAAACTCATATATATATATATATATAAAAATATACAGACCAAAAGCAGAAACCTCATTTTACCTTTTTTTCAAGGCTGAAAGGCCTCGTTGTTGTTGTTATTAATATGTTTGACTTAAAGAGCCGCCATAATTAAGTTACAGCCTCATAATTGATGCCTACACAGTGTTGATACAGTGTCAATAACAATTTAAAATGATGTTTCACAAAGGTAGCAGTTATTGCAGGTATGCATTGGATTTCACAGCACAGTGTCTTTCTTTCTTGTCGCTCGGCGTGCCTCTCCAGCTTTAACTGTAATGGACTGCAGTTAAGACAGAAATAATAAGATTGGCTGATACGAGCCAGGAGACTGTATCTGCCAAATTGGCTTCCTTCCTAACCCTCCATCAGCTAACCGGAGGTTTCAAAAGGGAAAGTAATTAATAGGCAGCGGTTGCACATTTGTCCTCCTTCATTTCATCAACTGTCAGACAAGAAAAGTGGTTGATTGACGGTCTCTCTGTTGATCCACTGAGTAATTGTTTTTGAGGGCACCCTGAATTCAATCAATTTTTACATAATTATTTATTCCTCTAATGGAACAAAATCATCTGTTTTATGGCAGTTTAACATCAGCCAGTTAGAGGGGCTCACTTGGAGCTAAAGGGGTTAACTTTGGTAGACCCTGAAATATATACTGAATGTGGACATTGAGATAAAAAGTGTAACGCTCTACCAACTAAGATCGTTAAATAGCCAGGCACTCCTTTCCCCATACAAATGTCCCTTTTACGTGTGAGAGAAAATACAGTTTTTCCTGGTCTATTCGATTTTGTTTGTGTTTTATAGAAGAAAACTAAAGGAAATAAAATAAAGAAGAGAGAGGGGCACAAGAGATGTCAGTCTCACTGAGGGTGATATCTTTGAAGGCGGCATGAACTGTCGTATAATGAAACTTTGGAAGATAGACTGCTGGGCCTAAGGCCAAAAACATACCACTGATAGAGCGAGGTGAGCTACCACTGGTGAGAAACAGCCGTTGTTGGGCCAAGTAAGGAGAATACCCTGCATGGGAGTTATAGAAGCAATACTAAGTAACCCTGTAGGTTTGTGATTAATCAGTGTGACAGCAGAGGATTGTGCAGTAAAATCACCAGGGGCGAATGATCAGCTGACAGGCTGTTTCTCTGTTGCTTTGTCTCTGACGGGTTAATAAGCCAAGGGCTTCCCAGGATAATGGTGAAGGAAGGCGGACGGTCATGGAAGAATTCATGTTTCCATCCTGGTTAGATGCCCCGTTTGCACTTGTATTATTTTGGGGCCTAATCTCTCAAAGCAGGCAACCGCCCCAGGGCCCCAGACCGATAGGGGGCCCAAAGGCTCGAGGCTTCTCTTGTGATAACTTTGATAATTTGCTAATTTGTTTGTTAAAGCTGTATGCAACAAAAACAGAAAATAAACTGAAATGAGAGGGGCCTTAAGGTACCACTGTACTCCTTCAGAAGTGTGAAGTGTGTCGCATGGTCGAGCAGCTTTGGAGACCCCCTCCCCCCGACACCTGTGTCGGAACTGGCCCGACAATTTCTGTAAACTTTCCGAAACCGACAATCCGGCATTCACGGCATGACTGCTCAAGCTCTCCTCTTTTGTTTGTTAGATAATTATTTCTGGTTCTTTTTGTGTTTACAACGAAGTGCGACACCGTGAATGCCTTCCAGCAGAGACTGTCTGAAAATCGGAATCTGATCTGGAGAAAGAGAATCGATCCACCGTAGATGGTTTTGGCGCCATCATCCTCTGATCAACCCCATTGGCTACTCTGTGTCTCTGTGCACACATGACAGGCATCGGTGCAGACGACTGGCAGAGTCAGAGAGCGAGAGAGAAGTTTCTTATTAAGTAACATCTGAAAATAATCCAAACTGAGCCAGACCTGAGCCCCAAGCGTTAGGCAGCAAAATGGCCCAAACCACAGCTCATTCTTGCCCCAGGGTCCCCTAGAGGCAGGAACTGAAATGATGTTAGCCAAAAATACCATCAGTGCTAGAGATATAGAGTGCAACTTTAGAGGATGAAGCAGTTTATGGTAAGAAGATGAAAACAACACTCAGGCAACACATATACGCTGTAAAAGAGGAATCCTATGAGAATGAAACAAGCGTACACCATCACTTTTGGGCAGAACAACGAATGACAGAAGGGGCTGTGGCTAGTTCCAGTGTTTGTCACTATAACATATTGCCTACTGCCCATGAGTACATTATTTACGTATTTTCCTAGAGCTTCCTGTTTAGGATGCCTGGGAAACGGTCAGTCACATGATCATATCATGATTCTGTTATTTGATAACCTCTTTTCAGATTGTCTCCATGTAAGGGTTGTAATCAGCCATAATAACTGGAAACACCTGTGTGGGTAAAACGGCCTACTACAATCAAGAAGCAAGAAGTCAATGAAAATGTCTTTATTCTCTGCTTTTAGTCACAGAATCTGTGACAGGAAGAGAGAGTGACGGAGAGAAAAGAGTCGGAGAGACAGTCAGATTTCTGCTGAGTGACAAAGAAATGAAGTCAGGGAGTATGATGTGAAGGACAAAAAGAGCGAGTAAGAGATTCGCTTTAGGCGAATCAAAATATAGTTGGAAAAACGGAGAGGAAGGGTGACTGCAAGACTGGCAGTCCTTTCCCCGAGTGCCAGGCTGCGAGTTCGGTCTGCCTGAATCTCCTGGGAGTGAGCAGAAAGAGGGACAGGACAGGACAGGACCATCCAGCCATCTCATCAAATCCTGACACACCAACTGATCAGCCAGGACTGGAAAAAAGGAGAGAAATCTTTACATCTGTGTCTGTGACCTGCAAAAGCCTTGAGTTTGTCATTTTCAAGCACCGCCTCTGTCCTGAGTTACTTTAAAATTTAAAAGTCAACTTTTCGGAGACTTGAGTAAAGTTTGACAGGCATGGAACCGCAACGCTTTGTGCAGGGAACAATGTCAGCTGTCCATAACTTATTCTGAAAGACTCTAACATGAATTCATACTGAGTACAGCAAATAGGAGCAACAGGATGAAAAAGGCTGAAGAGCAGGCTTCGGTCGATCGTTCGGCTTGACACGTAGTCACAGGAGAATACACATGAAAACAACTAATTGCAGGTTTAAGCCTCAGCAGCCAGAAACACAGTGTGCTGCTAGCCGACTATAGAGACATACCGGTTAGAATATCTGTTTATCTTTGAGGCATTGCTGGATGATACAGACTGACCTGGCATTCATCCACACCGCGAGCAGGGATGATGCAGACTTAGCTGATGGGACCTAACAAAGGTAGACAACAGAAGTGAGTCACTGCTGCAGTGAGTTCAGTGTGGTCTGGTTGTTCGTGTCAGAGAAGTCTGTTATGGATGTGCAGACTGAAAGAATAGAGTTTCTGCTAAAGGAGCAAAATGGCTTCAGATTTCTTTTAATCAATCAGTTATTTTAGTTGTTAACTTCAGTCATCACAGCTGGTGCCTGAGTTCAAGTGAATGGGTTTAGAACAACAATTTGGTGTCATGTTGTCATCAACACTGTTTTTTATTTATGTTAATGATTTAGAATTTATGAAATTAAAGGTCCAGTGTGTAGGATTGAGTGGCATCTAGCGGTGAAATGACAGTTTACAACCATTTGATTGTTTGAGTGATTGGTTTGTCCGTTCTGGGCTACTGTAGAAATATGGCGGTGCAACATGGTGGCCTCCGTGGAAGGGCTTATTCTAAGGTAAAACACAACGATTCTTATTTTCAGGCGATTATACACTAATGAAAACATACTTCTGAATATTATATTCTATTTCTGCTAATAGCTCCTCCTAAATGTTCCACACTGGACATTTAAATCTTGTAAGCTGGGTTAAAGTAGATGATTTGATTGTGAATATAACCTGTGGAGCATGAACAGATGCTTAATGTTGTTGCTGATGGTGCTGGAAGTGGAGACTAGTGGTAAACCAGGATAAAACGCCAAGAGATTTCACACAGTAGTTAGTTGCAAGAAGTGCAGTTACTTTCAATCTTGGTTCAACGGTATTATCATTTACTGATCAATATAGTTATTAAGGTTTTATTTTGGATGAGCATCTGACTTTTAAATATTAGTGTTTTAGTTAATTCAGCAGGTAGAGCACTGGGATCAGATAACCAACTAACTAACTAACTGTATGACTTGAAACTGGATTTGGAGATGACGTGAAAGAAGCAAGCTGATTTGTTCGACCAACCACAGAAAAATATATTCAGTTGACGTGTATTACAATATTGCACGCAATATTGCTGCATTTGGTTTCACCGCAAGTCTGAAGTAAAGTTTAGCATCGTTAGCCTTCTTAGCATGCTAACATACGTTCTCTGACTCTCCAGAGTTGTTTTTTTCCATGTGTGTGAAAGTACACAGAACAAGGAAAGAGATTCTTTTGCTCATTTCCTTTCACATTTTCCTTTTGAGAAGTGGACCTGAACATTTATAGCTGCCCTGCTGGGAGATTATAGCCTGCTGCAGGTGAGAGAAGTTATGATCCCCCACCAAGAGAACAGGCGGTTCAGACCTCAGACTATAAGCAGAAATATGTCATTTCATGAGCCAATAATTGGTGCACTGGAAGAAAAAAGTTCTTGTATAGAGGTAGGTGAAAATTCTCACCCACCACCACAAAGACCGGCTCGTATCTCCGGCTTGATCGCAAACACCATTGGTTGTGTTCTCCGGAGGGAAGATGGTACAGGTTCTTGTCCTGGCCACTTCTCTTTGTCTATTGGACCATTGAGGGGTGGAACCGCGGACACAGTGAAGCTCTGAAAGAGTCTGAAATCCATCCATCACATATTGGCAGGTGAAAAGAAGCCATTGGCGTCACATGTGTCGTGTCTGTCTGCAGCCCTCCCCAGGCCAACAGTCCAGTCAGCCCTGACACAGACTGCAGTCCACAGGGAAATGGATTTTCCAAACTGGGTGAAAAATGAGTTTAAATTCCACAAAAAAATGTTCTTAACAATGAATAAAACACCTAAAAAGGTTTGAATAAATACCAAGATACATTTAAGTACCGCTGTGCTTTTGCATAGCCATATCAGGACTCTTCCTCAAAAAGGCATTGACCTTGTCTTGAACCTCCTCTAGACTTTGCCACGTCACCATTAATCAAATATGCTAATTTACATGAACAAACAAATCAGTTGTAGTTTGAATAGATTGACTGATTCATTTGAGCCTCTGTTTACCTGCAGCTCTCTTCTCCCTCCTGCCTTGTCTCAGGGTGGCTCTGGTCAGGTAGAGGTCAGCAACAGAACCCTTCACTGCACCCAGAAGATCTTTCAGTCGTGTTCAGTAAGTAAACAGTCAATATCAATTAATCCAACTTTACGAATTTAAATCGTGAAATCAACAGCAAAAGTCAGCAGAAAGAAAAATGTTTCTGTGCTCTGGAAGTTGAGGCCATTTGTTTTTATCCATGTTAGTGCCATGGCAATGTCTGTCCGTCAGTCTGTTGGTCCTCCACTTTGGTACAGACTGAAATATCTCAACAACTATGGATACCATTTTATTCAATATTAAATAAATACATACATATGCCTATGAAATTAATAAATATGGCTATGAAAGAAAATGAGTAAATATTGTTTAATAAATAAATAAATAGGTTTTTATTTAAAAAAGGATGTTTTTTCAAAGGACTACTTTTATTTATTTCATGGGACTTTTATCTTATAATGGCACATTTATTTCTGTCATATTCAAATGAAGGGGGCGTGGTTATCTCAGAGCTGACCGGACGCAGCCCCAGAGAAGATGGAGGCCAGTTTGCAGTTTGACAACAGGACAGGGTACCAGGTGGTTTTACCAGGTAATGTTAACTGCTAACTGCTGCTAACAGTAGCTGGCGCTAGCTAACGTTAAGTTTGCTCAGTTAGCCGTGCTGCTGAGCTCGGTTACGTTGTCCCCACCGCCCCGGGCCTGAAAACCTCCTCCTTCTGGCGATCCAAAGCTCCTGTGCTAGAGCTGTAAACACCAACACCCCCCCATTTAATGCCTCATTTATTTACGTCAGGATTTCTTTCATAGCCTTAATTATTTATTTATTTAATATTGAATAAACTGGCATTCTATAAACAGCTGTTGGATGGATTGGGATGAAACGTGCTTCATCGTTCATGCTCCCCTCAGGATGAACTGTAATAACTCTGCTGATCCTCTGACTTTCCATCTAGCGCCACCATCAGGTCGACATGTTAACGCGTCCGACACTTTGGTTTCTGACCAAATACCTGCAGAGCTGATGGCGCTCCCATCAGCCTCAGCTGCACTCTGTGTTTACTGCTAACCAGCTAATGTTAGCATGCTAACACGATAAGCTAAGATGGTGAACATGGTGAACATTATAACATTATACCTGCTACACATCAGCATGCTGACGTTAGCATTTAGCTGAAAGCGCCGCTGTGTCTAAGTGCAGCCTCACAGAGCTGGCTGTAGACTCTTGCTCTTCCATCTGCTCCAGCTTTGGACCTTTGTTAAGTGTAGCTTATTTATAATGAGACGGAGGATATTGCACAGCAGTAATAGAGGTATGAATAAATATCAATATCAATAAAAAGGGAATTTTAAACTGAAATATTGCACCGCAGTATTACACATAATATTGCACAATTATGTCAAGTGTTGCAGTGATGTTAATGATCAGTGTCCAGTTTAGTGACTTCGGGTCATACAGACTGACACTTAGAGGGAGGAGTTAAAGAGTCTGATGGCCACAGGCAGGAATGACTTCCTGTGGCGCTCTGTGGTGCATTGTGGGGGGATGAGTCTTCCGCTGAAGGTACTCCTTTGTTTGACCAGCGCGTCATGGAGCGGGTGGGAGACGCTGTCCAAAATGGCGTGTAGTTTGGCCAGCATCCTCCTCTCTGTCACCACCGCCAGAGAGTCCAGCTCCACCCACACAATGTCACCGGCCTTACGGATCAGTTTGTTGAGTCTGTTGGCGTCCGCTACCCTCAGCCTGCTGCCCCAGCATGCAACAGCATACAGGATAGCACCGGCCACCACAGACTCATAAAGCATTGTCCGGCAGATGTTGAAGGACCTCAGCCTCCTCAGGAAATAGAGGCGGCTGAGGCTGAGATTAATAAAGGTGAACTTGCTGCCGATTTCTCCTTTCCTCTCTGGTTTCGCTTGTCTGTTGGTGCCAAAGACAGCTGATTGGGGAAAGCACCGTGATGAAGAACAAGAGGACTTGGAAATGTGAGCTTGAGACTGACGACAAGAAGAAGATAGAAAAACAATAAAATGAGAGTAAGAGGTAGAGATGATAGATTAGAGATGAAAGGAGTAGAGTGCTGCTGGCTGGTGAATCTTCAGGGCTTAATTATTGTCTTCTTCAGACAGGAGGACAGTACATAATCATTCCCGCTCCCCTCATTCAGAACAAACCGTATAGCTATAGGTACCACAGAGCTGTTATCAGTTCTTTCACTTCAGCCAGTTATAAATATAAGCTAAAACTGTGATACTAAAACTGTTTGTGATTTGATTAATTTAAAAATAAACTGATTAATGCATTAATAAGTTATGAAGTGAAGTCAGTGAGTGGGGGCAAATTAATGGTTAAAAGCAGCCTTCATTTATGTTATCATGTAATAACGATGTGTAACACAGATCCCTGCTTCACCGCTCTCTAACATCCTTTTTTTACTCCTCTTCATCGCCCCTTGCCTTCCTTGGATTGTATTAAAATGTGAAAGCTTTCTTGCTTTTCACTCCTTAGGCGAGGCTGTGAACTTGAATCAAGATAGTAGCTGCACTGTTTGGAGATAGCAGCACGTAGCTCAGACTGAAACCACACTCCATCTCAATATTGTCTGTTTACCAGCCAACTTTATCTTCATTACTTGTCGCAGCATAGATTTATTGATAAGATGTATGAAAGTGATACACAGCATGATACAATTCTATGACAAGATACACTGTAGTTTCTCTTCATCTTTGGTGGATTTTGGATTAGATTGTGTGTGCCTGATTATGGGTGATATGATCCTCTGCATTTAGTAGCACAATCAGCTGCTGTGCCTCAGACAGACCGTTGATGCATCCAACAGTGCTGCCCACTTTAACATGGAGGCCCAACAGGTGTGTGAGCAGTACTTCACTCTAAAGACAAAAATGTACTCAGACACAGTGGTGCTTTGAGCTGAATGCTAACATGCTGATGTTGAGGTATAATAACTATGTTCACCATCTTAGTTTAGCATGTTAGCATACTAACATTTGCTTATTAGCACTAAACACAAAGTACAGCTGAGGGTGACGGGAACGTCAGTAGTTTTTGCAGGTCTTAGATTATATTAAAATGTTGACCTGATGATGAGAAGAGGATCAATAGATGAACCAATCCATCCAGATGTGTGAAACTTTGAGCTGCTGGTGACGCCAGAGGAAAAGTCAGGGGATCACCAAAGCTTTCACTCCTAACCTGTTCGGTTCAAACAAACTGGTGCGTTCAGCAGAATTTGATTTCCCCATGCGGATCCATGTAGGGCTGATGATGCAGGATGACATCACCAAAACCTGTCCAATCAGGTACAAATGACTTTACGCTTACAGCTCTTGGTTTGTTTGTAATAAATCAGTATGAACACAGAACCAGCCAGAAGTAAGTGGATTGTTTTTCGCTCGTTCTGGAGGAAAAGAATCAAACTACAGGTGTGAAAAGGGACCTTACATGCCCTGTGCGATTTCTGTTCATATTGCATTGCAGTGCACACATTTTCACTGGCCCTAGTTGGAATTGAAGTCCTAACCTTTACATCTAAATCCCTAACCCGTGCGTGCGTACATGCATGCGCACGCGTGTGTGTGTGTGTTTCATGTTCTTATATCCTGGTGGGGACTTTAGCCTGAATGCACACCATGGGGACTTGTGTCACCGTGGGGACAAACATTGAGGTCCCCATAGGTAGAGGGTTAAGACTTGGTTTTAGGGTTAGGGTTACAGTTAGGTCACGGTTAGGGTGAGGGGCTAGGGAAAGCATTATGTCGTTGACTGAAAGTGAAACAAATGTGTGTGTGTGTGTGTGCGCATTTCCGTTTCTAGTCATTTTTGTGTTTATGCCTCTGAGGTTTACCTACTTTAAACTATTAAACATTAGGTTTCCTCTTTCTTCCTTTGCCTGAGAAGCTTTATAGTACATTATATCCACCTGCTTACCTTCAGAAACAACACATTCATTGACAGGCACCACTGCCTGTCAATGAAGACCTCTGAAGACAAATTCAATAAGCCCACGGGACTGCTGCAGAGAGCCCATATGTGTGCTTTCCCACTTGTAAAAGTCGATGAACATAAGCTGCAGAACGGCTAAAACTTCCTGAGTGTTTTCTCTCGCTCCTTCTCTCTGAGGGAAACACTGTTGCAGAAGTCAGGAAAAAACACTGTGGCAGTGCTGCCTCTGTAAAGTGCCCCTGAGACATGCAAATATAAACAATAACTGTCTTATGAGTGCATCTGTGAGAATGTGTGTGTTCCTGTTAGTGCATTTCTGTGCGGGTGTATGTGTGTGGGTGTGAATAAACATGAGAGCGAGACGTCGTTATATTAGCACATCATGAACCACGGAGCTACAAGGCAAGAGAAAGTAGAGGAGAATGTGGAGAAGATGTAAAGAAGATGAGGGAGAGAGCCTTGAAGGGGTGAGAAGGGAAGGATGGGCTTGAATAAACAGATTATAGAAGATAAGGAAAGTACAAATGTGGACACAGGGAAAGGAAGAAGAGGAGGTGATGTATGAAGAGGAGGTGGAGGAAGATGGGGCTAAAAGTGGAGGAAGGGAATAGGTTGGGAAAGCTTTTGTTTTTTGTTTGTTCCACTTTCTGTTTCGTCTCTGAAGTTCCAGTCACTGCAACAGTAAATATAAGTCCAAAGTCTCAGTCCTGGTCCTTTCATGCTAATATCTCAAAGTTGAGAACACACGTCCACATTTATGAGGAAGGTAATGTGACCTGAAACCACCACAGATATTAGATTAAAAAGACCAAAGTTACTTACAGAGTTAACTGGCTTTAATTTATATACAAAAACAACTTTTTACTGAAATATGTAATATGTGTTATTAATAATATAATTACACAATAAGTCCACGTGATGGAAAACTGGACTGATCTGGTTTATATCTGATTTAATGAACCTCATACAGACGTGTGCGATGGTATGAAAACAAGCATTCCCTAAAACAAGTGTGGAAACGGTTTATTTTGATCATATAACTTTGATACTCGTCTATCAGATCCATATTAAAATTATGTGTAGTGTAACAGTGTAACGCACCAAATGAGTCTCCACTCGAGACTCTGTGTTTTGACTGAACTCAGACATGATAATAATAACCTAATAATAATAATAATAATAATAATGATCACATTATATACACATTAGAAAAACACAAGCACCAACAGATTCTGACCAGTCACTGTGACAGTAAGATGAGCAGCTGATCACAGAGCTGTGTGGGAGCGCTGATATAATTAACGCCACTACATAAATAGCAGCCGATATTTATCAGACTACTGCAGAAGAAAGTGTCACATTTTCATTTCAAAGGACAAATTTCATCCTCTGGGGACCATAAATATCTGTACAAAATGCCATGGCACTCCAGCCAATATTTCAGTCTGAGCCAACAACGGCATCCTTACAGACAGATGTCAAAATCTGTGTAGCAAAGGCAAAGATATTCTGACTATTAGTCCCTACTTTGGGTCAAGTTCCAAAAATGCTGGATCCTACAGTTAATGCAACTTGATAGCATCTCTTCATTACAGACACTATTCATTAGAGATGGCATTCCTGCCTGGTAAATGCTCATGTCTTTCAAACTCCACGCCCCCAGTTTGTAACAGGATTTCTGTTTTAATCTCCAGGCCCAAGGTAAGATAACCCTGATGACATCGCTCCGGTTATTTTTTCAGAACTTGTGAAGCTCCCTCAGAAGCCACAGAAGACATTATACAAGTGTTTTCACAGAAGATGAGTAGTGTTCCCCTTGACAATTAAGCTAATCTTAAAGTGTAAAATCGGTGGAGTTTCCGTTTTGGGGACTGTGCACTTGGCTGAAGCATAAAAGAGACTCCAGAGCCAGCGCTGAGGGCCAATCACAGACTGGTGGTGCTGGTGTCAGCACCGGAACGGCACCACAGAAAAAGCTGTGACACACTTGCTAATAAGGAGCTAACAGAGCTGCAGAAAGAGATGAGGGCTGCTAACCGTAGCAGGAGCAGCAGAGCCAGAAGCTCCTGAGGTGATGGCAGGTGGTCACATCCACTGTGAGTTACACAGACAGCAGGACAGAAGGTGGAGCATTACATCAAAGAGGAGCAGTCAGGACTCCTTGACCAAAGGTAATCATCTCATCTGTTGTGGTGCTTTCTGAGTGAGAGTACTGCAAATGTAAATTTTCGATGAAAGGGGTTAACAGGAGTCCCGCAGTAGATACCTAGAGACTGTCGCCTGTTGGGACCACTGGTACTCCACAGATGAATTTGTTGATTTATGGGACTTTAACTAAACTTTTTATTATGAGACCACATGCTCTTTTGTTTTGTAAACAAAGGAAAGCCATAGAACTCAGTTTCCCACAATCCTCCAGACTTCACACCTGTGATGGACCCAGCTTCCAGCTACCATTGGTCAGTCTGTCCTGTGATCCGTGATGTCACCAGGTCAATAAAAGGGTCATCAGCAATTGTTCTTTCTCTTTTGTCCTCGCTCTACGCCTGGACCTCTAGAGGGCCTGCCTTTGTCTTAAGATTTTTGGTTAGCTCACCACTAACCGAGAGTAAGCAAGCTCTCTTTCCACTCATCGGCTCCCCTGTTGGACTTGGACCAGCGTCCCTTCCGCCGTCTAGTCTGCCTAGAGCAGACGTACCAAACTCTCTGATCTTACAGCAGCGCTGCGAGGGCCTGCGTAAGATCCCTGTAACCGCGGCTGCCAGCTAAATTTCAACAAGAGCAACGAAGTAGCTTAGCGCCGAGCTAGCTCTGAGGGGAACAACAGATGGACCGCTTGCTAAAGCTAACAGCAGCACGCCTTTACGGACTGGTAAACGTACAACTGGGCATTATGTAGCTTGAAGTTTCACATAGCTTAACAATGTAATGTTACTTGGCTAAGCACAGGACTGTTTAGTTACTGTATCTGTATTAATTTGATTTGTTGAGGTTTTATTGTTGTGATCTTTTCACGGTTAATGTGAGGTTATGACTGTAACTGTAGTTCTCAGCCACATGTTGAAATTGACGTTAGTAACGTTATTTTCCACATAGACACAGTCTTTGCATGCTGACTAATTCCTTTTAACTTGGCAACGTTATCCGACACAGATCACATACACCTCTAATTTGGCTTTAAAACACATTCACACACCGTGGAGAGGAAATTTAAAGCTCCCGCTGCAAATGTGTGTTCATGCTGGTGATACATACACAGCACACACCCAGAGAGGCGTGCGCGCGCACACACACACACACACACTTGTGTTCTTTAGTTAGTACAGTTTGGTTAGATTTCATATTGTGTTATTTGTTTTAATTATATTTTAATAAATGCTTGTGGATAATTATGCTGGTTTCTTTAATGTTGCACAAGAATGAATCATTTGCCAACCTCTTCCATGTAGAACTATTACTATTAATGGTAATTTTGGTTATAGTTATTATTAATCACAGCTCCAAATTAATAGTTTAGTGTATTTTCTGAGACTGAATCTCTAGGATATAGATCAAAACACACACACACACGTTATCTGAGTGTTAAAAGTCAATAGTTTATCCAATTTAAGGATTTCAGCTTGAAAAGCCCTCACTGAACTAGTGTAGAAAATGGTTAAATAAACTTGGGGAAGTACAAAACAAGGTTGACATGTATCTCTGGTGAGATGTTGGCTCTGGGGGGAGAGCCATCTACCAGCCAGTTTAATAAAATGACAACAAATAGATAAAAACTCAGAAAAAGATAGCTCTTTGCATTGCACACTTATAAACAGCAGAAATCGAAAGCATCCAAAATTGCTCCATGCTGCTAGATCATTAATGACCCCCCACTGTTCCTCTCCTCCCACTCAGTCACAGGCAAGTTCACTGCGAGTCACTGAAATACCAAATAGGTGAGAAAACCCTGTGTGCTCATCAAAGATGCCTCTGCCAGTGCAAAGTCACACCATCTGCCATCATGAAAATAAAGCCTGAGGAGTTTGAGGAGAAGCGGCACAAAAATATGCGGGTTAAAATAAAAACCTAAATATGAGGCTGCAAACAGAGAAGAGGGCAAAGATGCATTTAATGGGAGGAAAAGGCCCGACAGAAACACATCTTCATCGTCACACTTGTGATTACGGCCTGCGTTTGTGATATGTACAAGACATCTTGTGTCAAACGAGGGGCAGAGGGAGTCCTCTCTGACAGCCAGCGGGCTCGTACGGCCGCATGGTAGGAACAAATTAGACCTCAGCAGACTTCAAAGGCACTCTTATTAGCTGCTTGGTGTCATTATGTTATGTAGTGCGCCAGCTATAGCGAGACGAGGTCTGAGGGCAAATCTGCTCACATGGTAATTATTGTGTTAGATAATGACGTGCGAGTGTGTGAGTGACATCAAAGCCAGTCGACCAAAATACAGACGGTGCTGATAGAGAGGGTTCGGTTAGAAAAACACAGGCTTCTTTTTTATTTCCAAAGTGTACAGTAAATGTTCAAGTTTAGAATTTTAGTGGTTGCAGTTTTCAGTAATGTGGCAGAAGTTAGATGAGCATTCGTATGGAAGCCCAGTGTTCATGTTAAATGATGTGTTGACCCATCAGTAGGCCCTGCAGTGGCTGTCATACATCTGCTGACCTCTGACTGCTGACACCACTCTGTAACTCTGACCTATCACAGTCAGAAACACTTTGTTTACCACATCCACCTAACGTACATTTAAACTGTCTTTGAATCCAACCCTCACCCAAGACAAGTCCAGCCACCATCACTGCTTATCTAGTTCCACTAGTCTTCCACTAGTTAGCAACCCAACTAGTGTGAGAATCTTTTCCATGCATGAATCATGTCTTACCAAAGATGAAACAAAAGAAAATGGTTTAAATATGAAGTTGTGTGTGAGTGTAAGAGTTCACTCAGCATACGGGCTCATCAGGTGGGAACGCTCTCAATGACCGGTGTTAACACAACCCCCCCCCGTTACCTTCACCTACACACTCCGAAGCGAGTTACCTGCTAACAGGTGCTAGCACCTGCTAGCATCGTGTTGTTATCACTGACAGCATGCTGCACTAAACAAACCAAACAGTCTTATTCAACTACCTCGTCTTAACTTTATTGATCCCCGAGGGGAAACTATTGTTTCTGCAACAAAGCACACACTGATATCACCAGCTAACACCATCTATTGTGTATACATATATATATATTGGTACAAATAAAAAATAATTAATAAAATAAAAAAGAGGAAAAAGGATTACAACATCAGCTTATTGAAGCGAGGAGTTGGGTAAAATAAATTGGATGTGGTAAATGGGGCACGAAGAGGTAGAGGACTGATCAGCAGGCAGGACAAAGATAATAGAAATATTAATGCTTTAAGTTATATTAGTCTGTTGAAGAAACAAGCTAAGAGAAGATAATATTCCAAATAAAGTCGGCACTCTTTGTAGCCGACCTCTTCGAGTAAAATCTTCACCAGCAGTATGTCTGTCAGGTCACTTTACTCCACAGAGGATGGGCCCTTCCTCTCCTGTTTAACTTCCACATGCTCCCACTGGCTCAGATTATGGAAAACAACAAAATAAATTACCATAATTATGTAGGCAACACACACATTTACATAACAATGTCACCAGGGGACAATAATCCCATACAAGCGCTGAGTAAGTGCATTGAACAAATCAACGAATGGATGTGCCAGAATTTTCTTCAGTTAAACAAAGACAAAACTGAAGTCGTTGTTTTTGGAGCCGAGGAGGAACGATTAAATAATGAGTCACTTCGTTAATGTTAAAAACCACCAACCAAGCCAGAAACACCTCGGTGTAGTCATGGACTCAGACCTGGAGTTTCAACAGCCGCATTAAACAATTACAAAGTGAGCCTGCTGCCACCTGAAGATTAGATCCAGGATTAAAGGACTTCTGTAAAGGAAAAACTTCAACAGTCGACTCGACTACTGTAACGGTGTCTTTACAGGTCTCCCTAAAGAATCCATCGGACTGCTGCAGCTGATCCAGAGCGCGGCTGCTCGCGTCCTCACTAAGACCAAGAAAGTGGATCACATCAGTCCAGTTCTGAGGTCTTTACACCGGCTTCCTGTCTGTCAAAGAACTGATTTCAAAATACTGCTGCTGGTTTATAAAGCACTGAATGGTTTAGGGCCGAAGTACATTTCTGATCTTCTGCTACGTTACGAACCAGCCAGACCTCTCAGGTGGTCTGGGATCAGGTCTGCATTCTGTCCCCAGAGTCAGAACTAAACCTGGAGAAGCAGCGTTTGGTTTTTATGCTCCACATATCTGTTTGCCGCTGCCTTTTAAATCCAGTACTGATTCATTTCTTCTGTAACGTTTAGTCTCCTGTTTTATCTTGTTTTTATTTTCTGTTGAACTCTTTTTATGAGTATTTAAATGTATTTCATATTGCCTTATGTTGCTTTTACATTTTGTCTTGATGCCACCAGCTGGTCAAAATGTTAACGTGTGTCATACTTTGGTTTATGACCAAACACTAATTAACTAATGAAATTCTCATCAGCCTCGGCTGTACTTTCTGTTTAGTGCTGATTAGCAATTTAGCTAATTATTTAGATAGATTTACCCCCGGGGGATAATTCACATTTCACAGCAGCAGTACACGAACAAACCAACACAAGCGTCGAACACAAGTACTGACATAAAAGTAAAAAAGTATTCCCTTTTAAGCATGTACATGCATACGAGGGTGCAGATTGCAGTGGGGTGTGCAAAATGAATGCAGTTGTAAGTTTTAAGCTTAAAATTCGTATTGCACTGTGCCAGAAGTTACAGAAAAATATCCAACATTTTTACACCTGCCAGAATTTATTGGAATATTTTTATATAAACTACAAAAATGTAGCAAAGCCCATGAATCATCAACACATAAAAGGTTCGCCCACACAGCTCCCACACCCAGGAGATGCCAGATGAAAAATCCCCCATTGACTACAGAACAGCTCCCAGTCACTGATAAAGTGCCTTGCTCAAGGGCATCCTCACAGGCAGTCTTCAGAAATGAGAACATTAATCAAGCACTTCGCTCTGTCAGAGTTTCCCATCTGGCCCATCAGTTTGAACCTGCAGTACTTATCATCACAGAGCAGCTTCTTCATGGACCCACTGCCCCATAAACCCTTCAGGTGTTTATTAAAAGTATAATGCATTCAAATTAAGTCACCAAAAGTAGCATCTTAACACCAAACGTGACTTCGTGCAGGCAGCACATTTTGTGCAGACACTATGCGTCTTCTGACTAACTGTTTTCAGAGGCTGCCGTATTTTTAAGTCTGCCTGCTTTTTAAGTGTTTGGGCCTCATTCAATAATTGAGTGTGTTGCTAACAAGGACCAGTAAGTGATTTCTTGGCAGAAACCAGCTGATTCGATTTAAAAGGTGTCACACAAACAGACGGCTCGTTCAGATGTTCTGTCGGCGGAGTGTCTCTGGCGGCCGTATGTGTTGGGGGGGTTTTGTTTGGGGACCTTGGCGCCAGGAAACGGACAAAATGAAGAATGCATTTCAAAACGGTGCCAGTTTATATTTCTCTCTTTTGTGGTGCAGGACCTCAGGTGTTGTGGTTGGTTTTCAGCGGCTGATTTGACTCAGTGAAAGCAAGTTTGCGGATCTTTCGAGACCAGAGGCCTGTATCGCAAAGTCGGGCTCTCTTTGGGTTTCCTTTGTTCACTGAGCCCGGCGTTCCTGATCCTGGGTGACCAGGAACACGAAGCCGGTTATCAGTGAGCTCAGTTAACTCAGAGTTCTCCTAACCAGCTGTGAGCACAATCACGCCAACAACCAACGTCATCAGAACCATGAGTGACGTACTCCGTGACACCAGATGGAACCGTGACGCCTGTGGGGAAGTTCAGTTACTGCAAAGAGTCACATTCAGCAACACGAAAAGTAAAACTAAAGTAGAAAAGGCTGTAAGGCTATATCAGTAAGTGTGGGAATTATCTTTAAATATGTTTGGTGCTTTTCAACGTGTTGCAGTTTCTGCTTTGTTTGTCTAATGAACAAACTATTACGAATAAAAAGGGGAGAGTAATGTCAGACGAGAAGTTAGTTAACGCCCGATGAGGTCACCTGACTGAGATGTTGCTGTTATAATTTACCGGGAGCTAAATCACAGTGGGTCTAGTTATTATTTCCAATCATCATCACAAAGTTGTCTGAGGTTTTTCTGAGCTGCAGGGATGGAATAAGAGTATAAAAGCATCACAGTCAAAACTTTTTATTACCGTGCAAATGACTCATGTATTTAGTGGTGAACTATTCGTCCTTTTGTTAGTTTTAAAAGGGGACAGCAGAGTCTCTGTTGCTTTTGTCCTTGTCAGGATCTGATGACTCAAGCTTTCTAGTGATCTGACCGGTCAGTAGTCAGTCCTGTCGACAGGTACGGCAAATGTTACCATGGTGATCTACTCCGGTTAAAAGTGAGCCAGCTTCATGACGCCACGAAAACAGCTGTGGAAGTTTCCAGTCTCGCTCGTGATGCAGGCCCATGGAGTGAGGCTCCACACGTTAACTGGCAGCTAGTTTGATGTTTGAAGTCGTTTCTCCTGTAAATCACTTCCTGGCTGCAGCTCCTCAGATGTGCAGATCTGCTGCTTTTCCTCTGAACGACTGTAATAACTGTAATGTTTGTTAATAACGTCGAGCTTTGGACTGTCGGTCGGACACGACGACACGGTGAAGGCGTCGCTTTGGGCTCTGGGTCGTCGTGACGGCGTTTCTCACTGTTTTCACCAGTTTTCCAAACCGAACGATCGATGGATCGATCAGCAAGAATCAGCAGATGGATCCAGAATGAAAAGCATCATTAATCATTATTTTCATGAGTCATGAGTAATAATTTAACTATATACAATATAATAGTACAACAGTCACAGAGACATTTTACTTTGGATTCTTTAAGTACTTTTTCCTGATTATACTGACATGCTTTTACTTTTCAATGCAGGACTTTTACTTGTAATATCAATGCAGGTAATTTTACAGTGTGGTGTCAGTACTTTCACTGAAGTGAAGGATCTGAGTACTTCCTCCACCTGATAGGAACAGGCTGGATGACGAACAGAATCCCAGAGTGTGAACAGCAGACGGTCTGTAAACTCAAAGTACAACAGACCGGAAATACACTCAGACAGAACAACACAAAGATCACAGCGGGAGGAAACATGGCATTCAAAGAGAAAAACAAATGATAATCAGACGGAGACATGAAGACAAACAGTCTCAGAGACACAAAGTTAGTAAGACGCATCTGAGCAGAGAGAAGACTAAAAAAGAAATCTGGAAAAGCAATCACAGAACATTATTATTACCTTCAGAGCTGGTTGTTAGCGGTTATTTAGTGTTTGCTTGGATTTAGCAGTTTATGATTTATTCACTGTTTGTTTGCGTCTCTTTTAGCTTAAGGCTAGTCTCCCAACAGTCCATATTAAACTCACACTAAAAACGTTTCAGAAATGCCATAAAGCACACATACCTGCACGCACACACACATGCACTCAAACTCAGTTATACATAAACATACATAACTACATACACATTTCATATACTCAAACACATCTGTAACACACTAAGTATGTAGTAGTGTAACAAAGTACAATAAGAACTTAGATCACAATCCATCAGTTTTATTATTCATGTTGTAAGCACTTTACTGCATGGACTCCAATGTTGAGGTACTTGCATTTTCATTTTTATTATTCCTTAAGTAAAAGGTGTGAGTATTTCTTCCGCCACTGTTTCTGTCTCTGTTCCCTATGTTGCCTTTGTGTTCATCTCTCCATACTAACAGTTAATCCTGAATGCTTGTTGGCCTGATAGTGCAAATGCACATTGTATCAGCTGTTCTGCCACTGTGGGCCGTCCCGTTATGTAGTGTAACTCTCTCGCTCCTGTTTCAAGCCCACATTGTGCGTAGTCTGTATGCTGCTATGTTTTCATTGTTGTATGCATGCATCCCATGTGTAGTTGACTATAAACCAAAACTGACTGACAATCTTAAATGTTAGGATCGTCACAGTACGCCCACCGTCAACCCTGACCTCCTCCCTTTGAGGTCTTTGCGGTATGAAAACGTAGCAATAAAGATTCCCACTGAACATAATCCAGGCAAATTACAGAATAACAACTGGAAGCTATTTTGGGAGACATTGTTGGCTAACAGGTTCGAACACACAACAAGATAACCCGAGGAGTGCAGTGCTCATCTGAAGACACAGGGACTAGAATAACATTATTTTTCTCTTTAATAGCAGAACAATGACCAGGCGGAGTCAGTGCATGAAGACGAAGAATAATAGTTTTGTCTTGTTACCTTCTCTCTGCCTCAGATAGGAACACTGCAGGTCACAGCCAGGTAATTATTGTTTTCAGAGGTTTCTTCCACATTGCCTCCTCACAAGATGTCTGAACGCTGACAGTAACAAAAGCACAAGAATAAAAGCTTTGTCCCCAACCAATCATTTGTACACAACAATTGATAGAGGGGACACTTAGCTTTAACAACTGAAAATGGTCACTTCTAGCCGCTCTGTGTTTTGGTAAATTGAGATCTGATTGAGTGTGTACTCAGATAGGTCAAATGGTGGTCAACATTTCCCATCTACACGTCACTCTCGACAAAGTGTGTATTTACAACCTCAGGTTCCAGGACCACAGACGTGGCTTCGGAAAATACAGCCTTTAATATTATTACTTGCAGTGTTTCCAGTCTAGAAAATGAAAAATCAAACCCCAACTTTAACATAATCCATTCCGGTCTAAGGAAAATACTTTTGAGGAAAGTGGTACCTACATCTATGATGGAAGATTCTGTATTATAGAAAACTGGTTCAAAATGGTGAGTCCAGAACGAGGCTCTTGCTCTTTTTTATTTTAAAATGACTGATATCAAAACCTGATGTTTGCCACTGGTATATTAGAAATTGTTGTGCTATCAAAGTCGGTGTAACCTCTCAACAAGAAGACATTTGGGGCTGCGTTTTCCTGAAACAGGACGCAAACCCAATCCAAATCTCCGGGTGCAAACGGGAATGGGCGTGGAGCAGAGGCTGGACGGATTTTTAGTTGGGGGAATACAGAATGAACAGGTGCAGTCGGCGAGAGCTTCAGTAATGAAGTGATGCTCCTCACATCATCTATTAAATCCCAAAATACACAGCATCCCAAATATTACTACACATGTCAACGGCTGAACAGGCAGCTGAGGTGTGTGGGTGCTGCAGCTGCTGGTTATAGCTGTGCAAACAATGAATTAATACCTTTAAACTCTGCGGTTCTTCTCCTCCTCTACATATTTGAAAAGACTTTTGTTTATGTCTTAAAAGTCCAATAAACATAAACGAGTCTCTTTGCAAAATATCAGTCCCTATTTATCCAACAGGAAAAAAGGAAAAAGTCCTCATGTCAAAATGGGGTTTGGAGATTTGTGGCGTCGTTAAATCATTTGCTGTGTTGGAAGATTGATAAATGATGAACGAAGGTATCCAGATGTGCCAGCTGTGCGTTCAGTATGCAGGATTTTCGAGGTTTGAGTGTGCGTCTGTGCCAAGTCGGTTCTGAGCAGAAGGAAACACAAGCGAACATGATCCACTGAAAGAAATCTGCACGTTTTTATTCATTTTTAGCATTTATTTATTACCTCTTGCCATTGTGCGCCCCGAGCTTTGGTCTTCACCCCCCAGCAGCAGCTCTGAGCCTGCACTTCGTCATGTGTCAGGTCCAGAACTGATTTAGAGATAATTGCAGGCAACAGATCGGGTCCAGCCTTGCACACTGGACTCGTGCTGGACTCTGCTCCGGAGATCAAATGAAATCAACCTCACGTGTGAACTTAAATATTTTCCCTAGCATGTTTTATTTGTTTGCGGCATGTAGGATGGATCATTTTGGGGTGTTACTGATTATATGGATATGCTTCCATTTCCATAAGCCGCAACTGCAAATATTCATAAACATGACTGCGACTGAAGAATGCAAAAAGGCAAAATGAAAAACTCGCTGCAGTACTCTCTTGACGTGAAGAAAGAAAGACAGATCTGATGGAGCTCAGCACTCAGCCTGAGGCCCGCTGCGTTCGACCAAATGATTTTACTGTTTAAACGTCTGATGTTTAGGAAAAACACACCACAGTGACCCGACTGATCCGGTCAGCTTGTCGGGAGATTTCAGTCAATAATGAAATTACAATACAATGACACACAGACCCTCTCAAATCCATCAGTTCATGACTACCATGTTTGTTTTTGAGGATTGATTTTCTGACAGCATACCTTGTTGTGTTTGTCCGTTGGCAATCAAGCTTCACAAGTGTTTCTGGACACACACACACACACACACACACACACATCTACTACTCACATTACCCAGGTTACATTAATAATAGAAAACAAGATAACTGCAAACACTGAGACAAAACAGTGATTCTGCACACGTCTCACTCCAAAGCAACAGCAAAGGAAATGAAGAAAACAAACACAAGACGTGGCGAGATAATGAGAGGGAGGCAAAAAGCAAATAAAGTATCTCTAAAATGAAATGTATTTTGGATGATTGCGATTGATTTGGTGACTTTAAAGAGAAAGGTGGTCGAGCCTGGATGATGATGCGGTTCCTCAGCTGGAGCAGTTCTGTTTCTGGAGAATCATTAGATCATCATGGCACCTCAGCTGAAGGCTGAGCTTTTCCAGGAAAGTGTGTCGCTTATGAGAGCTTCTGGCTTCCCAAGTTGGAGGTTTGGCCAGGAAAACTACTTTTATATGTTTATATGAGGTTTAAATCAGATAAAAGAGCCGCACGCTGTCTTTCGTCTAATAAAAAGTAGCAAATCTAATGTGGCACGGACAGAGAGTAGATGAGCAGAGTGAAGAGATTAAAACAGAAAATCGAGGAGGGAGTAGAGTCGACAGCGGTTGTCGATCTCTCAGAGATCACGATGTGCGTCGTGAGAAGCAGCTTCTTTATCAAAGAGACTGCTGCTCTGCTCCATCACGGCACTGTGACAGTAAGCTAATACAAACGTTTTCATCGTGTCTGTATTTATTCATAGTAACAGTGAGACAACAGCGCCACCAGGAGGCCAGACAGGAAAACACATCACCTGCTCTCACTTGCATCCAGCATTCAGTGCAAAACGACGCTCCTCTTGTCTCAGCCCTGCTGACATCAGAAATACAATGCTTTTCATTTTGGACATTTTGACACCAGATCGTTGTTAAAGCAAATGGTCTGATGAATACCAGAGAACTGGGTGCCTGACTGAATGAATCATATTACATAGGGTGTAATATAGTCCTGGGTTGCTAAGACCCCAGGTATTAAGGGTTATTAAGGTATTAAGCACTTCAATCACAATTTAACCCTGTGACTGAATCCCGGATTTGCGTCAGCATACATGCATTACATGCTTTTCTTTTGCTTCCAGCTCATTTAGACCATAAGTTAGCTATGAATCAGCCTATTACAAACAAAAGGACTGTTTTTGCACATAAACTGTGGACTTTATTATTCTGTATTTTTCTGGTGTTGGGGTGCAGCCTAGGGTGAATTCTCCTCCGCCTGACCTCCAAACACAGCCAGTTTGATTAGTCATGCCTGTCGGCTCAAGGCCGACCGGGCTATGAGTCATTAAGACATAAATAACCTCCCTGCTTAACTTCCTGTGGAGTTGAATTACAAGCTATCAGAAAGTTATATTTCACTCTGAAGTGGAAATCAAGATTTGTTCTATGAACTAAGAAGAAATGTATGTAAGACACATACACACACACTCAGACACACACTCGATGTGTGCACACACACTTTACATCCATCACTTTAATCAATGAGGGTCAGAATAAAGGTCTTCACGGGTCCACAGAACCAACCCAGGATTCAGTGTAATTTGGTTGGATCTGATCACGTGGTTCATTATTACAGTTTGTAAAAGATATACGATATTAAATGATAAGATGGTGTAGTCCCTCATTGGTCCAGGAGTGTTCCATCGTAGAAAAGGTTTCAGTCGTAGTCATCTGGACGCTGTTTTCAGAATCAAGACATTTCGGCTCCCATCCGGAAGTCATTCTCAATTGTGAAAATGGTCTGATAACTCAGAAATTTAAACTACTCTGTGTTGCTTAAGCCCCGCCCTCAGGGAGGAGTCTACCTGAGTGTCTGCTGTTTACCCTGCATAGTTTCACCTGAAACTGACCTAATAGTTTCCATGATGGCCCAGTAATCAGTAATCAGGCCTATTGTTTTCTGGCTGCACCTCCCTCATCACTGTTAAGTACCTGATTAGCATATGATTGGCTTAACCATGGTGTTAATACACTGTGGTAAACGGTTGGCAAGTTGAATCTCAGACCACCATTTCTGTTTAAAGAGGGGTTTTCTTTTTACACAAAAATGGCTTCTTTGACTCCTCTTTCAAACCAACTCAGTTTCAGGTGAAACTAGGTAGGGTAAACAGCAGAAACTCAGGTAGACTCCTCCCTGAGGGCGGGGCTTAAGCAACACAGAGTAGCTTACATTTCTGATTTCTCAGACCATTTTCACAATTGAGAATGACTTCCGGATGGGAGCCGAAACGTCTTGATTCTGAAAACTGTCCAGATGACTACGATTGAAACCTTTGCTATGCTATTAAATGATAATTCTTGTAATTTGGTTCACAGATATTAAATTGGTTAGAAAATCGTCTGTATATGTCGGCCAGCTGGTTACAGAAGACTTTATTGCTTTATCGCAGGAGGAGAAAACAGAACTTTCTATGATTTCTATGAATGAGTCTCTAAAGCAAATTAACAAAAATGTAATGTAAGTCTTCCTATGAATTTATATTTGTTCTTAGGACATTATTATTAAACTGCTGCTCTTTTCAACCATTGCTGATGTGTGTTGTTGAAATTGGTTTTACTTCCTCATTGTTTTGGCTTCCACTTCCTTATTATTTCTTCTGACCTTATTAAAACCCAATATGCAGAAACGTATTGATGAAGTAGCTCTTCCCCTTGCCACAAACCCATTTGATGAAGGTGGCAAAATACTGAAATGACTATAAAGGATTGTTCTTAGACCAAATGAAAAAGTATGTCAGGTTTTTTGTGCTACATGGGTTATGCATTAACAAATACATATTCCTTTTCATTCACACACAGAGATGTACCGTATGATTTCCTTCACATCGAGGTCACATTGTCAGTTTGCGCATCTTCTCATTTGCTTTGTATGTCATAGTTAGCCACTATGCCCCCCTGATCCTTTCCCAGTACACGCTACACGTAATGGCTCACGTAAGCAAACCTACCTGTTCTTACCCGTATTGTAACCTTGTCTGTCTCCGTCCTAGATCTATGCTCTGCCGGTGATCACCGCTTCCGTCTGTCCTTGGTTCTCCGAGACTTCCATTCTGCGCCAGCAGCCACTACTTCCTTGTTTCCCGACCATCGGACTCTGGTACCAGTTTCAACGTGTCCTCACCTGACCGGCCCAGCCTTCAACCACGCCTGCCAGCCCAGAACCAGCTCCCCTGGTCTCCGCTCAAAGCACCGCCATCCAGCCCCCGACCCAGTCCGGTCGAGTTCACAGGACGACAACGCACTTCGCCAGACACGCCGCTGCCTCCTAATCCATCTGCACAATAAAACTGTTCAGACCTTGATCTGCTCTGTCTGTGTGTCCTGCTTTTGGGTGCCAAGCTTGTTCTTACCACACAATCGTGCCGCCTCTAAAATTAATTTCATGTTCTGTGTGAACACAGTCGGGATGGCAGCGTAGGTTTCTGTTCGTCCGGCGGCCCACCGCTTTCAGTCCAGACTGAAATATCTCAACGACTATTGGATGGATTGCCATAAATATTTTATATTCAAGGTCCCTTGAGGATGAACCCTAATGACTCTGGCGATCCCCTGACTTTTAATCTAGCGCCACCATCAGGTCAAAACTGGAATTTGCTGTTAATGACAAAATGCCTGCAAAAGCAATGACATGCTTGCTGTCACGCCGCTGAAAGGAATTCAGCTGCAGTCCGGTCCACATAATTAGCAGTCTTGTCCTTCACAGTCTCTGTAAGCCTTGGTGGGCCTTTATGAAGCTAATTGCTTCAGCTACAAAGGTGGCAGGCTCCGCCACCGTCCAGTGGTAACCACCTGTCAGGTTAAATGACCTGCGGGCACCACACACAAACACAAGTCTGTACTGACATATGTACAATATTCTTAAATACAGAAACAGAAACACGCATTGAGTCATGAACTCATGAATGCATACTCAAACAAACACAAGACAACGGATGCATACACACACTGACATCACGCAAACAGCAAACCTTCACAGTGAAGATATATTGGCCCCGTTTCCATTTGCTATTTCAAGTGTCAAGTATCCGGAGAAAATACAGATGCGATTTGATACACGTTCTGTTACACTTCTGCACCTGAAGCGGCTCTTAATCCAGTCCCTGCACTTCCTTTTCCGAGGTTGATGAGTGTACTGTCATAAGTAATGCGTGCTTCAGTAACGAAGGTGAGGAAATAACAAAAAGAAGAAAATATCACTTCAAAACAGAGTAAAATAAGAATTCATGACAACAAACAAAAAGAAATTGCTCTGCAGTTTAGTCAAACTATGTCCCTAATTGAGTTTCTCAAAGAATATTTATGAAATAGTGATTTCAGTTTCATAATGATTTCATGATCATGATGTGAACCGAGTAGTTGTTGTTGTTGTATTTTGTATGATTTTTAATATTTTAGTACCAAGCCATAGTTTTAGCCTAATGTAATATTATCTAACGAGTGTCCTTTGCTAAACAACACGAAAGCATGTTTCTCTGCTGAAGCTGGAAATCAGCAGCTGCTCGGAGTGGGAGGGAAGAAGAAAAGAAAAGAAACTAAACCCAAGTGAAGAACAAACATGCTGCACAAAATGGAGGGCAGAAAATGTCAAGCTGGTTAGTGATGCTGCTTTCCCTCTGCAAGTAGAAAAGCGGCGTCTGCAGAAACATAAAATCCCTGCACAGAGTTTAGACTGCACTTTGGTCACACTGCTGTCTGCTAATGCGTAGGCTGAAAACAGATGATGCTCCCAACTGTGTGAATAGATTAATAAAAGAAATCCTAATTTAATCATGATCCTTTTTAAATAAGATCTTTTATTTAATTAGTCTATTTAAATAGCTAATTAGAAGGATGAAGGCATTTATTTTCTTTCTCTAGTCAAATCTAAATTCATCATACCAGCTCATGTATTAAACACCCAGTTCCATGAGGAAAGGATAAACCTTGTTCCTGTTTTCTGAGTCAGGGACTTGCACTGGGAGGATTTTGTAGCTATGGCATTCACAGAAATGTTCTTTTTAGCTCATTTTAGGATGCAAACCTGACCACTGCAGATACAGAGCAAGCTCAACAGGCTAGAAAACACAGGGAGGGATAACACACCTAGAAAGCTGTATTTTTGTTTCCAGCAGGAATATCCAAAGGTTGATCAATAAACAGGATAAAGAGTTTGCTTTAGTTTGTTTTACTCCACATTAATGATCAGAACTGATAAAATGATGGCAAAGTTTCCTGCTCAAATGTAAAGGTACTGCTTAAACCAAAAAAAAAAAAAAAGTTGCACTGTAATGCTTGAATAAAACTATGGAGGACAGCCTACTGCTCTCTTATTCAAATTTAACATGAGAATCAGAATTTAGCCATTTCTTTTCAGTTTTCATGTCTTTGTCAACGCAAAGTAAGTTCATTGACAAATCTCGTAAGTAGGTGTCTTTTCCAATTTTGTTAATAGGGTGGCATCATACAAAAAACAAATTTCAGCCCTATATGATTCTGTGTGTCTGGCGTCTCACCCCTCCGCAAGGCTTTATGGTCTGAATAGCCTCAATTCACAAAAGGAAGCAGGAGGGAAATAGTGCAGGAATTTCGGAGTATCGCAAACCAACCCACTGCTTTAGTCTGCCGGGCCTGACAGACGGCGAGGGCATAACAATCGCCATTTGGTTTGTATGTTTGTCCAAAGCGCCTCTCTGTGCCATGTGTGCACACATTTGTAGCACGCGTGGCCCTGGTGGGAGATGAAGCCCTAACTCTGGCAGAGTTAGTACCATGCTCCATTAATTCAGCTCTACAGGACCACGGAAACTTTCCTACTTCTGCTCTCCTCATTGGCCGGGAGCAGTTGTTTTTGCCAGCATAGCACAACAAACACCATCTCTGCCCCTTCCACCCAACCAAAACTAATTCCCTCATGTGGAAAAGAGGAGCATATGTCAAGCTGGGTGTGTGATTCTGAGTTCCTGATATATTAAGTCTGCATTTTGCAACAAGGTGTTTTCAAGTCACTGGGGCTGCAGTGGCATTTTCTTTCTGAAATAACTGCTTCACAAGATTGAATTATCTGAGGAGGCATAGCCACATCAGACTGCCTGCTTTTGTGAGATTAACATGTTTCAAGGAGTAAAATTCAAGTGTTGTTTCAGGTTTAGAGTAAGTCCTTCAAATAATGTCCACATAAATCTCTAAATAATAGCCTGACTGGCCTATTGCAGGTCTTATTACATGACAAAATGTGCATTTCTGTGTGTGTGAGAGAGAGAGGGGAGCGTGAGAGATGAAAGAGAAACTGAGACAGCCATCCACAGCGGTTAAAATGAGCTGCAAAATCTCAGTTGTCCTCATTTCCCTCACAAAAACAGGGTATAAGGCTGCCCTCAACAAAACAATATCACGCTACTTTCTTTTCAGTTTCACATTTCCTCTGATCAAGAGGATTTCCAAACCGCCAAACTCCTGGAGTTCAGCGCCGCGCGTAAGGAGCGGCAGTAATTACCGTCAGGTTGTGTAACTCTCTCATCACGGGGACAAATAAGACCATTGTCTGGCTTTAATGAGATGTCCCTCATTCTGTTGTTGTGGTCTGATGTAATACTTAATGGCCAATCAAAGAGTTGCTAGGCAACAGTGTGCGTAGATGGACTTTAAAAAGGCTGCTGGTGAGTGGACTGGATGATTAGATTGATCTCATTAAGAAGCTTGTAGGAATCATGATGACCTGTTTGTCTGACTGAAGTGGGATGTGTGCGATGTGTCTCACTGTCCATCTGTGAGTCAGTTTGTCTTTTTTTACACGTCGGGTCGAGTCAGTTTGATTTATATAGCCCAAAATCATAAATTCCAATTTACCTCAGAGGGCTTTACAGTTTGTGTCGCACACACAACACCCTCTGTGTTTAGGTCCTTGATTCACATAAAGAAGCAATTTCTACATAAAGCCCCCTCCCAAAACAACAGAGAGAGAGACCGGCAAAGTTCACACAGTGGATGTATCATAAAACTGCATAGATCTATGCTCTGCCGGTGATCACCGCCTCCGCCTGTCCTTGGTTCTCCGAGACTTCCATTCTGCGCCAGCAGCCACTACTTCCTTGTTTCCCGACCATCGGACTCTGGTACCAGTTTCAACGTGTCCTCACCTGACCGGCCCAGCCTTCAACCACGCCTGCCAGCCCAGAACCAGCTCCCCTGGTCTCCGCTCAAAGCACCGCCATCCAGCCCCCGACCCAGTCCGGTCGAGTTCACAGGACGACAACGCGCCCGCCAGACACGCCGCTGCCTCCTAATCCATCTGCACAATAAAACTGTTCAGACCTTGATCTGCTCTGTCTGTGTGTCCTGCTTTTGGGTGCCAAGCTTGTTCTTACCACACAATCGTGCCGCCTCTAAAATTAATTTCATGTTCTGTGTGAACACAGTCGGGATGGCAGCGTAGGTTTCTGTTCGTCCGCGGCCCACCGCTTTCAGTCCAGACTGAAATATCTCAACGACTATTGGATGGATTGCCATAAATATTTTATATTCAAGGTCCCTTGAGGATGAACCCTAATGACTCTGGCGATCCCCTGACTTTTAATCTAGCGCCACCATCAGGTCAAAACTGGAATTTGCTGTTAATGACAAATGCCTGCAAAAGCAATGACATGCTTGCTGTCACGCCGCTGAAAGGAATTCAGCTGCAGTCCGGTCCACATAATTAGCAGTCTTGTCCTTCACAGTCTCTGTAAGCCTTGGTGGGCCTTTATGAAGCTAATTGCTTCAGCTACAAAGGTGGCAGGCTCCGCCACCGTCCAGTGGTAACCACCTGTCAGGTTAAATGACCTGCGGGCACCACACACAAACCCAAGTCTGTACTGACATATGTACAATATTCTTAAATACAGAAACAGAAACACGCATTGAGTCATGAACTCATGAATGCATACTCAAACAAACACAAGACAACGGATGCATACACACACTGACATCACGCAAACAGCAAACCTTCACAGTGAAGATATATTGGCCCCGTTTCCATTTGCTATTTCAAGTGTCAAGTATCCGGAGAAAATACAGATGCGATTTGATACACGTTCTGTTACACTTCTGCACCTGAAGCGGCTCTTAATCCAGTCCCTGCACTTCCTTTTCCGAGGTTGATGAGTGTACTGTCATAAGTAATGCGTGCTTCAGTAACGAAGGTGAGGAAATAACAAAAAGAAGAAAATATCACTTCAAAACAGAGTAAAATAAGAATTCATGACAACAAACAAAAAGAAATTGCTCTGCAGTTTAGTCAAACTATGTCCCTAATTGAGTTTCTCAAAGAATATTTATGAAATAGTGATTTCAGTTTCATAATGATTTCATGATCATGATGTGAACCGAGTAGTTGTTGTTGTTGTATTTTGTATGATTTTTAATATTTTAGTACCAAGCCATAGTTTTAGCCTAATGTAATATTATCTAACGAGTGTCCTTTGCTAAACAACACGAAAGCATGTTTCTCTGCTGAAGCTGGAATCAGCAGCTGCTCGGAGTGGGAGGAAGAAGAAAAGAAAAGAAACTAAACCCAAGTGAAGAACAAACATGCTGCACAAAATGGAGGGCAGAAAATGTCAAGCTGGTTAGTGATGCTGCTTTCCCTCTGCAAGTAGAAAGCGGCGTCTGCAGAAACATAAAATCCCTGCACAGAGTTTAGACTGCACTTTGGTCACACTGCTGTCTGCTAATGCGTAGGCTGAAAACAGATGATGCTCCCAACTGTGTGAATAGATTAATAAAAGAAATCCTAATTTAATCATGATCCTTTTTAAATAAGATCTTTTATTTAATTAGTCTATTTAAATAGCTAATTAGAAGGATGAAGGCATTTATTTTCTTTCTCTAGTCAAATCTAAATTCATCATACCAGCTCATGTATTAAACACCCAGTTCCATGAGGAAAGGATAAACCTTGTTCCTGTTTTCTGAGTCAGGGACTTGCACTGGGAGGATTTTGTAGCTATGGCATTCACAGAAATGTTCTTTTTAGCTCATTTTAGGATGCAAACCTGACCATTGCAGATACAGAGCAAGCTCAACAGGCTAGAAAACACAGGGAGGGATAACACACCTAGAAAGCTGTATTTTTGTTTCCAGCAGGAATATCCAAAGGTTGATCAATAAACAGGATAAAGAGTTTGCTTTAGTTTGTTTTACTCCACATTAATGATCAGAACTGATAAAATGATGGCAAAGTTTCCTGCTCAAATGTAAAGGTACTGCTTAAACCAAAAAAAAAAAAAAAGTTGCACTGTAATGCTTGAATAAAACTATGGAGGACAGCCTACTGCTCTCTTATTCAAATTTAACATGAGAATCAGAATTTAGCCATTTCTTTTCAGTTTTCATGTCTTTGTCAACGCAAAGTAAGTTCATTGACAAATCTCGTAAGTAGGTGTCTTTTCCAATTTTGTTAATAGGGTGGCATCATACAAAAACAAATTTCAGCCCTATATGATTCTGTGTGTCTCATGCGTCTCACCCTCCGCAAGGCTTTATGGTCTGAATAGCCTCAATTCACAAAAGGAAGCAGGAGGGAAATAGTGCAGGAATTTCGGAGTATCGCAAACCAACCCACTGCTTTAGTCTGCCGGGCCTGACAGACGGCGAGGGGCATAACAATCGCCATTTGGTTTGTATGTTTGTCCAAAGCGCCTCTCTGTGCCATGTGTGCACACATTTGTAGCACGCGTGGCCCTGGTGGAGATGAAGCCCTAACTCTGGCAGAGTTAGTACCATGCTCCATTAATTCAGCTCTACAGGACCACGGAAACTTTCCTACTTCTGCTCTCCTCATTGGCCGGGAGCAGTTGTTTTTGCCAGCATAGCACAACAAACACCATCTCTGCCCCTTCCACCCAACCAAAACTAATTCCCTCATGTGGAAAAGAGGAGCATATGTCAAGCTGGGTGTGTGATTCTGAGTTCCTGATATATTAAGTCTGCATTTTGCAACAAGGTGTTTTCAAGTCACTGGGGCTGCAGTGGCATTTTCTTTTCTGAAATAACTGCTTCACAAGATTGAATTATCTGAGGAGGCATAGCCACATCAGACTGCCTGCTTTTGTGAGATTAACATGTTTCAAGGAGTAAAATTCAAGTGTTGTTTCAGGTTTAGAGTAAGTCCTTCAAATAATGTCCACATAAATCTCTAAATAATAGCCTGACTGGCCTATTGCAGGTCTTATTACATGACAAAATGTGCATTTCTGTGTGTGTGAGAGAGAGGGGAGCGTGAGAGATGAAAGAGAAACTGAGACAGCCATCCACAGCGGTTAAAATGAGCTGCAAAATCTCAGTTGTCCTCATTTCCCTCACAAAAACAGGGTATAAGGCTGCCCTCAACAAAACAATATCACGCTACTTTCTTTTCAGTTTCACATTTCCTCTGATCAAGAGGATTTCCAAACCGCCAAACTCCTGGAGTTCAGCGCGCGTAAGGAGCGGCAGTAATTACCGTCAGGTTGTGTAACTCTCTCATCACGGGACAAATAAGACCATTGTCTGGCTTTAATGAGATGTCCTCATTCTGTTGTTGTGGTCTGATGTAATACTTAATGGCCAATCAAAGAGTTGCTAGGCAACAGTGTGCGTAGATGGACTTTAAAAAGGCTGCTGGTGAGTGGACTGGATGATTAGATTGATCTCATTAAGAAGCTTGTAGGAATCATGATGACCTGTTTGTCTGACTGAAGTGGGACGTGTGCGATGTGTCTCACTGTCCATCTGTGAGTCAGTTTGTCTTTTTTTACACGTCGGGTCGAGTCAGTTTGATTTATATAGCCCAAAATCATAAATTCCAATTTACCACAGAGGGCTTTACAGTTTGTGTCGCACACAACACCCTCTGTGTTTAGGTCCTTGATTCACATAAAGAAGCAATTTCTACATAAAGCCCCCCCCCCTCCAAAACAACAGAGAGAGAGACCGGCAAAGTTCACACAGTGGATGTATCATAAAACTGCATGGCGGACTCCAAACTGGCCCCCGCTCCACTGAATGAAAACTGCTCTCTCGGCGCTTAAGCCAAAAACGTTTTCCAGGTTCTGGGTTTGCCTCCGCGTTGCCGCTGCATGTACACTTGGCCTATAGACTTTACTTTGGGATGATTTCATAGAAATAAAAAAATCGCTTTTCACACAGAGGGAGAGGTGGCAAGGGCACCATTCACACAGAGAAACAGAGACGAGCTCACCGTTTGCACAGAATGGATCGTGGCCGCTGATAGCACCATGAATTGTGCATCACATGCTTTGTGTCATCTGATATGTAATAATCGACCACAGAGCGCCACAGGAAGTCACTCCTGCCTGTGGCCATCAGACTCTTTAACTCCTCCCTCTAAGTGTCAGTCTGTATGACCCGAAGTCACTAAACTGGACATTGATCATTACATCTCTGCAATATTCTGTGTAATACTCCTGTGCAATATTTAGTTTTCCCATGTTAGTTTTTCCTATTTATGGATATTGATATTATATACCTCCATTACTGCTGTGCAACATCTTAATAATCTCAATAAGCTACACTGAACTCGACAGTACATGCACCACTGCTTATTACTTATTACTTATTTTATTACATTTGTATTATTATACTGTATTATCATCATCAACCCTCTTGGTACCTCACACTTATTTTATCTTATACTTATACCCACCTGGTACTTCATTTATTTTCTGACCTGTTTTTATAGTGTTTTATAGTGTATCATATTGTTTGCTAGCACTTTCTCCTGTGTGCACTGACGTAAAGGCGAGCTGCTGTAACAAAGAGTTTCCCTTCGGGGATCAATAAAGGATTTCTGATTCTGATTCTGATCAAACCTCCATACGGGTGTCAAAACCAAACAAGTACGCTGCAATACGGCCGACTATAGCAGGGCACATATACTCTGCAGAGTGATGGACTATAAACAACGGTTAAAGTTCCCCATCACATACAGATGAGCACAATCATTTCTCGGTACAATTAAAACATCAAAACGTATCAACAAACCACCTGTAACAACACGCACATGCACGGGCATTGCAAACATCATCCTCATCAACACCCATCACATGCAGCACAGAGCTGACAGTGAATAAAGCAGCTGACTGGGAACAGCCCGGACCCTAAATCAGGCGCGACCGCAGAGGTCTGGGGGCTTTCCTGATCTTTGAGTTAAAGTGAGTGAAGTTTATGATACTGCGCCGTCACGCTGATGATGAGGAGAAAAACAGAAATGCATGCAAAAACAGCATATTGTCAATATTTTAGAGACCCCCCCAAAATTTCACAAATCGTGTTTTCAGGGGAGCTCATGTCTTACTGAGGGGAGCCCAGCCAACCCTCTGTAGTTCGCACCCTGGTTTTGCGTCTGTTAAACGTTCATCTGCAATTTTCTGTAGTGGTCCCAGTAATATTTGTTACGGTGCACTGAAGTATCATAGCACATGACATGGTTAAGCAACATTTGAGCCACTCATATCTTAAAATGAGATTTAACTTTTTTAATTATCTATTAACTCCCCTTGCGCTTCCATTTGTTTCTCTCTGCGGGATGTCGCTCGTTTTTCTGCGCCTCACTGTGATTTTTGTCAGTTTGTTTGTGGAGCTTCGACCGTGATCTCTCCCTCGTGCCTCTGGGCGCATGGCGAGCTGTTTCCTCCGCTCTCTGCTGGACTGTTACAGAGCGTAACCATCGTCTCACAGCAGCAGGGTGTAGGTAGTTTCACAGTTTCATTCCCTCGTGGTGAATGTCAGTATTGTATCGTGTACTATTGCTTCGCCTGGCTACAATCACTGCTGCCGCGATCACTGGAATAAAATGCACTTCAGTTTCCACCAACACTGAAGACGCAAATCATTTTCACTCTGACTGCGTGTGGCTGTTAGCGCTGCTGTTTGTGAATTGGACTTTTTTTGCAATGCAACTCATTTGCATAGAAAGGGGCCAATTTTGCGCCAAATGTATGCATGTTACCTCATTTAAATACATGCAAATGGAACCGGAGCACTGGGAGACTATCTGCTGGGCAGTTAGGGGTGCGTTTCAACCTTTGTTGCCTGGGTGCAGTTTCTTTTTGTCTTCTTTGTGCAGGTTTAGCAGCAGCAAAAGTCGCGCAATCCTTTTGTGAATTCGCCCCTCAGTACTGAAAAGATGACATGGGGAGAAAACCGGGAGACAGAGCGGGAGACGACTGGATGTCTACCTCCTTGTTTGTTTATACAGATCTGTCAGCGCTTCATTCAGGCGGTCTGCCCCGCTGTTCCCTTCCCTGTCCTGTGACGCTCACAGTGTAGCTATATTCACCCTAAGTAATATGTAAATGTGGCAACATTTACCACAGAATTTTGTTTATTCAAGTGCTGGAATCTAATGACTACACACATCAAATGCTGCTTTGTGTCTTGTACATCAAATTCCCTTCTCAGTTATATGTAAATTTTAGCAGGGCAGCAAATGAGGCATCATAAAATTAATGTAGACTAATATCAACATGTACATTAGAGTCTGAGCCACTTTGGTAGTTTGTTTGTCTGCATGTTAACAATGAGTTGAGAATCAATGTGGGTATAACATGAATATATGAATATATGAATACATACTCACATGCACATATGAACAGATGACCTGCAGACTTAATCAACTCCCCTGATCATGAAGTCCACACATAAAGATGCACACAGACACGTTGTTGTGTTATGTTGTCATATGTGAGACGTACTTCGGACTTGTATTCCCTAATGACTCATAGCAGGCGGTGCTACAGGCTTGGAGAGGTAGGAAGTACTAGTAAGTCACAAAATCTCCCTGAGCCTCTTTCTGTTTTCTCTGCACTGGCAGTTTGTTCTCGGGATCGTACATCATTTCATCTAATGAGTGTCTGAAGAGGGGAAAGAAGCTCTCTTTGCTAGCTAGCTTGCTAACTGTCATAGACACAGACTGTATAAAACATGGACGTAGTGACGTCATCCATATGTTTCTGAAGAGCCGCTTTGAAGCTCAAAGTGGGCGGCGGCCGCTGCCATCTTGGCAGCACATCACTGAGCCCAGCGCAAAGTTACCAAGCTAGCTAAGGCTAAGAAGCTAGGCTATATGCTACTCTGTGTTGCTAGCCGGCTAACCCTGTGGTACCCGGTCGTCGTCCCAGCTTTCTCCTGAGGTAAGTTAACCTGAAACTATACAGCAAAACTTGAAATAATGATTTATCTGTTGTTGAGATTATACTGCACAAGATTTAAAATGCCTCAACGTTTCTTAAATGTACGATTATGGTAAAAACACTAGATTTTGTCGAGACTTGTGTTAGCGTGAATTAGCGTAATGTTTACTTAATACATGTCTGAAGAACAACTTAAAGCAAATCATCCATCCATTTTCTACCGCTTGGTCCCCGTTAGGGGGTCGCGGGTGACTGGAGCCTATCCCAGTGACTTCGGGCCTTAGGCAGGGCACACCCTGGACAGTGGCCAACTCGTCGCAGGGCGAACACAGACACAGACAAGGACAGACAACCATTCACTCACACATTCATTCAATACGGGCAATTTAGAGTTATCAATTAACCTACACATGCATGTCTTTGGACGGTGGGAGGAAGCCGGAACCCACGGTAACACGGGGAGGACATGCAGACTCCACCCAGAGAGATTGTGTGATGTTGGTCCGGTCCGGGAATCGAACCCACGAACCCACGATCTCCTTATTGGGAGGCAGGAGCTGTAGCCGCTCTGCCACCGTGCACCCCAATCAATTAACCTGAATTTAGATTTTCACATAACTTTAGTTGCGAGTGTTTTAACTGGATGTCACTTGATTATAACGATAATAAGTTAACGTTAATAAGCTAACGTTAAGTTACCTACATGTGATTGCATAGTCAGAATTATTATTGCCGCTTTTTTTTAGCCTATTAAGGAATTATACCAAACAAGAAATTCGAAAATCAGCAGTTCGATTCTCAGTGCGGCTGCGTCGGTGCATAACGGCTTACAGATCGACTGTAATTCCCACTATTTTGACTTGTGTACTGCTACCGACAGCGCTGTGCGAGATATGACTGGGGAGAGAGAAAGGCACTTGTATATTTGTTACAAGATGTTTATTTCTTTCAGTCCTTGTCGGGGTCATGGCCACCTGTGAAGCCTCCGCCACACCTGCTACACACAGCATGAACTGTAAGTACCAGTCTGGGATACTTGACTTTAGACCGCTGATTGTCTGTCTTCAAAGGACAGCAACAACAAATGTTAAAGACTGTCATCTATATTGTTCCATTTTCTCCTACAGATGTGACATAATAGTATTGTTGAGAAAATGAGCCACCCTTTATAGGTAACTTTATATTTTCATTCCCTGAAGCATTTATTACACTAATTTGTTTTCCTCCCTTAATCACACTGTGGCTCAGAGCTGCAGAGACCCTGGGGGAGCTAGCTCTGCTGGACGTCCGTGTCTGCTGGTTTGGTTGGCTGGGCGGACTGCAGTGGAAAGGCCTTCTCGCGTCATCATCATCCACTGTGGTGGCAACGACATGGGGGAGGTCAGCAGCTGGTCAGCATGACGGAGGACCTGCACCAGCTTCACCTCCAGCACCATGAAGACCATGTTTTTGTCTGTGACCCAGAAGGTGCCGGTGGAAGGCGACAGGGTTACAGCTACATTTGTTCGTAGCTTAAATGGTGTTATGACTGAGCATTAGACATGGCAGTCCTGGGCTACTTTTTGAAAGATGGAGTTAATTTCACACCTGCAGGAAAAGATTTGTTTTTAAGTACAGTAGCTTATTGCCTTAATTACAGACCTCCTCCAAACGCAGTGAACTGCGTACAGTTGGCAGGGTCACTGCTTTAGAATTTGGCCTTTAGGACCCATTTTGTTACACCTAAACACCCGGACCGTCACGACTAATGCTGAGTTTATTTTTTAGTTTCATTATGGCTGTTAAAGAATAACACCTGTAGCCATAACACTGTTACCACCTCTGCTCTTCCTCATCCCTACAGTCCCACCCTTTACCCCCCCCCCACTGCCACTGACTCTCTGGGCGCAGCTGTTACCTCTTGCACAGGCCCAGGCTGTTGCTTATATCTGAAAAAATGTGTTTACTTTTACATTTATAGTTTTAAATACTGTCCACCTTTTTTGTCCTTTTTTATAAAAAAAAAAACATGGTTCACATTTGAATAAATTCTGTTTATATTTGCACTCCTTTTGTCTTTACTACTGACTGAAAATGTTAGATTTCACATTTTAATCTGATGTACTTGTAGTTATGAATCCCCCTAGGAGGCATCACTTATTTGCGACGCTGCAGACTCTGAGAAGGTCTTCCTCAGGAAAATACCCAGGTACTGTGAGGCAAAAAGAAACATAATCATCTGATCAAATAGGAGCATTCGATCAGCCGTGTTTCTTTCCTTTTGCCTCACTGTACCTGTGCAAAACCCACAAGACCTTCTCAGAGAATGAATGACACCTCAGAGGGGCTTCAAAACTATTCACTGTGCAGATAATTGTTTTCACAAGAGTTTCTCCGTGAATGTTCCACGTGTCTTAAAGAAATATCCAAACAAAACATCTTTTCATTTATTTTTTTTTACCTTCTGCTATGATCTATGCAAAATGTTAACCCATAAATTATGCAGAACTTTAAGCCTTAATATCACAGTTGTCATGAACGGGAGACCAGGCTGTCAGCGTGTTTATTTCTGCTGTAGAGTTGGGCGTTTTAACACGGGGACTGACTCGCTTTTTGGAGCCGGCCTCAAGTAACCAGTCGATGAACTGCAGTTTTTGGCACCTCCGGTTGCCGCTTTGTCAGGAAGCTTATTAACTTGGTCACTGATGGGACATTAAGTTCACTTTTCTCATAACTGTCTAAACCCATGTTGTGGAGCAGTTTATACTCCAACAGCGGAGGTTCAATAAAACATGACGGCGACACACGGTGGGCTACAATAGCTTCCTCTATTTCGGACTGTCCGGCTCTCTTCCCTCAAGCTCAGCTCTGTCAGAACACTTTGCTATTTGTCAGAGTTAAACAGATTTGTCGCTGCATGCAAGTCCACTGATTGTGGCGATTCTTTTGAAATGAACTGATTTCCCTGCAGAAGTTCCCTTTTTAGAACGTGAATATAGCTCTTGGCCAAACTCTGTTTAAGGAAGTTAAGTGCCACTAAATCCAGCTCCAAGGAACACAGAAATCCTCACTTGAAATGCAAAGTAAATGTCTTGTTCCCCAGCTACAAAGCCCTGCGCAGCCGTTGGAACGCTGCATTGTTCTGGCTGATCAGACCTGTGCTCAGGCTGAAGATGGGTGGCTCGCCAAGATCAGTGTACTGAAGCAATACAGGTGTTAAGTTTTCCACAACAAGTTCAACAAAAAAAACAGGAGACGTCAAGTCGTCAAGACTCGCCTGCACAGCCCTGAGAAGAGGACTAAGTGAAACTAATAAGTGGCTTTAAAGAGTCACATGTCGCTGTCTCAGCCTTTGATGCTGAAGGTTGTTGCTGCTTCCATCGTCTACCTCGCCCTTCGCTCTGCACCATTGTCCACATTTCTATTATGTAAGCACCAAAGGTTTCCATTTGGAAATGTATGGATGATTAAACATTGGCTATGTTTCTACTGCCTATTAAAATTAACCACATTACAGAACGGTTAATCTTTCAGCGCTTCACACTGCCACATTAAGGAAGAACAGCGGCAGACTCAGACATGAACTGGCGGCCTGGCAGAGGCACATGCATGATGCAAACACTAGCTGTAGAAGGTTTTGGAAAGTCATTTGTGGTAAATGTAAGTATGCAATTTGATGTAAATGTGCTTAAACAAGCGGAAACACCTGTATGTTTTTAAATGAGAGGGCAGCAGCCAATGTGCAACCACGAAGACAAAGTTGCCTAAAATATTGAACAAAATTAAGTCTGAGAGGAAGTTAAGTGGTTTCCGCTAATTCATAAAGCATGGCTCATAAAGCACTATTAAAGCTTTTATCTCACCATTTCGATTACTTACCCTTTACAACCCCGTCACATTCATGCATTACATATACAATACATTTACATATACAATGCATACATATACATTTTGACAACAAGCTTTAAACCTAACCTGTTTAATATACTTGGGAGTTAATACAGATTACATAATCGCAGGATTTTAAGGATGATAAAGGCTTCAAAATGGTAAGACAGAGGGAACTTCAGTATTTCATGTTGAGATTCACTTTTTCATCATTTAGTAATCATTTAATCAAGTAGCTTTTGAAATATTCAAAGTCGTCACAAACCCACGTTGGAACAAACCTGTTCGTGTGAAGTGGCAGCAGATATTTGTGAAATTATGTCCTGAAACTCTGTTATGGTTTATATCAATAATCCTCTAACATTGTCATCTGTATATCAATCAGTTTGAAATGACGCTGACTTCACTGTCTCTTGAAATGTCGAAAATCTACTCTCATGCAACTCGGCACAGTTGGACAAAAGAACTTAACATACCCTGGAAAAGACACCAGCGCTCACCTGTTACTGACTGACTTCGCAAGTAGAGACAGAGCCAAAAAAATAAATCACATGGGCAACAGTGGTGCAACAGGCTGGAAAAGAAGACAGAGGATCTCTCTCTTTGTGTCTGCGGGGGAATGAAAGGCTCTCTGAAGACTCGCTGTGCCGTTAAAGTTGACTTGACGTTGACTTTTAAAGAAGAGAAGACCAATTCAGACTTAAAAGTGTAGTCGCATCGCAATAAGAATCTTGATTGATGATTTCAACTTCACACAGCTTTGCAGTGGTAAAAGCGAGTGCAGAAAGATCAGATGCAGTTCTCTTTCACTCATCACTGAAAACATCTGTGTGTTTCTCACGTTTCTCATTCACAGAAGGCCTTCAACTCCTTTTTGTTAACTAACTGTCCCTGCATTAAAGGAACATGTGGTGCCAAATGTAAAACCGTGCGAACACACGAAAAGGTACTAACGCCACTTCCCACGCAGGTTTCCGGACGTATGAAAATCCGCTGCTGGTGAGGGAGTGTGTACTGCTACACAGCTTTCACACCATGCAAACCATGTACGCAGTCTTGTGAGCCCAGTTTGTGTGATGTTGCGAGCAAAAAAGGAAAATAAAGGTGTGAAACATTTTGTCAAGCTTTTTTCTTTCACTACATTGTGTTAGGATGTAATCTATAGTTTAAAAACCTTCACTATGATGACGTAGTAAAGTGCGAATGGTTAACGACCTTATTTAAGCCTTAATTTTGTTCTATAATAATCATAATGGTAATGATCTTTATATAAATAAACAAATAAATACAGGATCTTTTATAAAAATAAAGATTATTATCCTGATTATTTAAAAAATAACCTAAACCTTCAGGTGTGATCAAGTGACACTATAAAGGCCGTAGCCGTGCGTAATGGCTGAGCCGAATGATGCGATGGCTCGAAACTAACGCCGTTCGCTGCTATTCAACTGGTTTCATTTTGTTACTAATGCCAGAGCTCAAGCTTCCAAATAATACACGTTTTCTTCTGCCAGTTTGATCAACCACTACTTCCAGTTCACAATCCGTAAAATTGCACTTCTTCTTCTTCTTCTTCTTCATCTTCAAGTGCTTCCTCCGCCATTTCTCCTCCAAATGTAACTAAATGCCGGCCCTTTTATATGCAAACCAGGCAACTGCAGGTGTGTTTGGAGCCATTTACAGTAAATTGTGGGAATGGTCAGAAGGCTCCTGCAGGTCCTGTTGTGTGTGTACACAGGTTTATACTGTGTACTATACTTTCTACCTAAATATACTCAGACTTTTACACATTTGGCGCCTGGTGTATTTCCCATAATTGTGGCTGTTGTGACTCTATGGGTCATTCTGACTTTGCGCTCTCTGTCGTAGAGATCTGTGGAACTTGATTTATACAACCTATTGTTAATTTAGGGTAAGTGTAGTTCAAACACATGATGTTTCAGTTTGTTTCTTGGCTCGACGCTTTTGAGAAACGAATCTATATCTGAAATATTTAATGGTTATACATACATGTCTCAGCAGGTATAAAACAATCCTAATTAGAGCAATTACACCAGACATCCAGTGCGGTTAAAGGTGCAGATTGTTAGCTTTTGATTATGTATTCTTGTTGACCTCAGTATTCAGACTTTTCAAAGACACTATAAGGACAGTAACCTACACGTGAAATGGGTGCAGGCTTGGCTTCTTGCCTTCATTGTCCCATATGACCATGAGCCTTTGAATCCAGGCTTGATATGTAAATTCATTTCCTCAAGATGACAAACTTCAAATAGTAGCAAAAAACAGGTTTGTCAGTTTTATGGGATTCTTCTCCTTTCTGGGCAAAACAGAGCTGGAAAAACAACAACAACAAAAAAACCTTTAGTCTTAAAAATAAAGCTGAGGGGGAGAATGAATATATTCAAAAGATTGCATATTTACTGTTTCTTTTTTCTGCTGAATTAATTACCTAAGGGACAGGGTTTTATTTCTGGATTGCCTTGAGGTTTTTGGAAGACGATTGATATTATGCTTTTTATCAGCAGCTACACACTGTTGTTGTGAACTCGCTGTAGTCAATCTTACTGCCACCAAGCTTGTCTTGTCAGCATTCCCATAGTTTATATTTCTACCTTCAACATTCAGCACTAGTGGCACTCATCAGGGACCTCTACCTTTGTCTGCAAATTTGTATACCGCAATGTTGTGTGACCACATCGCCGCATTTAAAACAGCAGGCCTCATGCGAGAACATTTTCGTCTTTTTGGCCTGAACCTCTTTTACGTTTTTCCGTGAGGTTTGTTCGCGCGAGTGTTTCAAGTCGGATTCAACAAACTCTCTTAACTGCACGAACTTCAGTAGCAGCTTCAGTAGTCGTATTCGGGGATCTCAAACAATCAGCTAGAAAATATTAACACAGTTTCCAATGACGTGTCATCAGAGCAGAGCCGTCCTGTGACAGAAATAAAGAGGGTTAGTTAGACACTAAAAAACGTCTTGCTGAAGCAAAGCAGCGGTTGAGTGGTGGAAGAAGTCTGCAGATCATTAAAGTACCAACACAACAATGTAAAAATACCAGACTGTCTTCACCCGAAATACCCTATCCCTATCGGCCGTTTGAGCAAGCAGCATATTACGACCGTCATAATGGTAATTATGACGGGAGCAAACCAGCAAGTCAGGTGATGTGGTGTGAAAAGCTATAAAGTCTGCTTATGGAGGTGGTGGGGTGGATGGATGGCCGGGGTTCGTGTCCCGTGTGAAACCAAAAGTAATCGTTGACTTATTTAATGTTTTAAGTTACGTAACGTTACGTACGTGATTTACATCACTTACGTTAGTTACGTAAGTCAACTAACTGACATTATTAGATTGTTAATACTGATGCATCAACGTTAGAGCAGCGTTTTACTGTTGTAGCTGCTCGAGGTGGAGCTAGTTTTAACTGCTTTATACACAGTTAGCTAGTTTTAACTGCTTTATATACAGTTAGCTAGTTTTAACTGCTTTATATACAGTTAGCTAGTTTTAACTGCTTTATATACAGTTAGCTGGTTTTAACTGCTTTATATACAGTTAGCTAGCTTTAACTACTTTATATACGGTTAGCTAGCTTTAACTACTTTATATACGGTTAGCTAGTTTTAACTACTTTATACACAGTTTGCTAGTTTTAACTGCTTTATATACAGTTTGCTAGTTTTAACTGCTTTATATACAGTTAGCTAGCTTTAACTACTTTATATACGGTTAGCTAGCTTTAACTACTTTATATACAGTTAGCTAGCTTTAACTACTTTATATATAGTTAGCTAGTTTTAACTGCTTTATATACAGTTAGCTAGTTTTAACTGCTTTATATACAGTTAGCTAGCTTTAACTACTTTATATACGGTTAGCTAGTTTTAACTACTTTATACACAGTTTGCTAGTTTTAACTGCTTTATATACGGTTAGCTAGCTTTAACTGCTTTATATACAGTTAGCTAGTTTTAACTACTTTATATACAGTTAGCTGATTTGAACTGCTTTATATACAGTTAGCTAGTTTTAACTGCTTTATAAACAGTTAGCTAGTTTTAACTACTTTATATACAGTTAGCTAGCTTTAACTACTTTATATACGGTTAGCTAGCTTTAACTACTTTATATACGGTTAGCTAGCTTTAACTACTTTATATATAGTTAGCTAGCTTTAACTACTTTATATACAGTTAGCTAGTTTTAACTACTTTATATACAGTTTGCTGATTTTAACTACTTTATATACAGTTAGCTGATTTTAACTGCTTTAGGAAAGAAGAAAAAACAAAGTTCTGATACACAAATTTGTTTTCATCTTTTTGACTTTGGACAGAATTTTTGCTTTGTTTTGTGAAATTTCAGATCATTTAAACTCTTTAGGCCACAACCGGTTATTTAAATTAAACCATGGAACTGCTAACAACTCATAGACATCTGAAATGCCACAACGGGCCCCAACTACACACTGCTATTTTGTAAGAGATCACAGTCCAAAAAGGTTGGAAACTTCTGGTTTAATCTTTAACAATATGTTGTATTTTATCATATTTCTCTTGCAAAATATGATATTTTTCATATAAAATCTTAATCTGAAAAGTCACTCGTAACTACAGTATAGCTGTCAGATAAATGTGGAGTAAAAAGTACAATATTTGCTTCTGAATTGTAGTGGAGTAGAAGTATAAGGTAGCGGAAATAAAAAAAATGTAAATGTTGAACCCTTAGGATTAAATTGGCAGCCGTGATGATTGAAATGGTGTACAGAACGTTAATTTTGCATGCAGTTTATTTTATTTTTATTGATTTCTGTAACATATTTAAACTCCTTATAAGTAGAAGAAAAGTGTCATGTCAAAGTGTTTTTCTCGCTGTGAAGAAAGGCGGACTATGTGTACATCTCATACGACAGGCCTGAACCTTAAGTGATTTTTTTTTGTACGTAAGAGAAAACATAAATATAAAACTGGTAAATCTCTTCAATAAGTCAAATGTGCATATTAAAAACAAATCTGTTCACACGAGCGGTTCTTGCATTGTTCTGTCTCATTGAGCATGGCAGTAGTGTAGGTTGGAGGGTTTCATGCTCGTTTTGACTGCAGCTCTTCCTTTTATCTGTGGATGAGAAGAGTGGAGGTGGGTTTTGGGTGGGGGTGCACACAGGATGATGTAAGGAGCTGCATTCATCTCTTTATTTTTGTGCGTGGGTGGGTGTTGAACAGAGTGAGGTAAACAATCACACTTTCTTTTCGACACATCTAGAATATTATAAAATGCAACAGAATTCTTCTTTGCTGCTACTTCAGACTTCAAACACGATTCACTTGATATGTTCTTCCCCGGGGAAAAAGGAGCACGTTAACTTTTAAGGAATTTAGATTTAAAGAACTCTGTTCGGATTGACAGCTATGGCTCTTTAGAGGTTGTGGAGTGGGTTTAAAATGAATTTCAAGCCGATTTTTGTATTTTAAATCCAGCAGTGTTTACATCCAGGACTATCTATTGTGTCACTCGTGTGCACGTACATGTGCACCCTCATGCACATGCACAAGATCACCAAAACGGGCATCCACTCCGTAGCGCATAAGGGAACTACGGCTAACCCAACATTTCCCTCTGCTGCTGCTTCACATTAAAAGCACATGACTGGAGAAACATGGGGTGGCTTTTATTGTGAAGAAGTCACAGGAAACACAATGTCTTCGTCACTGAGGTTAGTGGTGACACGTTTACAAGAGCGATGAGCGTTTCACTGTGAACTGATACACCAGCAGCTCTGTTGTTGTAGTCCTGACAAAGTGGCTGCTCAACGAGTGTTTGCTGTAGTGTTAAATGTGCTGTTACCACGGTAACCACAGGTGTCGCCAAATCAACCCGGACTAAAATGTTAAGGATTACAAATCGTAAGGATTGTGTATATCTTCAAGGCCTAACCGACATGTTTAATGCATAAAACATATGCAAAACTGCATATTACACAAACTGTTACTTTCCTCTTCATAAAAGCAATATCGGGACCTGCCCCTTAAAACTTTACGGTGACTCTAAAACTCCACATCGCAACTCACTATCAGGTTCAGTCATGGAAATATTTCAACTATTAAAGTGTCTTTGAAAACAATGAGTAGTGCTATGTGAAACGTAATACTATTAATATATGTAACCATATCAGCATGGTTCGGTCGGCCATTTTGTTTACTCTCTTTTGTTTGCCCGTCTGACAATGTTATATTTGGAATTTACGAGGACAGAAAGATGTACCAAGGACACGTTGATCAATTTGATGTCTATATTGTCTTCATCTAATAAAGTCAATTATGGAACAATCATCCAAAAATCTGCCATATTTCTTAAAAACATGTAATCGGAAGCCAGACCTGTGATGTGGACTCGCACTCGGTTTGTCTTGTTATGTAAACTGGCCCAGTTATTCTGCAGTTGTCTTCAGCAGCACTGAGGACGGCAGGGGTGTGTGTGAGAGCAACAGAAGAAGTGACAATGAGAAAATAGGCAGATAAAGTACAGGTGTTAGTGAGAGAGAGCATCATCCAGCCAGAGAAGTTCAGACACACACACACAGCGAGAGAGAGGAAGAGTCTGATTGATGGTCTGTCTCTCAGGGATCTGTTTAAAGGGGGGGTCGGGGCTCTGGGCTTCAGCCACTGCAGCATGTAATGACTGCTGAGGAATTTCAATGGCCCCAAACCCCTCTGAGATATCCACCAGAGCCTCGTCCCCCCTCTCTCTCTCAATCTCTCTTTCTCTGTTAAACTGTCTCTCTCCTCCCTTTCTACTCTCCAGAATTCCTCACTTCTCCTGTCGCTCGTTCAGTCGCTCACTCTGCTCACTTGGGGTGAATTAGTCAGCACGCGGCAAGGTTTCAACTCGAAACCATTCATGAATGTGTGAATCTCACATTTTTCTTTGTTTTCTGAGAGTGCGGTGGGTGTGATGTAGTAGAGGTGGAAAATTAGGATCAGAGACTGGATCTATGATGCAGCTTTACTCTTTAAGGCTGTCTGTCAGTTTCGTAGTTTGTCAGAATGATGTTTGCAGTCTGCAGATCTGGAAGTTGAAATGATGCAACTCAGCGGCGGATTAACCTTTATATATGCGTATGTCTGGTCTTTAGAGACCCGGGACCATATCACACCCTGTCTAATTGTTCTGGACGTTTTTCCACTAAAAGGTTTATGGGGTCTTTAGACACCCGAGCTTTGTAACCGTGTCATATTATGATTATTATTTTCTCCAAGGTAGGTAGCATCGGGCCACATCTTGTTTGGCCTCTTCTTGTGTCACTGATACTGTAAATTAACAGAGACACAAAGATGAATAAGTCTCGTTGTATTAGCTTATTGTCACAGGAACACGACGGTGCAGCGGTGTGTGTCGGCCTCACTGCAGAGCAGAACTGGCTTTGATATTTGACACTGAATCTGAAAATACTAAAGCAACGAAAGATGAGGATTATATATTTGTGCCGAGGGACCGGTCATGTATTTCAGAAGCAGAACCGGACGACGGGGGATTGCTGTGTGCAGGCAGCACAACCATGCTGCAATGGCCGCAGTGCAGTGACTGTGACTGGTGATTATTGTGCGCGACTAATGTGTGTTTGGTAAAAGTCAGCCATTGAGCAGTTACAGTAACGTGTGTGTAACACAGTACAATATTGTACAATATTGTTAACATGTTGACCTGATGATGGCGCTATATAATGGGCTACAGTAAAATATATCAGTAAGTTCTCAAAATATCATGTTATAGAAACGATGAATTACTGAGAAAAAACCATAAATGGCTAAATGTATTTTGGGGCGATTTGTTATTGTTAATTTTATGTTCTGAAAAGTTTACTAGCAAAGTTATTTTAAAGTGTAGCTCAATCTGTGTTGAATAAGACCCCATTCAGGACGGCAAAATCCCATTAACTGAAGGATTACAAAGCTTAATTATTAATTCTTTCATGTGATCCTTTATTTGCGAAGGATCATCTAAACTCTGTTATGACGTTAGCACAACAAACTTAATCATCTTACTTTTCTAACATTTGATGACGATGACGGAAATAACTTGATTTAAAGGTGCACGTGTGACGTATTAATGAATTAACACTATGGCCAAATAAACAGCTGGAAAAATGAATCGTGGCCATGGGTTTGGATTGCTGCCTTGGTACAGCTGAAGTACCTCGCATGTGATTTGATGACTGTGGCGGAGCAGACAGAACTTTCTTTTATATAATAGAGCTGAGCACTCACTGAGGTTTATTGCCTTTTAACTATTTTCATTTCAACAAATGACAGGATTTCAGGTGAGTTTGGGAGGATGACAGCAGTGAGAGCTGAAGTCATTTATCTATTGACAAAAACATTATCTGCAACAATTTTTCGATTAATGCTTTAAATCATTTTTTAAGCAAAAATGTTAAACATTCATATGTTTAAACATCTCAAATGTGAATATTTGCTGGTTTTCTTAGTCCTCTATGGCAGTAAACCGAATATTTCTGTGTTTTCAAGTGTTGGTCATACAAAACAAGCAATTTAAAAATGTCAGTTTAGGCTCTAAGTGATGGTGATGGGCAGTTGTTGTTTTTTTTTATAAATGTCTAACCTTTCATCGCCCGAATGATTAATCAATAAATCATGAAAATAATCAGCAGATTCATTAATAATGAAAGTGATCTTTACTCGCAGTTCTCTACAGAGCACCATGCAATCTTCTGCCACACTTTGAATCTCTTGTTCTGTTCTGTTTCTAGATGTCGTCTCGTTCTCTCTCCACGTCTTTGTCCCTCTGTTTACTTCTCTCTTCAGTCCAGGGGGATTAGTTAATGTCACACTGAAAGTTGGTGACACACTGTTACTGCTAATGAGAAGGCCTGGCTGCCTTTCAGCAACCACACACTCGGAGACACAAAGTACCACTGCAGGTTTTCATTTGCTGAAGGCAACACTGCAACTGTCTGCAGTATCATTTCATTATAATTTCAGTTGAAATACCTCAATCAAACAATATTTAATTGAAGGGTTCCTTTAAAAATATTGTATTTAGTTTTTTTAGAAACTTTACCCGGTCTGAATTAAACAACCAATCACTCTCTGGAAGGGAGGAACCAAGGCACGTAGAAACCGGATTACCGTGTAGAGTCGCTGTGATTGGCTAGTTACATGCTAGCTAAGCCTGATTGGTTGTTTAATTCAGACTCGGTACAGTTTCTAAAAAAACTAAATACAAAGGGGCAAGCCCCCACAGACACTTTTTTTTTTAAAAGGAACCCTTCAGTTAAATATTGTTAGTGACATGAAATGGTCAAAATTAGGTATTTCAACTGAAATTATAATGAAATGATATTGCCTACTTCAGCTTTCAGTAAGAAAACACAGGGATGAAAGGGACAGAGGAGGAGGAGAGAACAGAAGTCATCCAAAACAATAGCAAATGCATATTCACATAAGACAAAAATGCACAGATGTATTTTAAGAAAAGATCAAATATGACTAGTGTAGCGTAGCATTTCTGGCTGTGTCTGTGCAGCAGCGAGAGCTTAGGAAGACACAGTCGTGACACATGCAGGGAATGTGTCTCTACCACCCTGAGGCTGGTGTCTGTTTTCATGGTTCTTTATTTCCATATGAAATGCACCACTTCTCAGCCACAGAACTTCACAAAACTACTACCGTTGTTTTTATGTGTTTGACATAGTTAAATATAGGGATTCTCTTAATTGCCAGTTTTCAGTAATGACCATCAAAAACCCTTGAAAAGGATTTTAACTTTTAGCGTGGTTGAGTTACCATTTGCTTCTGCAACTTTGCTGCTCCACTGCTGCCTGTTAAATTCATGAGAACACATTTTGTTCTCTTTTCACTGGATAAAAAAGGAAATGACCCAGTGGCACGCACAGTGAGAGTTAACTACAGAAAATAAACGTATTTGTGCTAAAACGAGAGAGATGCCTACACCAGGTTGATGCACTTATAGCCCAAAATATACATTTGTATTTGGCTAAACGTATGTTGTTGTTGTTTTGTTTACTTGGTTTTTTAAACAACACATTGAGTCTGCAGCCATGTTAGCAGCTCTGTGAGGCTGGACTTAGGCAAGCGTGTTGAGCTAAATGCTAACATAAACATGCTAACATGCTCACAATGACAATGCTAACATGATGTTTAGCAGGTACAGTGGTGTGCAAAAGTGTTTGCCCCCTTCCTGATTTCTTATTTTTTTGCATCTTTGTCACACTTAAATGTTTCAGATCATCAAACAAATTTAAATATTAGTCAAAGATAACACAACTAAACACAAAATGCAGTTTTTAAATGAAGGCTGTTCATTTAAAAAGGGAAAACAAAATCCAAACCTACAAGGCCCTGTGTGAAAAAACGATTCCCCCCTAAACCTAATAACTGGTTGTGCCACCCTTAGCAGCAACAACTGCAATCAAGCCTTTGCGATAACTTGCAGTGAGTCTTTTACTGCGCTGTGGAGGAGTTTTGGCCCACTCATCTTTGCAGAATTGTTGTTAATAATATAAATATTTGTTTTCCCAGTGTGACCTGGGCTTTAGCTGTACCTTAGAGGCTGCATCATAAAGCTTGATAGTGTAAGTACAGGTCTCTATAAATACATACTCGGTGTGACTTCATCGCACAAATGTTTGAAGACATGCACTGTTACCGCTCCACCCCCACGCACTCACACACACATTCATAAATAAACCGATGTACACCCTCCCCAACACTCTTCATTTATTCATTACATTGTCTCTAAAACTTACACCCACATGCACAAGCACATCAGCAAAAAGTCATTTATCTCACAGAGGTTGAAAAACAGATTATTGCCTCCTACACACACATGCAGATGCACACGTTACACTCAACATACCTATCAAGAATTCCTCTGCTTGTATTCACGCTAAAAAAACACACACATGAACATATGAGTTTATGGGCGGGTGTGTGAGGCTTCCTGAATCGGATTTACTCTAACAGGCACGAGCCGTCACTCTATACCACAGATCTATAAGTGTAATGGGCGCATCACAGCAGCCATAACATGATCGGCTGCAAATACTCACTATTTAATCTGAGTTATTGCACAGCACCACAGTGTGGAGTCCGTTTTCATTTTAAACCTTTAAAAGCTTCTCAATTGTCATTTACTTTCCTGCCTCTCTTCGTTTATGGCTGTATAAGTGTTGTTGAGTGTTTTATGAAGATCTACGAGCATCATAAAAATGTGTTTAGGTTTTCTCGTCACTCTTATTGCCTTTCATGATTGTAATGGTGCTGGTGAGACACTGCTGTGATGTTGTCTATAAAACACACATTAGTCAAGTCAATACCAGGCGTCCCAGTGTACAAATGTACACACACAACCCTCACATGGGTGTGGCAGCCATGGTGCTTTTTTGGTCTCATTATCTTCTTGTATCCCCTCCGATTTTCTCTCCCGCACACTCAAAAGTCTGAACTGTAATATCTGGAATATTATACTGAACTTCAAGCTTCCCAAATATACTTTCAAGGGCAGATAATGTTGAATTTACATTTCAGGAGAGACTGGAACTCCTGTCAGTGTGTACATGATGTGCCCAAGTTACTTTAGAAAGTAGAGCTACGTCTTTTTCCATTATTACTGTTGACTATATATTCTTTATTAATTTTTTTAATTAGTTGATTAAAAGGTTGCATTCAGTCAGTTATGCCAGGCAACATTGTACAAGTGCACAACAAGGCCTCCTTTGTAGACACAATGAGAAAATCAACTGGTCACTTACATAAACTGAGAACTCCCTGTAATATTCCTGCTGACACGACAGAATTTATTTTGACCATCCAGAGGAAATGTGATTCAAACACGATTCAAAGTTGGCCCCTCCTCCCCGGGTCAGAGTGAGAGAGAGAGCTAGAGAATGAATGAAGAGAGGGAGCGGCGTTAGCGAGAACAAAGCAGTGAATCAGAGAAACAAAACGTTATTTTCTGATTGTTTCACGGCGGTTACGTTCCTCCGCACAACGCTGCGGGAAGAAGCCTTGCTCTGCCTGTGGGCGTCAGCCCCGACCGTCTGCAAACTTCGTTTTAGTGCTGGAGATACATCTGTGACATGGACAGAGAGAGGAGATATAGAGTCCCGACCTCACAGCCTGCGCGCTGTTATTGGCTTGGGGCTACACACCACTGCCCAAAGGTTGACGCCCAGAAACGAACCAGAACAGCAAAATAAGAAAATACAGGCAGAGGGCAGCGTCACACACTTCCAGTGGGTCATAAGTGATGAATGAGAGGGATTCCTTTTGTGTGAGTCCATACATTGTTTTTTAGGAAAATCCTACTTATTCTGCCTTTTAAGCAAAAAAAGTCGTCATCTCGTACAAAAGCACAGAAAGTCAATTACTGTTAGATCCTATTGTGTCGGAAGATTTAAATAATGCTGTGTGTAAAATTATTCACTGTGCATAAAAAAATGGAGACTGCAGATGCAACACACATGTTCCTGCTGATGATGGCTACAGGTGTGTAACTAAACCAGACTTAGAGTCTACAGCCGTGCTAGCAGCTCTGTGAGGCTGCAATTTGCAGCTTTGCTTTGAGCTAAATGCTAACATCAGCATGCTAACATGCTCGCAATGACAATGCTAACATGTTAATGTTTAGCAGGTATAATGTTCACCATGTTCATCATCTTAATTTAGTGTTTTAGCATGCTAACATTAGCTAATCAGCAGTAAACACAGAGTGCAGCTGAGGCTGATGGGAACGCCATCAGCTCTGCAGGTATTTGGTCATAAAACAAAGTGTCGGACACGTTAACATGTCGACCTGATGGTGGCGCTAGATGGAAAGTCAGAGGATCAGCAGAGTTATTACAGTTCATCCTGAGGAGCATGAATGTGTCTAGCAAATTTCATGGCAATCCATCCAATAGTTGTTGAGATATTTCACTAAAATTATCACTTAAAACTGTAAGAGCAGCAGGTGCACCCGACAGGTAAGAGACTGATCTTTAAACAGAGAGCCGCTGGCCAATCAGAGGATTTCCTGTGTTTTACAGTGTGTTGAACTGTGTGTGTGTGTGTGTGTGTGTTGGATGGTCACATGGACTGCTGACCCCATTAAACATCCTGCAAAACTCACCCTGATACTTAATTGATCTGAAATTTATCTTAATGTGCTATATGTTGCATTTTTAATCATCAATTTATCAATGTCAAACTGACTGATACCTTGGTGTAATTACCATAAACAAATGAAACCGAGGTTGAATGATTGATAGCTTCTGTCTCACACCGCTGGGACTGTTAGTGTGTACTGTTTCTTCAGATTAAGACCATATTTAACATAAATCCTGTCTCCTTGATGTAATTAAAAGCATAAGGACAGGAGTTGACAACAGCTCCTTAAAACAGCATGTGTGAATTCAAATATGGTCGAGTAAAGTGTTAAATAGTACAACTTTAATAATGTATTACTTGAAAAGGGAAAAGCCTCCTGTTTTCTTTCCAAAAAAGCAGTTTCCCTTTAAGTTTAGTCGAGTTTAAAAAGCAGATTTACTGATTTTCCATCATAGCTTAACATAATATTTGCCAGATCTTTTTAACTGACAGCTGATATTTTTCTTACAAAGCCAGCTGAAAAAAAACCAACATACTTTTGCTATAAGCTTGGATGCACCAAAATATCCAAATAATTAGGGATCAGCAGATGTTTAGCCTCCTGATGGTGACAGACTAATTTAGAGCTCTCTCGTTCTGTGTCTTCTTCTCATTGTTTTGTTTCATGAAAAATGCAGCTAAACCATAAATGCTGCATGCGATATTCGATTTCAGGTTTACTTTGTTAAGAAAAACATTCAGGAAATGTCATTCTCTAAAGTGCAGGTGAACAACAAGACTGTGTTTCCTTACTCTCCCTTAGACATGCTCGACAGGTGGTGTGATGTATGTTCATCACAGAGACTGAAAATCAGTCGTCAGTTAACATAATAAAGATCGTATGATGTGTTTAAAGCGTTACAGACCCACAGTGCTCGATCTGCTAAGGACTGGTGAAATGTAAACAACAATTTCAAGGTGTATATATGTAAAAATGTACTTTCCAAATGCCGTACTGTGCAAGCTTAATGCTGACCGCAATGATGCAAAGAACACAAAGACACAAATGAACATACTACAAAACAATTTAATGATTTAATATTACATAGTCCATGGGAGGTTTATGTCTGTTAGCAGCATGTAAATATATCATCTCTGATGGAATCATAGCTCAGTTCAACTGCTGAACAATCAACCTATTTTCTATGCTAAAACTATTTTTTTCTCCTCTTTGCACCAAAAGATTCAATTCAAGCAGAAGTTTTCTGCCACAACAAAGCAGAATGTTTCAATGTCCACAGGAAACGTTTCAGAAACGGAGCGTCTTTTCTTCAGTAGCCACATTTATAGATAGGTCAGCTGTACAAGCATAAATAGGCCTACACACGTGACAAAAACTCCCCCCAAAAATACTTTAACTGGGAAAAAAATAGGAGAAACCTCAGGAAGAGCAACAGAAGAGGGATCCCTCTCCCAGGACGGACAGACACGAAACCTAACACAGCAGCACAGAGAGGAGAGAGGAAACCAACACGCACAGAGAGGAAACCAACACGCACAGAGAGGAGAGAGGAAACCAACACGCACAGAGAGGAAACCAACACGCACAGAGAGGAAACCAACACGCACAGAGAGGAAACCAACACGCACAGAGAGGAAACCAACACGCACAGAGAGGAGAGAGGAAACCAACACGCACAGAGAGGAGAGAGGAAACCAACACGCACAGAGAGGAGAGAGGAAACCAACACGCACAGAGAGGAAACCAACACGCACAGAGAGGAGAGAGGAAACCAACACGCACAGAGAGGAGAGTGGAAACCAACACGCACAGAGAGGAAACCAACACGCACAGAGAGGAAACCAACACGCACAGAGAGGAAACCAACACGCACAGAGAGGAGAGAGGAAACCAACACGCACAGAGAGGAAACCAACACGCACAGAGAGGAAACCAACACGCACAGAGAGGAGAGAGGAAACCAACACGCACAGAGAGGAGAGAGAGAAACCAACACGCACAGAGAGGAGAGAGACCAACACGCACAGAGAGGAAGAGGAAACCAACACGCACAGAGAGAGAGAAACCAACACGCACAGAGAGGAAACCAACACGCACAGAGAGAGAGAGAGGAAACCAACACGCACAGAGAGAGAGAGAGAGGAAACCAACACGCACAGAGAGGAGAGAGGAAACCAACACGCACAGAGAGGAGAGAGGAAACCAACACGCACAGAGAGGAGAAAACCAACACGCACAGAGAGGAAAACCAACACGCACAGAGAGGAAACCAACACGCACAGAGAGGAAACCAACACGCACAGAGAGGAAACCAACACGCACAGAGAGGAGAGAGAGAGAAACCAACACGCACAGAGAGGAGAGAGGAAACCAACACGCACAGAGAGAGAAACCAACACGCACAGAGAGAGGAGAGAGGAAACCAACACGCACAGAGAGGAGAGTGGAAACCAACACGCACAGAGAGGAGAGAGGAAACCAACACGCACAGAGAGAGAGAGTGGAAACCAACACGCACAGAGAGGAGAGAGGAAACCAACACGCACAGAGAGGAGAGTGGAAACCAACACGCACAGAGAGGAGACCAACACGCACAGAGAGGAGAGTGGAAACCAACACGCACAGAGAGGAAACCAACACGCACAGAGAGGAAACCAACACGCACAGAGAGGAAACCAACACGCACAGAGAGGAAACCAACACGCACAGAGAGGAGAGAGGGAACCAACACGCACAGAGAGGAGAGAGGAAACCAACACGCACAGAGAGGAGAGAGGGAAACCAACACGCACAGAGAGGAAACCAACACGCACAGAGAGGAAACCAACACGCACAGAGAGGAGAGTGGAAACCAACACGCACAGAGAGAGAGAGAGAGAAACCAACACGCACAGAGAGGAGAGTGGAAACCAACACGCACAGAGAGGAAACCAACACGCACAGAGAGGAAACCAACACGCACAGAGAGGAGAGAGAGAAACCAACACGCACAGAGAGGAGAGAGGAAACCAACACGCACAGAGAGGAGAGAGGAAACCAACACGCACAGAGAGGAGAGAGGAAACCAACACGCACAGAGAGGAAACCAACACGCACAGAGAGGAGACCAACACGCACAGAGAGGAGAGAGGAAACCAACACGCACAGAGAGGAAACCAACACGCACAGAGAGGAAACCAACACGCACAGAGAGGAGAGTGGAAACCAACACGCACAGAGAGGAAACCAACACGCACAGAGAGGAGACCAACACGCACAGAGAGGAGAGAGAGAGAAACCAACACGCACAGAGAGGAAACCAACACGCACAGAGAGGAAACCAACACGCACAGAGAGGAAACCAACACACGCACAGAGAGGAGACCAACACGCACAGAGAGGAGAGAGAGGAAACCAACACGCACAGAGAGGAAACCAACACGCACAGAGAGGAAACCAACACGCACAGAGAGGAAACCAACACGCACAGAGAGGAAACCAACACGCACAGAGAGGAAACCAACACGGAAACCAACACGCACAGAGAGGAAACCAACACGCACAGAGAGGAAACCAACACGCACAGAGAGGAGAGAGGAAACCAACACGCACAGAGAGGAAACCAACACGCACAGAGAGGAAACCAACACGCACAGAGAGGAAACCAACACGCACAGAGAGGAAACCAACACGCACAGAGAGGAAACCAACACGCACAGAGAGGAGAGTGGAAACCAACACGCACAGAGAGGAAACCAACACGCACAGAGAGGAGAGTGGAAACCAACACGCACAGAGAGGAGAGAGGAAACCAACACGCACAGAGAGGAGAGTGGAAACCAACACGCACAGAGAGGAAACCAACACGCACAGAGAGGAAACCAACACGCACAGAGAGGAGAGAGGAAACCAACACGCACAGAGAGGAGAGAGGAAACCAACACGCACAGAGAGAGAGAGTGGAAACCAACACGCACAGAGAGAGAAACCAACACGCGCAGAGAGGAAACCAACACGCACAGAGAGGAAACCAACACGCACAGAGAGGAAACCAACACGCACAGAGAGGAGAGTGGAAACCAACACGCACAGAGAGGAAACCAACACGCACAGAGAGGGAGAGAGGAAACCAACACGCACAGAGAGGAGAGAGGAAACCAACACGCACAGAGAGGAAACCAACACGCACAGAGAGGAAACCAACACGCACAGAGAGGAGAGAGTGGAAACCAACACGCACAGAGAGGAAACCAACACGCACAGAGAGGAGAGAGAGAAACCAACACGCACAGAGAGGAGAGAGGAAACCAACACGCACAGAGAGGAGGACCAACACGCACAGAGAGGAAACCAACACGCACAGAGAGGAGAGAGGAAACCAACACGCACAGAGAGGAGAGTGGAAACCAACACGCACAGAGGAAAACCAACACACACAGAGAGGAAACCAACACGCACAGAGAGGAGAGAGGAAACCAACACGCACAGAGAGGAAACCAACACGCACAGAGAGGAGAGAGGAAACCAACACGCACAGAGAGGAAACCAACACGCACAGAGAGGAAACCAACACGCACAGAGAGGAAACCAACACGCACAGAGAGGAAACCAACACGCACAGAGAGGAAACCAACACGCACAGAGAGGAGAGACCAACACGCACAGAGAGGAGAGAGGAAACCAACACGCACAGAGAGAGAAACCAACACGCACAGAGAGGAAACCAACACGCACAGAGAGGAAACCAACACGCACAGAGAGGAAACCAACACGCACAGAGAGGAAACCAACACGCACAGAGAGGAGAGTGGAAACCAACACGCACAGAGAGGAAACCAACACGCACAGAGACCAACACGCACAGAGAGGAGGAGGAAACCAACACGCACAGAGAGAGTGGAAACCAACACGCACAGAGAGGAGAGAGGAAACCAACACGCACAGAGAGGAGAGTGGAAACCAACACGCACAGAGAGGAAACCAACACGCACAGAGAGGAGAGAGAAACCAACACGCACAGAGAGGAGAGAGGAAACAACACGCACAGAGAGGAAACCAACACGCACAGAGAGGAGAGGGAAACCAACACGCACAGAGAGGAGGAAACCAACACGCACAGAGAGGAGAGAGAGGAAACAACACGCACAGAGAGGAGAGAGGAAACCAACACGCACAGAGAGGAAACCAACACGCACAGAGAGGAAACCAACACGCACAGAGAGGAGAGTGGAAACCAACACGCACAGAGAGGAAACCAACACGCACAGAGAGGAGAGAGGAAACCAACACGCACAGAGAGGAGAGAGGAAACCAACACGCACAGAGAGGAAACCAACACGCACAGAGAGGAAACCAACACGCACAGAGAGGAGAGAGGAAACCAACACGCACAGAGAGGAGAGTGGAAACCAACACGCACAGAGAGGAAACCAACACACACAGAGAGGAAACCAACACGCACAGAGAGGAGAGAGGAAACCAACACGCACAGAGAGGAAACCAACACGCACAGAGAGGAGAGAGGAAACCAACACGCACAGAGAGGAGAGAGGAAACCAACACGCACAGAGAGGAGAGAGGAAACCAACACGCACAGAGAGGAGAGAGGAAACCAACACGCACAGAGAGGAGAGAGGCAGGAGGAGAGGCCGAATCTCCTGAAGGACGAACATCCAGATCCAAAACATCTGACAGCCAGGGGAGAAGCTAGTGGAACAGAGGCTAGACAGGAAGTGACATCAGGCTCTCCACACACATCGACAGGTGGAGTAGAAAGACAGCTGTGTGGTCATGGACCCGGTGGACACACTGCCAGCATACGTCTCGTCAATAACTCATTCTTGTTTGCCTCTTTCAGTTTCAGTCTAAGCCCTTGTACTTTCCGTGTAAAGTTACACAGTTACAAGTTCTCTTCATGTTGCCCCCGAGACGAACACGCAATGGAGGCATGAGTCCAAGGTAGACCCGTTCTGAGTCGTTGCCCTTTTCGTTTGATGTGTGTCTTGGTGAAAATCTCAAATCCCCCAAAGAAATCAGAAACACAGTCACAGACAGTTGGATTATTTAAGTTTTTGTGTTTTCTTGCTCCTGTTCATCTGTGCACCTTTTTTTGCTTTCCCTTTGCCCCTTAACCTTAACCATCACAACTAAATGCCTAATCTTAACCCTCACTTTAATAAAAAAAAAAAATATATATATATATATATATTTTATTCTTGCGATTGGGTTGTCTACATTACTGAATGCTTGTTTCAGCATAAGGAGAAACATCTGGACAGGTAATTCATGTGGAACAGCAAGATAGAAACTTTGAACTGAACAAAAGCTGTCAGCTGTGACACTTAATGGCTGATGCAACAGTGGCAGCTGCTGCTGGAAAAATATCACAAGATGAGCAGGTTTCAGTCTGGTTTCTGATGAGGGGGTGGCACAATCAGGTGAATTATAAGGGAAGAAGAAAGGTTTATGATTTGGGGGAATTGGAAAAAAGTACATTTGGATTTTATGAGGACTGAAATTGCACCCAGGAGAGTGGAGCAGAAAGAGAAACTGTGTGGATGCAAGAGAAAATAAGTGGAATGAAACGTGTCGGCTTCTGTCACATTTCCGATACATCACAAATTGTTCAGTATTATTGTGATTTTGTGTCCAAAAAGAAAGAGAAAAAAGGAAACGAATGTATAAACTGTAAATGGCAGAGGCCCCTGGGGAACCCACGTATTATCTGTGTGCATAAAGGGTAATAATACACATGCATGGTGCTGATGAAACACAGTCAAACACAGAAGATTATTGCTCAGCTGATCGGCTGACAGCAGTGAGATGTAACACTGTGGGGAACATACACATCAGCTGTTTATGTGGCAGTTCAGGGATTTTTTCATTGTAAGACTTTAAACTGGCTTGTGCCCCTCACCTTTGAACATTTTGAGAATCACAGAGGGTGTACAATATTTGAGGTAAGAAAAGAATAAATATGATGCAGGTCACTGGTAGGAGGCACACGACAGAGAAACAATGGTTTTAGAGAAAATGTGTTTTTTTTCTGCAGTTCCAGAGTAAACATCAGATCTCTAAAGTGTTTTAGTTGTTATTGTTTTTTATTGCACATAGCAAAACTGTAAAGGTCTTCACTAGTGCCCTTGAAAAGTATGGTGTTTACTGTTGGAGATGAATGAGAAGTAATTATGTATTGATTGTGTATAAAACAAGGATTAGTGCTGAATTTGAAAGGACGTGTAAATATTTATCGATTTCTTTTTTTATGTTTGCTCACTGATTTATTAATTCTCATGCAGCAGCATTTTATTTGTTATTATCATTATTATTGTTATGTGACGTGTATTTTTGCATGTGTGGGGGTGTTTGTGTTTTTTTTTCTTTGTGTATTTCGTTTAATTACCTTATTTATTTATGATGTAGATTTGTATGAAAATGCTCTTCTGTTACTCTTGTGGAAAGGTGAAAAAGAAAGCAAAACAAACCTATAGAAATGTGGTGCTAAAACAAAGAAATGCTGTAAAACATAAAAGAGGATAAAACATAATGTATAGATCAACTGTGAAATCGTCGACCGTGCCTCCCCCGCTGCCTCCCTGCCCAGTGGAACCAGCACCCAGTACTGCACTGCCAGTAAACTCACCACATCCCCTTGTTAGAGGCCAAACAACTCGTACTCCAGCAGGAAATGAAGGCATAGATCAAAAAGCTGGTGGGGAACAACACACCGTGGCAGCACTGCACACATCTCATTTGGGTTAACAGAAACTGCAATATGGTTCAGTAGCACCACTAATGACCAGACTGATAGTGCTGAGTTTGATGGATGGGACCGAACCCCTGCTGATTGGATTGGTATGCAACAATAGCCTGGATCCCGCTGGTGGGCCGAGCAGGGCTTGTATCCAGGGTTAACTCATCATTTCTGTGACACACTTTCTCCCAGAAACAAAATAACTGGAAATCCTTTGACATCTTGTTGCTCACAGGCAATTTAGAAGCAGGATTGGAGTTTGAAATAACCCAATGTTTTGTGCCATTCACTTATAACAAGTGCAGACCGAACCTGCACGTGTACAGTCTGCGTGTAGAGCTGCAGCTCACTGTCACCACCTGCCACCGATTGGAAGTCCGAGGGCGTCTGTTTGGTCCGGGCCGATGCAGTGGATCAGTGGGTTTGACTGTCCTCTGTACTGTCCTGCCTCTCTGCAGCAGAACTTATTGTTTTCTTATCATTTAATAAGAGCGCTGAAACATATGTTAGCGCTGAGCCAGGTAAGTGTCTTTGCATTTATTTTAACCTAGTTGCAGCTTGTAGGAAGTGAATCTCCTTGACATCGGGACAAAATGTGTGTGTGTGTGTGTGCAGACTTCACAGTGCACCATCTTCTGATTTGGGTTTCTGTGGTAACATAGCAACAGTTGCGGTACTCAGGAGGGGTGCGCCTTCCTTTTCCTATAGTGGCTGGCACAAACAGCATTATATACAGTAGGTCGGACACAAGCTGAAAACAAAGAACTGGAGCGGCAGGGCAGCATTATCATGTTCACTGCTCTGCACTGATTTTGACAATTGAGGAGTACATGTTAGTTTATCAGTAATAATCACCGAATAATATAATAAATATTAATATAACACAGATTAGGGCTTTTCTGCTGCATAACGAGTATTTTTTATTTTGGTACTTTGACGTAAGTGCGATTGTGAACGCAGTACTGCTGCATGTAATGGAGCGTTTGTCACTTGAGTCCAGCAGACGGCCGACATCTTTATCAAATAGCACCAAATGGTTGCTTGAAGGAGCATTGCTGCTAGCTACTGCTGCTGCTGCGTGATTATTTAATGCTTATTTAATATATTTGGTCTTTTAGCAGTGGATTTTCTCATCTCTAATGCTGTAAAATATGACATTGAACTTTCAGGGCTGACTTCCCAGCAGACACGCAGCCTTTGATCTCTGGCTGCTTCCTTTTTCCACCCGTATTGTCTGCCAAACGTATGCTGTGTGCTGATGTTTTTGTCCGTCTCCTTCTGTGGCCTGTCATTTAACTCCATGGATTTTATTTCCTCGTTCCTTTCATGTTCCCTTCCTTTTCCCTTCTGTTTTCCTCCCCCCTCACTTCTCTTTCCTTTTCACCCTGTAGCGCCCTCTGTCTCCAGGAACCTCCCCACTTCCCCTCCCCCATTCAACCTTGTTTTGCTGAATGTGCATAATGTTGGCCATAGAGGGCAGTGCTCCCTCTTCTCTTTCGGCCCCGCTTACCTGAGTTGAGCTTTTTTCCTCTGTATCCCTTGCAGATATTCTTGCCAGCTGTCCATGCTTGTTCTATCGTCCATCTTTCCTGCCTTGATTTCTTCCCCACTTCCACTTTCACACTCTGTCTTCACGGCATCTCTCACTTCCCCTTTAAAAGGTGTAATGTGCAGCATTATAATGTATTTAGAAACATTAGTAATTAAAAATGCCATCTCTCAGTCTCTTTCCTGTTTTTTAATCACCCATTGCCCCGACTCCTCAACAGTTATCAAGCTTTCTTCCAAGCTTTGTCTTGCCCCCCGTTGTACCTCTCATGCTTTACCAGCATTCTAGTGACGGAGCTAAGCATCTGATTTTCTGAACAACAAGCACCCATCAAGCAATGCCAAAATTTCATTTCATACAAACTGAGTATGGACGTATGTCGGTTCCTACTACCATCTTTGTTTTCATGGAAAAGAACGGGGCTTTGCTCTGTGACTCAAACATAATGCTAACACACGAGAGGAACTAACTGGGACTGTATCTTTGGTTTGAACATCGTGAAGTCCCTCTTTCCATTAACTACACTGTTGTAGTAAAATAGTACTTTAAATAGAAAAGGGAATTCATATAGTGTGAAATGATCACCAGCATCTTAAAGTATTTTGGCCATTTGCTAATGAGCTGTAACAATAAAGGCACTGTGGAAATCTTCTTAATTATTACGGAATACAGACTTTTTTATCCATCTTATTGTGTGTTAACTTCACAAACATTAAATACAGTCACATCAGGCCAGAGGATTTCACACTGAGAGGAGTTAAAGGAGGAGTTTGCATCAAAAATCGCGTTCCTTCTTAGAGTCATAACTCTGTCCAAGCTGAACGCAGACATGAGACACGTCTTTTTAGATTCAGTGTGACTTACACATCATTATCCAAGATGTCCATCTCAAATAAACGTATGTCCATCCGATCCATAAATCTGCTTAGAAACAATATAACAAAAAAAGAGGCTCCTTATAGCTGCAGAACCTGCCTGAGAATCCTGCTGTTTCTAAGTTTCCTTCAGTCTCACAGTGATCCAGAGACAGCTGTCTGTCCGTCCACGGGTCCACTGCAGACAGGAGCTGCTGACTGCTGGTTCGGCTGCTCTAACGGGATAGTCTGACTACATGTGAACAAATATAAACTTTAAAAACAGTTTGCATCCCCAAAAGCCCCCAAATTATCATCTTGGCAGCTAAGTTGCTTTGCTGCCGCCGTCAACACAACCAGAGCCCACAGTGATGATGTGAATGTACTTATTTGTATAGACTTCAGCAGTTACAGAGTGCTTGAAAAAGTAGAAAATACAGATGCAAATGCAATAAACAACATTAAAAATAAAAGACAAGACGAAATGTGATGTGGAGAAAGATAAACAGGAAAAGGCATAGAATGAACAAATGTATGTAACATTAACACAGTGCCATGTAGTCATTCATAAATAATGGAGATATCGGAGATTAAACACATTTTTACCATGAATAAACTCTTGCTGTAGCACAGAGAGTCGCTGTGTTAACCCCTTCATTGTCGGCTCTGTCACCACAGCTGTATTTTCTTTCATTTAAATGTTTCCATTGCCAGTCTCTCCTTCAGTCGATCCCTCCCCTGGTGTCAGATCAGCGATGTGGGTCAGAGGAAAAGAGGACAGAGGCCTCAAGACAGAAACATCAGCACAGTGAACTGGGTTAACCCAGATGATCCATCCTGATAGGCTGAACCGCGGCTCATCTTCTATAGACACAGATACTGAAATGTCCTCAGGTGCAGACAAAGAAATCGACAGCCAAATGCTAACGCACAGCGACAAAGAGATAAACTGAACGGCCCACCTGGTCCACCTGTCCTGTCACGTCTCCTCTGACCTACAGAGGGAATGTGAGCATCTCCCTGCTCTCACCACTTCTCTCCTCCCATCTTCCCTGACACCAAGTTTCCTGAAATGTACGCTGAAACACTGAAACACTGAAACATGTAGTTGATATCAAAGATGGGAGCAACGTCGCCACAGCTGCAGTATTCAGTGTCAGCAGGTGGAGTCCACACTTCAGCACAAGGTCGAAGCAATGTCTCCATTAAAAACTGCAGATGTTTCCAAATGGGTCAGGAAGAGAGTCCAGCTCGGCTTCTCGCCCAGGACGTGGACTCCCAAACTGCAAAGACACAGCACCCTTAATATGTTAGCAAGGGCAGCTGAAATCTGGCCGTGTGATTTTCATTTGAAGTTCTAATTAAAATTATTTTAAAATACAGTGAAATGTCCGCTGATAGTAATTCTTAACTTACAGTAATACAATAAATGTGTTTCCATTGTCCACTTTTACTATTTTTGAATATTAGTGGAGGCACAAAGTGGTGGAAGCGCTTAAAGCAACAAAGGATGATTTCACTGCACTAAAAAAGTGATAGACAAAGAAATTATTTATTCTAAATATTGATATTATTATTATTATTATTATTATTCTAAATTAATTTGAAAATGTGTTTCCATCAATCTGTTCTCTATACCTGCCTGATTTTTTCAGGGCTGTGGGGGACTGGAGCCTCTCCCAGCATCCGTTTCAACCCTCTAAAGCAGAAATAGTACAGTGTGTGTGTATATATATATATATATACAGTATATAAAATATGAAATAAAAGTCTCCGCTGCAGCAGTCCTGCAGCAGATGTTGACTCTGAGAGCAGGGGGTGTAGGCTCACCGTCTCTCTGAGTGCTGGGAAAATACAGAAGGTCCAACATAAGGCGTCATTTCTTTGCAGGGAACGGCTGCTGTTGCCAATGGAGAGAAAACCGGAATGAAACCATTCCACGTGAGCTAGCGGGGCTCGTTACCCGAGAGTTAAACTTTGTCTACAAATGTTAATTGTTTGTTACTTTTGCATCTGTGCGTCCTGCAGTTAGAAATCTTACTGGCATTCAGTTCATTTGGTTCAGAGCAAGAAAATAAAAAGATCCATTTCTGTCTTTCCTTCTGGTCCGCCTCATGTTCACACTGACAACAAGAGCTGCTGTGCCACTGAGACTATTTCAGTTAGATAATTATATTTCCGTGTTAATGCATGCACATTAACTACTTTCCACTCCAGATAACATTGTTTAATGTGCGCGCAGACACACTGATATTTTGAACAAGGTTTCAGTTCATTATTTTCTAGTTCAAGGACGTTGCATTTTTATTTTGTTCATGTCTGTCTTTGGTGGCGAACATGCCGTCTTTACTTGCCACGTTGAACACAAACGCATTTGATGTTGTGTTTTGTTTCCTGTATATGAACACCGATGTTTAAAATGCACCCATTTATTGTCACCTCCAGTGTTTCTGAGTGACCTTGTAAGCCTGACGGTGTAGGATGAAGGCCATCCACCACGAGTCAACTCCCCTCCCTTTTTCTCTTCTCAGTCATCAGACAGTCCTTCAGGTCAGACCGCTGTAATTGGCTCATTGATTGGTGACACGGCTGATGCAAACAGGCAGCGTACAGACAAACAGTGAAGTGACAGGTGGTCGAGATGATGCATACCTATGTCAACCTCTGGGTGTAACAGCATAAACAGACTGGCTGCTGGATACCAACAAGACAGACAATGTGAAGAGAGGGAGATGGGAAGGCAACAAAGAGGGGGACAGACAGAGAGGAAGACAGTGACGAAAATGACAGTGACAAATGGAAAAGTGTAGACCTCAGGAAGAATATTTGTTCCTTTGGCTGTAACATATTTCGAATACAAATGAGCAAAAAACAGACAGGAATACAGACGGACTGAGTGTAAAATATAATGCAATAAAATGCTTTTCCTATTTACTTGTCTATTTATTAGGGGCAACATGCATTAATTAACATTAATATGACATAAATGTGTCAGATTTAGCCAAAAGGCTTATTTTCATTTGCAGTCCCCGGCAGGTCGATGTTAAACCTTCAGCGAAACAAACAAACAAGACAAGTTAGTGGAGACGGAAAAAATGAATGGAAACCTGGTAAAACCCATTACAGAGCAGACATATACCAGCACATACAGAACCGTTTAGGTGTGGGAGGCGTGGAGGGAGAGAGGTGAGGCAAAGATCACCTGTGAGGTGAAAGGGACAGGTGCGTGCAGGTTGGCTGTGACGCACAGCCTCTGTAACTTACACCTTCTGAGGATATTATTATCAAAATCACGATGCTCCTTATAGCTGCAGAACCTGCCTGAGAACCATCAGGTTTCTGAGTCTCCTTCAGTCTCACAGTGATCCAGAGACAGCTGTCTGTCCGTCCACGGGTCCACTGCAGACAGGAGCTGCTGACTGCTGGTTCGGCTGCTCTGATGGGACAGTTTGACTAAATGTGAACAAATACAGGCAAAAAAAAAAGAAGAAAGGGCTCAAGTTTTAGCCCACAGCTGACTCACTGATACCCGAATCTGTCCTTTTTGTAAAAAAAACCCCCAACATACAGTTTTTTGACATTAAGATGTAGACAGGAAGGACTTGTAGCGTGGCATTCGATAGCTGTAATGCAGCCTGTTGTCTCCTGCAGTATTTTCGTATATTTGTTTGTTTCACTCAAATTGGAAACAAAATCACACCAGAGGTGCCAGTGTTGCGGGAACACATCTGTGAATTTTCAATATGTCAGAGCTTCTGTTTATGCTTATGCTTTTCTTCTGTTGTTGTTATACCATCGGAGTGATTTGTTAACTCTTCTGTCTCAGTACCTGTGATTCAGAGATGGTGGCAAACACAGGAAACACAAACTGCATCCCCCCTTCTTTCACCGTCTCTCTACACAGAAGCTATGTGATGTTGCGAGGCCCCCAGAGATTCACCACAGTTATGCAAAGAGGACATATTTTTAGACTGGTTGTATGAATTTCAAATGCTGCATCCATCCGGTGGCTGGTTGATGATGATGATCAGCCTGGTGTGATGACTGATTTAGAGACTGGACAGGGCTTTGGACGTGACACAGTTTCTAAAAGCTTGTCACCCGATACAACAGCAGTGCTTCCAAATCGAAGCGCAGATGTAGCAGTGAAGTGGAGATATGTGTAAGTTAGTGTGCAACCTTCGTTAATGTTCCTCCTTTTTCCTCCATGACAAATTAATGAAGCGGATTTCTGACAGCTGGGAATGTAGTCACCTACAGCTGATGGAGGAAGCACCCAAGTACATAAGAAATGTAAAGTTCAGTGAAAGCAGTTACAGCAGTTTCCCATGATCTGAGATGCATTTAGCAGCGATTTATTACTCTTAAAGGGCAAGGTGAACTGTGATCAACCATTCAACCTGAAGTGACATATCTATCTTGAAGGAAGTGGTTTGTGACAGCATGAAAAAGCCCCAACTAATTTAACACCACTGACTTCTTTGATGAGCATCAGAACAATGGAAACAAACTGCAGTCTTTTTCTGAAGCACCAGAATCAATGTCAACACTCAGATTCAGGAGGTTCAGGAGAACGTCCAATGACAGGATTTCATACACGTTTTTTTCACACATATTTTGTGTGTGGACGCCTTGTATTATGCTGGTGCCCCCTTTGTTTCCAAAGGTACTGATAGTAATTGAAGATAGGTTAGGAACCAAGCATGGCATTTTATTAATCATCATTTATCACCTCATGTGTCAGGGAGGTGGTATTTTGAGATAAACAATACGGTCGGTCGCTGTGCGACATACAGACCCAGATGGCTGTTCTGGGAAATGGTAAATGGACTGCATTTATATAACTTGTAGCTTCTACCTTAATGGACAAAGCACATTACAGTCTTTGCCTCTCTTTCACTTATCCAGCTGCGATCAGTGGCTGACCTGCTCCGCCTCCTGAGCCTCAGCCGCCCCAGTAGGGAGGCCGCTGTGCGCTGCTCTTTAATGGAAGTGGGCCGGTTAACCAGACGTGCATTTGTCAAACCAACCGGTCAGTCTTCATCCTAGAGGTTTTAATGCTTTTAAAACTGAAAAATACTGTTTGAAAACTCGTCCGATAAAGCAAAAATCTCACCTTTATGTCGCTTGTCAAAGTTTGTTTTGTGGAATTGAATACTTTTTGTCTTTTATGCTTGACGTCTTATTATGTTTTATATGCTGCACATGTTAGATATTTCTCTTGTGTCTTGTTCATTTTACTTTGGTCTCCTACAGAACCTGAAGGAAATATCTGACTCTTAAAGCTGTGAGGGCGGGTGCTGAGCAGGTTGGGAGGGCTGAGACTGTGAGACCACATGGAGAAGCTGGCGTTGGTGATATTTCTCTGTGGGTTTGTCGCTGTGACTGACCCCTTTCGCATTACACGTGGTCATTTGATCCATTGTAAATGTAGAAACATGCAAAAGTGCAGCTTTAAATTAGGCTTATATCCATAGCTGTAGTCTATGTGATATGCAGGTATTTGCAATATGCCCACATCGTTATGCGGATGACACTCGGTTGTACCTCCCTGTCGAGCCCACTGACCTCAGTACGCTGAGTTCTCTGCAGGACTTCCTGTCTGACATAAAACACTGGATGTCGATAAATCTTCTTCAGCTCAACTCAAATAAAACTGAAATCCTTGTTATTGGGCCCCAACACATCGCTAAACAAATACTGCCATCTACTGGTAACATATCAATATTGTTGTGAAGCACTTTGTACTTTGTTTTGATAAATGCTCTATAAATAAAGTTTTATTTATTTATTTATTTAAGAATTTTCCATATGCCAGCTACATAATAAACTTTTTTTTTCAACATATTGTGAAGTGTGGGACAGTGTAAGGTGTTCAGAAAGTGTTGCCAGATGTCATGAGTAACAAGTGACACAGATCTCCATTTTGGTGCCGTGCACAAGAACTACATGCCATCCGTCACAGAGGCGACTGCTTGCGAGTTCGTGGCTCCATGATGCAGAAACAGCAGAGTGTTTTAATAAACGTCCTGCGGGGTAGGACGCCGAGGCTGGCAGCAAAGACGGAGGATCAACAGTGTGGGGAGAGCAGGTGTGTGAGTCAGCAGAAACATCTGAACCGCGGAAATGTCACAAAGTCACGCAGTCGGGGGAGGCGGGAGGACCAGCTGAGCTGACTTACTGCTGGAGAAGGAACCCACATCTGGCCACTGTGTCACTGTTGGTTAGATAACGCTGCCGAGGGCAAAAGGAAATGTGACATTTTGGACAACGTTCTTAGACAAACATTTGGGAGACAAGTTTCATCAAGTTAGTTTTAAGAATAGCAAACAGCCTAAAATATGGACTAAAACTAATTTCATCAGTGAAAATCTGTGTGACGGCACGAAGGACCCTCGACACTTTTATCTGTATTTCCTGTTTCAGACGTTCTAAAGCGGTTTGGCTGTAAGCAGTTCAGTGTTTGCGTCGTTAACTCGTCATCCCCCTCTCTCTTCACCTCGCTTGTTGTTGTGTGTTGATGCTCAGGTTAATGGCACCCTGTCAGTTCTTTAGCACGAATAAACTTTTAAACTGCTTTTTGTTTCTTGCTGGGTTGAACTTGGTGAAGCTGCTCTGTAGTGTTTTCCCTTCTGGTCATTAGGAGCTCATTCAAGTCAAACGCTTTATGTCTGTGAACTATCTTTGAACTGTGTGTCATTTGTGTGTGTTGCCATAGCAACCTACACCCCGTGGCTTAAATCTTCCTCATTTTATCTACCGCTAGTGAACTATTATAATGTCCTGTCATCTGAACTTAAAAACTGGAGAAAAATCATAAAAATCACTGGTGACTTTTATTGGTACATCACATGTACGTGTCGATATGGAAGAGACAGGAGTCTTTGTCAAGTGTCCTGTAACTTAAAAAACACGAACCTTTAATGGAGAGCAATCATTCGCGTCTTTCTGTATGTTCTGAACCTCTCTGCACTCCTTTTCTTTCACTCTTTTATATTCCCGTCTGTCTCTCCCACTCCCTCACACACACAGCCAATTCACAGCACATTGTCTCCTATAATTATAACTGAATTATCGTCACAATCAAAGGCTCCATTATCACTGTTGATGACTTTGGCCTCTTAATTTCTCCCTGTCGCCTTCCCTCTCTCACTCCCACTCTCTTTCAGCTATTATCAGCTCAGAGTGATACTCGGTGGTGGGAAAGACGGACGGATACAAAGATGGACGGAGGGGGAGAGGAACAGAGAGACACCCCCGCCCCTCGTGTCCTTGCCTGGCAGACTGTGGCAGTAATGAATGTATGTGATTCCACGGCACTCGGCACTCCTGGCACTTTAATTGAATTTTTTATTTCTGTACTTCAAGAGGACTGGGAGGGACAGGGACAAGGATGAGTCAGAGTGTGTGTGTGTGTGTGTGTGTGTGCAGGCAGGTGTGTGTGTGTGTGTGTGTGTGTGTGCAGGCATGTGCCTGCTTCTGTTGAATAAAAATCTTAAGTCTGAAATTCATAGAGGAGGAGTGACGGATGAGTCAGTGTGTGTTTGCAGTGTACACGACTCCCCGGCTGTGCTTTGTCCAACTAATTGAACGTTTGCTGAGTCCCTCCCCCGAAAAGTGATTATCCAATCACAGCTTAACAACCATAACTAGTCGGCACAGCAGGCCTGTCAGCGTTCGGTTTCTCCACGTTGAAGCGACGTACATGGAGCAGATTCCCTGCTTTTAAACAACCAACAGTCCGAAACCCAAAGATAATTAATTTAACGATATGAAGCAATGGAGACCATTCAATGAAAAGGTGGAACCAGCGAATGGAACAATCAATTGATTATCAAAATAGTTAGCAATTAATTTTCTGTTGATCAACTAATTGATTAACTGATTAATTGCTCCAGCTCTACTTTGGTTTATGACCAGATGGATGGATACATGGATAGACAGATACTTTATTTATCCCTGGGGGGAAATTCTCGTGTCACAGCTCCACGAACGAACCACACTGAACAAAGAATAGTGCAAAAAATAAATAAATATATATCAAAAACACAAGTCCTAACATTAAAAAGGGGAGCATATCTATGTTGCCATGGTCCTGTGTTCCCCAGCTCCATATCCTCTTAATATGACAGATAGAGGAGACATTTCAAAGGGTTTTATGTTCTCAGCTATTTTTTCCCCTATGAATGTACCTACAGCTTATAGCCTACTGATGTCATACTCCTTGAAACCTACGCCCTCAAATTTGCTGGCAAGACAGTTTTCTTGACTTTAGACATTGATATCTCCACAGCGGCTGAACAGATTTTTACCCTTCAAACTGCTTTTACACACATGCTGGAAACATCGGACCCTGAGAACAGAAACATCGGACCCTGAGAACAGAAACATCGGACCCTGAGTACAGAAACATCAGACCCTGAGAACAGAAACATCGGACCCTGAGAACAGAAACATCGGACACTGAGAACAGAAACATCGGACCCTGAGAACAGAAACATCGGACACTGAGAACAGAAACATCGGACCCTGAGTACAGAAACATCAGACCCTGAGAACAGAAACATCGGACCCTGAGTACAGAAACATCAGACCCTGAGAACAGAAACATCGGACCCTGAGAACAGAAACATCGGACACTGAGAACAGAAACATCGGACCCTGAGAACAGAAACATCGGACACTGAGAACAGAAACATCGGACCCTGAGAACAGAAACATTGGACACTGAGAACAGAAACATCGGACCCTGAGTACAGAAACATCAACACTGAGAACAGAAACATCGGACCCTGAGAACAGAAACATCGGACACTGAGAACAGAAACATCGGACCCTGAGTACAGAAACATCAACACTGAGAACAGAAACATCGGACCCTGAGAACAGAAACATCAACACTGAGAACAGAAACATCGGACACTGAGAACAGAAACATCAACACTGAGAACAGAAACATCAACACTGAGAACAGAAACATCAACACTGAGAACAGAAACATCGGACCCTGAGTACAGAAACATCAACACTGAGAACAGAAACATCGGACCCTGAGAACAGAAACATCGGACCCTGAGAACAGAAACATCGGACACTGAGTACAGAAACATCAACACTGAGAACAGAAACATCGGACCCTGAGAACAGAAACATCGGACCCTGAGTACAGAAACATCAACACTGAGAACAGAAACATCGGACCCTGAGAACAGAAACATCACTGGACCCATGAGAGAACAGAAACATCAACACTGAGAACAGAAACATCGGACCCTGAGAGAAACATCAACACTGAAACATCGGACCCAGAAACATGAGAACAGAAACATTGGACACTGAGAACAGAAACATCGGACCCTGAGTACAGAAACATCAGACCCTGAGAACAGAAACATCGGACCCTGAGAACAGAAACATCGGACACTGAGAACTGAGAACAGAAACATCGGACCCTGAGTACAGAAACATCAGACCCTGAGAACAGAAACATCAGACCCTGAGTACAGAAACATCGGACCCTGAGAACAGAAACATCGGACCCTGAGAACAGAAACATCGGACCCTGAGAACAGAAACATCGGACACTGAGTACAGAAACATCAGACCCTGAGAACAGAAACATCGGACCCCGAGAACAGAAACATCGGACCCTGATTAAACATGTGCATGCAGTGTGCAAAAATACCTGCAAAACTAGTGACATTCCCATCAGCCTCAGCTGTACTTTGTGTTTAGTGCTAATTAGCTAATGTTAGCATGCTAACATGCTAAACTAAGACGGCAACATGGTAAACATTATACCTGCTAACTGCTGATAACATCTGCATGTTAGCATTGTCATTGTCATATTAGCAGGCCAGTATTAGCATTTAGCTCAGCCTCACAGAGCAGCTAGCGTGGCTGGTTTTAGTCTTGTGTGTGAGGTGTCTTTGTAGGTTTCGATAATCTCATGTGCAGGGTCCATGTGCATGCATTCGCAGGTACAGGTGTGTGTGTGTGTGTGTATCTTGTCTCCAGTGTTGGGCAGTAGCGGCGCTACAAGTAGCGGCGTTACTAGTTTAACTACATTTCTCAGTAGCGTATTGGTAGCGTCGCTGTTTTCGGAATCAAATAGCTTTTCAGTAGCTTAGCTCTTTTATTGATCAAGTAGTGCGGTAGCGTCCACACAAGCTAACGTTACATCTCCCCAAGCGTTTCTGAAGCTCAAGCACAGCGGAGCTTTCTGCTGCGCTCTGAAATCAAACTGCTAAGGATCAGAATCAAAATCAGAAATACTTTATTGATCCCCGAGGGGAAACTCTTCGTTACAGCAGCTCACTGTCAGTCAGTGCACACAGGAACAGAAGTGCTAAACAAATCAAAATACACTAAATACAGGTCAGATAAATTAAGTACAAAGTGGATAGAAAGTATAAAATGAAATTAAGTGTAAAGTACAAAGTGGATTTACCGGTTGATGATAAGTATGTACGGTATAATAATAAAATGTAATAATATAAGTAATAGGTAATAGTCGTAGAAAAGGTTTCAGTCGTAGTCATCTGGACACTGTTTTCAGAATCAGGTAGGTAATAGGTAATAGTGCAATAATGACTACTGTCAAGTTAAGTGTAGCTTATTAAGATGATTATGAGATGGTGGATTTTGCACAGCAGTAATAGAAGTATGAATAAATATCAATAAATTCAACTGAAAACAGAGTATATTGCACCGGAGTATTAAACACAGAATATTGCCCAGTTATTTATTATTATAAGTATTGCAGGTAGTCTACAATCCAGGACATGAGGGGGGCCTCCACCTGCATCGCTGCCAGCTTCTCCCCCAGCAGGGCAGGCCAGGTGGTGTTGAAAGCACTGGAGAAGTCAAAAAACATGATCCTCTCCGTGCTCGCCGGCTTGTGCAGGTGGGTGTGGACGCGGTTCAGCAGGAAGATGACGGCGTCCTCAACTCCCAGCAGCACCGCCGTCTATACGGACGACAGAAGCACTTCTGTATGAGGGTGACATCACGTACCAATCCTTGGGCTGATGCCATGTTGCAGTAGCTTAGCTTGCTACGTTTCTCTGGGGGCAGCTTCAACTTCCAAGCAGCTTGCCCAACACTGCTCGTCTCTGCATGTGTGTTTGTGAAATACTTAGGTTAATAAAGCAATAAGACAACAGCTGCTTGAGAAGCTTGAGGGTTATGCTCTGACCAGTAAATCCCACCTCTAATTTTCCATATTCATGTCTTTGTTTATTAATGCTGCTCGGCTTCAGACTAATTTGATGTGTGTATGGCAGAAGGAGAGTGGCAGAACAGGTACGCTCCTCTTCATTTTCGTACTTTCATTTGATTCTCGTCGAGCTCCCGTCTCTGACTGACAGACTCTTTCGATCTGGGAGGCGATGAACAGAGTTGTTTTTCACTTTTCCTTTCAGTGTGCTCTGCAGGGCGTCGGGGAGTTTGCATGCGTGTGTCTCTTTATCCGTGTTTTACTGGGAATAGCTGTTTGTGCCTGTACCTTTATGTCCCTGCATGCGCTGGCTCAGTTAATTCATCTCTGTATTTATGTGTGCCTAAGCGTGTGTGTGTGTGTGCTCGGCTATTAAGTGATAGTTTACACACTCAATCGATGCTGATCAGTTGGACTTTACCCCTCCTTTCACATTCACGCAGAATTACAAATACATCTCTGTGTGTGCGCTCTGAGTGTGAACATGCATCCCCTGGTAAAGATCTGACTTTAAGGGTGGAGATAAACACGCATGTGGTGTTATTTGTGTTATAAGCCAGATAGGGAATCCAGTCCCACAAGACAACAAACACAGTTAGAGACCCTGCGTGAGAAGCCCAATGTTTCTTGCTCATTTCCTTCACTACAAATAACAGGGAGGAAGTAAAAAGGAGAATAAGAAATAGGTAGCGAGAGAATTAAAGCCTGGAGAGACAGGCATTAAAGCAAAGAGAGCAAAGATGGAGGGGAGAGTATGATTGCAGTGAGGAGGTTTAGGTGGAGCATGCAGCAGCTAAAGAGCCAGATGTTTCCCTCAGGAGCCGCTGAAAGCCAAACACAGAGCTGACGGAGAGAAGACCGGACTGATGTCCATCAGGAGACACAGACACGCCTCCTGATGAAGGATCATGCTGCTCTGTAGCTGCTGGGTGTCTGACATATCAACTTTGTATTGTGATAATCTGTCTGTTATTGCTGCACTGACCCTAAGTGACCACAGTGCACGACATAGAGTCAGATCACACACAGAGGCTCACACACTGTAAGCTGCGCTGGGGAAACCGTAGCAATCATTATTCTGTGCGACTCTTTCACTACACACACGATGGATAATATATCGGTGTGAAACCACCCACTGTGTGAAACCTTATAATGAATGTTTACCATATTACAAAACATTGTTAGTGTTACAGTGATTTCAGAACTTTTTTATGCACATTTGTAGCCGTGCTGCAACACGCCTCTACGGATGGCAGCCGGTCCGTAGACTGAAATATCTCAACAGCTACTGGATGGATAGTCGTCAGTTTTTGTACAGATATTTGTGGTTCCCAGAGGATGAGCCCTTCTGACCTTTCATCTGCTGCCACCAGCAGCTTCCCATTAGTGGCCTTCAGTAAAACTGTGATGAAACTTCATCGTTCATGCTCCCCTCAGGATGAACTGGAATCACTCTGCTGATCCTCTGACTTTCCATCTAGCGCCACCATCAGGTCGACGTGTTAACGTGTCCGACACTTTGGTTTCTGACCAAATACCTGCAGAGCTGCTGACGCTCCCATCAGCCTCGGCTGCACTCTGTGTTTACTGCTAACCAGCTAATGTTAGCATGCTAACACATTAAGCTAAGATGGTGAACATGGTAAACATTATACCTGCTAAACATCAGCATGTTAGCACTGTCACTGTGAGCATGTTAGCATGCTGACTTTAGCATTTAGCTCAAAGCCGGTATCGCTGTAGATTGTAATGAAGTTAGCCGGTGCGGCTACTACTGACCAACTACACAGTTTGTAAGCCCTGTAGCAGTATGACGGACGACAGCGGTACAGTTAGTGTCTAAGTGACTCACTGAAATATCTGCAAAACCATGTCCTCTTACTGGCCAGTCATGCAGGGTGGGGGTGGGGTCGCATGCTTGCTTGTGTGTTGTCATCTGCAGCATCGACACAGTACTAAGCTTGTTCGCGAAGGAGAACAAAAACGCAACACACAAGTCAGCCAGGAAAAAGACATTTGTAGGCATAAGCACAGAGGTACTTTTGAATTAAAATAGTGAAATACGGTGCCATAAGCAGTTGTCCTCAACACATCCATGGTTAGAACATACAGGCCATTAAAATGATCTCGAGAAGACGAGTCAGAGATGGTGTGGAGGGAAGTGAGAGAAGGGAAAAGGCGATGGAAAGCTGAAGGTACCCGGAGGAGAAGTAAAAGAGGAGAGGAGGAGGCGAAGAAACAACCCCACAGAGTAAAAAAAGATCGGAGAGTGAAAGAGTGAAAGAGTGTGAGAGCAGACAAAGAGAGATTGGTTTTTGCAGGGGTTTTAAAATTCCTGGCTGTTTGGGGGCTCCGTGGATCAAAACTGCACCCAGGTGAAATTTCAGTGGGTTGATTCTCAAACCCTGAAGACTGTTGAAGATCCAGGTAATTTTTTCCAGCATATTAAATTGAATTGCATGTCCAAAATGACTCCTGCAGGGAAATTCCATGACCTCAAACTACTGTGTTAAAAGTGTGTTGAGTCCTATTATGCTCCCACTGTGTGCGCATCGGAGACAGTGGTGTGTGATTGTGTGTTTGCATGTGTTTCTATTCGTTTGTGCCCACGTGTCTGTCTGAGGATACACGAATCCCACTGCGTTTGTGTTTATTAAGCCCTTTTCAGACACGTAATATGTAACATTGCTGACTTCATCGCACTTCAGACACATCTCAGGATCAACTCTTGTACTAGAACACTGACAACATTTGTCTCCCAACAAGAAAACTTCTCACTCAGAACACAGTGACCTAAAAACAAGTAACAACCGAGAGCATTACAATACCTATCTTTTTTATTTTTCGCATAAACCAAGACCCCATTACAAGAAAAAGAATGGCACGTCTTTATTGCGTGGATTGTGTTACCTTACAGTGTATGTTACAGAAATCAGAAATGCTGTAATATGCTTCGGTGGGCTTTATTTTCCTGAACTAAAGTAATTCCTGCAATACAAAACACATATACAGTACAGTGTATATTCACTAGACATACTTGTATAGGAGAGCCAGAGATATAGAAATACAACAGTGCTAGCAGGTAGGCCGGTGCCACATCCAGTCAGTGTGATTTAATGCAGAAGTGAAGGTATCAAAAAGGAATTCCTACTTTGCAGTTAAATATTTAACAATTATTGTATTGTAACATAAAATAAAGCAGTAAAAAACGCCTTGACAAACATCAGTGCATCTTATTCTGGTGAACACAGGCGAATTCAGTATAATATAAAGCATGTAATGGTGTAAAATGTGTATTTCTGGTTTTGTTGGGGAAACCAGGTGAAGATCAGGAGGCGTAAACATGAAGTGCAGTTAGTGCCGTTAAGCTGCTATCAGACACTTGAATGGACATAAGCACTGAGTCAGGTGCTCTGAGGTGCAGAGAGAGTAAACGGACTGTACTTAAACGCCTTTCTAGTCTTTCTGACTACTCAAAGCACTTCAACATATCACATTCACCCACTGATGGCAGGTGCCAACTGCTCATCAGTTGAAAGAAACTAATCATTCACACACACTCACACACCGAGGGGGGCGCAGCCCTCGGGGGCAATTTGGGATTTGAGGTCCTTGCCCAAGGACACTTGGACATGTGGAGTAAACTCCTCAAACTTGAATTGTACTCAAAAATAAACCGACAACCCTGATAACCAAAACAAAACAAGAGGAAATACCCAAAATAAGAACATAAACTATGCTGTAAATATCAACTGACGTCTCACACGTGGAATCATTTGAGATTTGTTTTAAAATGTCAGCTATGCAGATCGCTGTTACTGTTGATGTAGCTTAGCACAAGCAGCACCTGGCAGTGGGCGGAAATGTCAGTCGTCTCGTCTGCTTGTATGCCGACAAAATCAGCGCTCTTTACTTCCTCCAGAATATAATCCTTCAGCACTGACAGCATGCAGTCCAACAGCTCGGTTTGTACCGTCTTTGACCGCCTTTAAAACGGTAAGTTAGCCGTCAAGCTGCTCCTCCAGCACGCTGTCTAGGGAGGGAACAAAATCCACCAGTCCCCTGAAAGCGGCAGGGTTGTCCGAGGAGTCAGTCTCGTCATGCCCTCGCAAGGCCCGACTCAAAAGCCCCGCAAAACTTCACACAATCACTTATTTTGGATAAAAAGTGCTTGTTCTTATGCACCTCCTCACTGTGTTTCCTCACCGCGAGGCTGCGTAGCGATGTTCACTCTGCCTAATGTGGCTAACGTTAGCTTGACAGAATTATCCACGTGTGCCCTGGTGTTCTCATGCTTCCTTACTTTCTCAGACAGGGAACCGAGTCGTACTAGGAGAGAACCGGTCTTTTTATCTTTGTGCCCAGATTTCTCTGCCTGCCCTAAACCCACCCCCCTTCACGTGAACTGTGTACCAGCAACATTACCACTCTAGTCACAAACTGTCTGCAACAGTGGGTCCACTCGATTACTATCCCTGGCGTCACATCCGTTGAGTTAAAGAGTTTTCTAATATTAAGTGTTGCATGAATTGCTTTCAAGGCAAGGCAACATTATTCACATAACACATTTCATACAGAAAATTCAAAGCAGTAAATTCACTGACAAAGCAGAGGGACATGGTGTCAGCTTCTGTAATGTTCACAATGCAGATCGTTGACATCAGGTCTGGCAATATGAGTAATTTAGTGCTGCTAACCCTAGTCAACACATGCAAAATACAATTATATTGGTGGGATGTCTAAGTTTGAATCTGATCCAAATCATTATCCCAGTGATTATTTCGCAGATAAACATAGTGACCCCCGCCCCCTAAAAAGAAAGAACGGCTCTCTGAAAGGAAGGGAGCCATAATTCCCATCATTTCGCCTGATCCAACCCTGCCAACCTTATGCAAGTTTGTCAGGCGATCAAGACAAGCTGTTATTTTCTCTCTGTGACGTTAACCTCGTGCCGCTGCAGCCTTTACGTTGTGTTAATCTGACAGCGTTTAATTCAGACTCGTGCTGAAAGAAATGTTACCGGTCCGGGCGCTTATTCAAACTTTAGACTAAGAGGTAAAGTTATGTTATGTCATTTATGTCATGAGGTGCACGTGTGACAGTGTTGCAGTGCCTGTTTGTGTGTGTGTTTACGTGTATGTATGCATTTACATTTTTTTGGATGAGTGTATCTGCATTTGTGGGACACAGATGTGTGTCAGCAAATTAGCACCTTTGTGTGTGTCAGTGCATTAAAGCATTAAAGTCCATTAGTACTGTATGTGTGTGTGTGTGTGTGTGCACAAGTTGACCTCTACTGTATGCATGGATGTGTGTTTATATATATATATATATGTATATCTATGTAGTGTATTTGTGTCTCTTAATACTGTACATGCCTCTGTGTGTGTGTGTGTGTGTGTGTGAATAACCTTACTAACCAAGTGCAGGAATAGCACTAAACAGAGGCAGGACTCGCTGTACTCGACTGTAGCCATAGCAACGTGGGTTAAGGTGAATCTCATTGTTGCCGCGGTAATGATTTGAATAGCTCAGAGGTTCGTGCCTGCGCTGTATCCATCGGGGAATATGGGACGTATTGATGCTTACACAGAGCAATAGATCTCAGATTGTTATGTTGGTAGCAGGAGATCAGCAGGCTCGAGTGTTAAAGTAGGAAGTTTAATGGGAAAGTTTGGCCCTCCACTGTAAGCCATCGTTTTGCAGCATGTGCTGACTCTCCGTTAGCAACATGATGGAGCCTGAGAGACACGTTTGCCAGAAATAAAGCACTTTTATTCACATCACTGTCAAAGGGTCAGCAAGACGTGAGCAATGATATAGTGAATTAAAATAAGTAACACTTGAATAAGTTGGCTGAAGGTTTGAGACAGCAAAGGCCACAGACACATTTTAGAGCGGTGTTAATGGGTCGGTTGGACTCTTGAAACTGTATGCTAGCATTGTTTTATTTCCATCATGCCTGTTTTATTAAGACTTCATGTTATGATTAATGACAGACAGACAGGATGAAAAAGAGTCTGTGTATTTAGGCAGTTAAAGAGTAAGTGAAGTGTAGCAGCCACACAGAGTGGGACACACCTCTAACTCCTTTTCACTCTCTGATTGATGGGGGAATGTGCATATGTGTTACCACAGTTACCAAATGCTTTGCATAAATATATAGTTGCTTCCTTGAAAGCGCATGTGCAGCAGATGGATTGAAAAAGAGTTAATCTTTTGTATTCTTGCTAAAATCACACATCTATCATCATAACATCCTGTTTTGTTTTCTCGCCACAAACAAACAGCTGAGCTGCAAACAGGGATTACCTGTTCAGGTAATCTCGCTCCGGCTGTTTGGTCCGCAGCAGAGTCTGACTGGCATGTTTCACACCAACCCCATGCTAACACGCTGATGTTTAGTAGGTGTGCTGTTTAGCATGTTAGCATGCTAACATTAGCTAATTAGCACGGAGCGCAGCTGAGGCTGATGGGAACGCCATCAGCTCTGCAGGTGTTTGGTCAGAAACCAAAGTGTCGGACACGTTAACATGTCGGCCTGATGGTGGCGCTATTTCTAAAATAGTACATGTGACAGCCTTAAGACAGAAATATTCATTTTCTTTAGCTTTCGTGTTATTGAAGTGATTACGTTTTCACTAACTGTTTTAAGTTATAATGTCTAACAGAGTGTAAGCAAATCGGGATTATAAATAGTTTCATTTGTTGACGATTTTCACTGAAAAATATCCAGATTTGAGAGATCGATTGGCAGAAACTGATTTTCACTTGGATTTTACATCCTCAACCATTAGTTGTTTGTCCCGCTGCAAGAAAAAACTTCATTTTACAGTAAACGGGATCCTCTTGTGATGAGGGCAGCTCCAAATATTCGTCTGTCAATAGAGAGAGAGAGAAAAATGTGAAGAAAAGACGAACAAGCTGCTGCTAATGCTGCAGATCAGCCAGAGCCCCTCGAGCCATCAACGTCTTTTTACTGATTTGTTTCCTTTAAGTGGAACGAGCACAAACAATGACAAAGTAATTAAGAGGTAGACTGTGAAAGAGAGACGGGGGAGAAAAGGATGGAAGGAAAAGAGCGAGATGCAGAGTGAACCTGTATGAAGTGATGATGGACACATCGCGTCTCAGGCCCTCATCTTTTATTTAACTTGGGGGAAGAGAGACAAAGAAAGAGGAAACAGAGCAGGAGACAGAAAAGAAGAGATAAAGATTTAAAAAACAAAAGAAGGCAGGAGGTAACACGAGCAAGGAGGAAATGAGAGAGGAAGAGGAAGTAGAAAGATAGGTGGAAAGAGAGCAGAAGAGGAAGTGAGAGAGAGGGGCTATATTAACGTGAGGCTCTTCCATAGTGGGAGGCAGGTGTGCCGAGCCGGTGCGTGCCTGCTTTCCACCGCACAGCACAGCTAGCTGAAGTTGTTAACCTCGCTGAGGTGTTGGAACCACAGCGGCAGTCGCCTGCAGCTCTTCGTCTGACGGATCGCTGACCAAATACTGCAGAATATGTCCAAATCCGGTTGAGTAGACCTGTTTTATTAAAGAATGGCGCCGCTAATGAAGCTCCTCTAACTAGGCGACAAACGCAGTGCATTTCCTATAACCTTCGTCACAATAAAAGCATCCCACCGGAACGTTTTTAATGTGAAGCAGCAACGGCAGGAAAGGTTCAGTTTGCATCAGCAGTAACTTAACACGGCGGAAAGTGATCAGTAAACAGTAAAATAAGGTGACATCTGAAAGTACAAAGAGACTTTTATAAACCCAGGTGGGCCCTGCTAACGTCACAGCGGGGCCACAGGTGCAACCCCATAAGGCCGGAGCCGTGACAGTGTCACTGCAGCCCGTTGATGAGCTCCCACGTTCCAGTTTCCTGTGGCTGCCATTGGTTTGTTACAGACCCGCCTGCTTTTCTTTCAGGAATATAACAACTTATATGCAAAGACAGTTACATTACGATGCATTCAGTTAAATGAGTTATATGACCCATGTTGGAGAAAAAGCAGTACATTAAACGGTAGAAACGATGGATACAGCGGCAGCGTTCGGACAGTTTGGTATTTTCCTGAGCTTGAAATGCTCTTTGTCCGTCTGCGCGGAGGCAAAACACTGCTGTTCAACTTTTGTATTTATTTTAAAAAATGTATTCTGTTTTATTCTTGAGGTGCACACACTGTTGTGTCACATAAATCGCGATATGACGGGATCATTTACGACGTGGAATCCAGCAGAATTATGACTGAAACAGCGTCGGATTGATGCAATCGTGCAAATGTCAACAAACGTTTTTATTCTTCTGTCATCGCTGAACTAACAAACTGTTAAGAAACCACACGCCTGCAGCCTTCTCATAAGATCTATCAACATGCTGAAGGGATGAACTTCTTATCTGTTCTTTCCCCGTTTCGATCGTTGTCGTCTTCACTCAGCTCAGTGGATTTTTGTTTCTCTGTGGAAAGAAGTTTTTCTTCTGTATCTTGAGCCGATCTACTCGATCAATATGGAGGCACAGCCGGCTCACTTTAAGAAACGCTGTGACAAATTCACCAACAGGTGTTTTTGTGTGGAATTAAGATGTAGATCTACATAAACTGGTGGCTTTCACAGTCTCTGGTGAAATGACTGAATGAATAGCTGTCGCATGTGTGTGGGAGTCAGGTGTAATAAGAGGGCAGCAGAGTGTTTTTGTGTGAGTTTGGTAATTTTATCAATTAAAAATGTTGCATCCTGCCTGTGACACGGCATGTAAGAAACATCTCCCTTTACTCTGCTTTTTCTTACTGTTTCGGGGGAGCACAGCAGCAGATGTGGCTGACAGGAGTGAAGTTATAGCCTGAGACGGAGTATGTGACACGTCACCTCCAGACATTCTCACGTATACAGATCCAGTCACACCGAGGTAAGAGAAGGTCTGTCTGTTTGACTTTCAAAAGCTGTTTTTCCGTGAAACCAGAGGATGACATGAGCTGAAGAAGGGAGCTGGACTTAAATGTGCTCACATGCCGCTCTCATATCTGCAGACTTCCTCCATCCTTTCCTTTCTCGCTCACAGAGAACAACAGTGAAGCCGCAGGCCGGAAAAACCAAAACAATGAGCTGGAAGATCCTAAAACGCTCTGTAGAGCTGCAGTCGGGGGGAAGATTCACTGTTTGTTGACACCTTTCGCTCATTTCATCCATTGTCAATATAAAAGTATCGGTTGGAGCAGCTTCGGGTGTGAGCCTCAGGGTCAGGCGAGGGAATGACAGTGGCCGTGGTTAAAAATAGGTTTGAGGTAGTCTGGGCCATTAGAGGGGCAATTTCAAAACTTAGTTTTCTTATTTTGCATGCCAGCATTCAGCAATCCAAAAATACAAATATGATATTGTAATATTGTATTGTGCTGTCTAAATCTTTTAAATATGATACCTTATATTTCATGCACTGACAGTCAAAAAAACATTTCCCTCAAAAACTACTCATTTATAATATATATAAAATACACTTGGCACAGTTGGACTTGCCCGAATTGCGCATTGGGATTTGTTAGGTTTGGGTAAACTGCTCTGGCTTCCTCATCACCAGTAGAGAGCTGGTTTCCTAAAAAAAGACCTTTCACAATAAAGCCTCTGCTCATTTACTTTCAAAGAGCCAGACAGTGTAATGAGGCAGGCTAAGCCGGCATCATTGAAGTTCCTTCAATAGGGCCGGACTGCTTAACTGGAGAGAGAAAGTTCAAGAAATCCTACACATGGGCAGGCAGACTCTCCACAGGCTACAGTGCAAGCATGGTTTACTTTCTTAATGATCTTTGTTGGTTTAGAAGTGATGTGTTGTTTTAGAGGCAGGGACTGTTAAACTGCTCTGGGCACAGCTGAACGTGTTTTGACTAAAAATCTTGAGCTTTCAGTATGTTCTACAGCCGTGATTCCCAACCAGGAGCTACTTCACGGTGCGTGGAAAGCTTGCAGAGTACCTCAACTAATTTGACAAAATAGAAATTAGGATTTGATTAAAAATATAAATCCACATATTGAACTAGCTGTAACACCTGAGCGATATGTTGTGATTGAAAGTGCATGAAAACTAGTTGAAATAGTTAGCTAAAAGTAAAAATGCTGAAAGTAATGGATCAGTGTCCAACAGGACCAAGCTGAACTAAACATCGGCAGTTCACTTGTATGAAAACAATACTGTAACAATATCCACGTTTTTATCATTAACAATTAATGTTAATACCATCCAATTTAAATCAATTCAAATGACTATGTTTGGAACGTGACAGGTGGCGTCAATGGAGACTTTGGATCATGTGACAGGCCTGTGAAAAACCACTGTTCTTCGGCAGTGTCATTGTTCAAAATGTTAGAAGAAAGGCTCAGATACTAAGCTGCTGTCTTTCAAACAAGTGTTACCTAATGATTTCCTCCACACAAAATCAAATGCTACACACATGCATTTAAGGAAAGTGCATATTCTTGCACGTGAACAACACGTGTCGCATTTTGCTGTAAGCAAAAGCCTTGCCAGATATGTTTTAACAATGGACTTGTTGAGAGTTGAGAGCCAGTCTCCTCAAATAATGTCTTACACAATACTCCCATCCCATTTGCTTCAAAGAGCCAGACAGTGTAATGAGGGTCCCGAAATTCTTTCAACAGAGCCGGAGAGGTAGTCCTGTGAGAGAGAGTTCCACATGATGAAACAAATCCTCCAAAATAAGGGAGACAGCAAACCTTAAGGGAAGACTACAACCATGGAGATCATTTTTTATGGTTGATGCATTTGGATGGAATGACTATAAATAGCAGCATGCTTGTCTTTGTGTTGGGAGTTAATCAGACGGTTGTCAAATTCAAAGTGCTGAATTGTCTCAGAGAGTGAAAGGTATTGGTTTGCGTAAAGATAACAGAAATGAACAGTCGGCGCAGCACACTGGTGGAATTGATAGTGTGATCGTTTAATTAGTGGAGACCGACGCTTGAGAAGAGATGAGCTGAAGCGACACGTGTGAAATGATACACAGTAAGCACCTGAGCGGCTCATATGGGATCAATCAAACAAAACCGTGGACCATTTCGTGCCCGTGTCCTGTAATTGCTCAGCTGGTCGCCTGACAAGTGCTGAGAGCCAAGAAACAGTTCGCCACATAAACCCCCGTAAACAGAGAATTGTTGTTTTTGCAGTTCGGTTTCTGTAGTGATTAAACAAACGCGATATAATCACTTGACAGAGCCAGACCAGCTGTTTCCAGGCTTCATGCTAAGATAAGCTAACCGGCTACTGGCTGTGGCCTTATATTTAAAGGACAGTTATGAGAGTGGTATCGATCTCCTCACTGAATTTTCTGCCAGGAAGCGAAAAGTGTATTTCCCAAAACGACGAACTGTTCCTTAAAGGGTGCACTCACTTTCAGTTTGCCTGTGTTTCCTCTTCTGAATGCTATCCTACACACTGTAAAAGTATGTAGGATTCCTCCTCTGGGGAACATGAATGTCTGTGTCTGATTTCATAGCAATCCGTCCAACAGTTGTTGAGATATTGACCTCAAAACTGTAAATGTGAACCGCGTGTTGGTGCTGGAGGAAAAGCACTGGTTGTCCTTTTGCTTTAATGCAAGAAAAAGTTTAGCAACTCATTGGCATATCTGACCAGATGTTGCCTCAAAAGACTTTAATAAATAAGTAATAAATCCTGCTCTTTGTAATGTCATTTGCTGTTTGAACGATGATGCCTTTGCTTCCACAGATTCATGGAGCCGTGCCTTTGACAGCCGTCCTGATGTCGCCTGTTCCTGAAAACAGATTGCAAAGCCTCTACAACCCGTTCTCATTCCCAGGGCGTCACGCCCCTCTGCGCTGTGTACAGACCCACATGGTACCCTTTAGCGTCTGTAGGAGACGCCCTCAGAAACGACTTGGTAAGGTAGTGGGAAGTCACGTGACATAACTCACAAACTTTTAATAACTCAACGTTAACTTTTGGTTTCACACGGGACACGGACCTGGTCTCCTGGGTGAAAGTCCTGTTTGTTTGACCCGCCCGTCCACCCCACTTCCTCGCTCTTTATGTCACCTGACTTCCTTCAGGCTTTCTGGCAGCCCTGTGCGTCCCATACAAACGCTAAAGGGTACCTCGTGCATCTGTGTCCAACGGCGAGGGCCGTGACGAAACGTCGCTGCATGGGAATGAAGACGGGCTGGAAAAATGGTATCCCAACTTGTTGGGTGTTACATAAGTGGCTTACGCTGACTTTAATTGGCTCACAAGGTAGAATACGCAATTTAATTTAAAGTTCTTGCTGAGATATTTATGTGGATGTCAGTTAAATTGGGTGGAGTAATCTGGATTAGAATAGCAAGCAATTAAACAAATGAGGCCCTGAAAACACTTTATTCCCCTCATTTAAACTGAGAAGCAGAGAAGTTCTTAAAACTGAAATACACACGAAAGGTTGAGCTGTGTGAAATGGAAATGGCTGCCCAGATACTCACCTAGAATTTGCATGTTGCTTGCTTTTATTATTCATCATAAAACTGCACCAGAGTGGTTTCACCCATGCCAGCACAGAGCGGCTCAGATTAAGTGCAATAATGATGAAATGTCATCTCTGCAATCAGAAGCGTTTGTATCTTCCAAGCTGAGTGATTACATTTGTGTTTTACATTTTAAGAAATCTAGCTGACTTTCTCATTCAGAACAAGTGAATGTCCAGACAACGACGTGTGATGCGAGATGTACGGACGGCTGTTTGATGAGGACTGCCACTATCCGGTCTAGATCATCGTTCAGTACTGTTGACATTTAGTTCACAGTTACCTCTATCATTCTGCAAGGCATGTAATTCAATTCTACAGCATCAGACACAAATGTGACAAACTATGTAAGAAAACGTGTTTTTGGTGGAGACCAGTATTTTCCTGTGGGTGTCAGGAGATTTACACTAAACAAAGAACACGCTTCTATAATGGACGATCGCTGTCTCTGTCGGCTCACTTAAAGGAACAGTTTGACATTTTGGGAAATACACTTTTTTGGCTCTCTGGCAGAGAGTTAGATAAGAGGAGTGAATCCACTCTCATGTCTGTGTGGTAAATAGGAAGCGACCCAAAGTAGTTAGCTTAGCTTAGCTTAAAGACAGGGGGAAACAGCTAGCCCCGCCCCACCTGCCAGCAACTGGAAAGATGGCTGATTATCACGTTATGTCTTGTTTGTTTAATCTGTATAAAACCCGAAGTGTAGAAATGACGATGTGCTGTCGTACAGGGGGGTTATGTGCCAGACTACTTCTTGCTTCTGAGCAGTTGCCAGGCAACCAGTGGGGACTTTACTGGGAAGTTACTGCTCCCAGCCAAGAAATGGGACAGACATGAGAGTGGTATCAATCTTCTCATCAAACTCTCTGCCAGAAAGTGAATAAGCGTATTTCCCAAAAGGTTGAATTACTCCTGAATTAAGAGCCCACTCACTTTCACGCTGCCTTTGTTTTCTCTTCTGAATAACTTTTGGGTTTGTGTGAACACTGTATACTCATCTGACAGGACAGGAATACGGTCCAAGCTGTAATAAACCAGAATTATCCCTAAACTTCCTTCTAGCAGTGGAGATGTTGCCGTAGTGGGTGGTGTTGAAGCAAACTGTCAGTGAAGTCAAACAGAATGACAAGTAAATGTCAAGATAGCATTCATCTACAGCATATTGTTTAATAATGTTGCTGTGTGTATCTGTGTGTGTGTGTGTATGTGTGTGTGTGTGTGTTTAGGGACCTGCCTTGTCAAGTTTTAAATTGAACTCTGAGATGTCACAGCTTGTTCAGAGCCTGGCTCCAAAATCCAATGTGGTGTTTGACAAACGACGCCGCTGAAACGCTGGAGCAACCAAACAGGAGAAGAAAACAATCAAAGGATAAAGTAAAACAAGCAGGAAATAGATATGCTCATAAATCTCCTCCGGAGTTACGGATTAAACAAACAAGATATAACATGTTAATCAGTGAGCTCTGGAGGTGCTGCTAGGTGGATTTGTTTACCTTTGGACAGAGCTAGGCTCGCGGTTTCTAGTCTTTATGCTAAGCTATGCTAACTGTCTGCAACTTCTCTTCTAACTACCTGCCAGAAAGTGAATAAGCATATTTCCCAAAATGAAAAAACTATTCCTTTAAACTAAGCAATGAGAAAATCGGCGTATCTAGTGTGTCCCTAATTGGTTATATATTTAATTTCAGTAATTACAGACTGCTTGTACTTCTGATTATTGTATCAGGACTGGCAAAAATACCATGTTACAATAATACAACTGCTTCCATGCTACTGATTAGTGACTGTGGGAGGTGGAGAGCAACACATTGAAACCGTATCAATCATTCCCACCACCCCGTCACAACTTGTAGTCGTGGTGGGATTTGATGTTTCTCACATGCATTTTCCCCTCGAGTGTTGCAGAGCTGCGACTCACAAAGCGTGAAGGCTGTAATTAAAGAAAGTAGATTTGACACTTTTAGTGCTTTACCGTCCAGCATCTAAAAACTCAGACTTTTGATTTTATGACGTATGCGCGACTAAAACCTACTGCATATTCCTGAACAATAGTAACCACAGTAGAACTGTGAAGTCCCAATGTGATGGAACAAAACAAAGCAAGCCAATAATCAACAAGAGTAAAGGGAGACTTGTGCAGCTGGCTCATTAACAGTCACAGCTCATTTGGGCCGGCTTAATCAAAATCCAGAAACCATACTGCGCTCCCAACAAATTACTAATATTGTGAAAGCATAATGAGAGCAAAAACAAGGTGTCAGTTTAAAGCGAGTTCTAAACAAAGAGCTTTAGTCGTGTCCGTGAAGCTGAAGTGTAGAGCGGCGTCGTATTGAGGCGCCCTCCTCCACCACCCGTGATAGTCTGTCAGTGGTGGAGCATCTTGCCTGAAGCTGAGCGAACCAGTAACCACAGGCACTGCGGAGGAACGCTCAATGCAGCCAATGTGCACTTTTAAATTAGCACTGCTGGTTTTTAACTAATTTCTTCTTTTTTTCTTCCTGCTCTCTGCCAGTGTACAGCGGCTGTTGCTCTGCGTGACTTCCCTCCACCACAAATGTATTGCACCAAAAAAACACCTTCCGAACAACACTGGAAGGACAATTCAGCCAAACAGGTGAGTCAGGCTGCTGTGACACATTAAGCAAAACTCATCATATTTCCCATTGATTTGTTGTTATTAGTATTAACGAGACTAAATGTCTAAAATCACGCTAGCAGCTCCATGACGCTGTACTAAATGCTAACATCAGCATGCTAACATGTTCACAGTGACAATGTGAACATGCTGATGTTAAGGTATAATCTTTACCATGTTCACCATCTTAGTTTAGCGTATTAGCATGCTAAAATTTGCTAATTAGAGCTAAATACAAAGCTGCTGAGGCTGATGGGAACGCCATCAGCTCTGCAGGTATTTGGTCAGAAACCAAAGTGTCGGACACGTTAACATGTCGACCTGATGGTGGCGCTAGATGGAAAGTCAGAGGATCACCAAAGTCATGGCATTCATCCTCTGGGGACAATGAATATCTGTACAAAATGTAACGCTAATTATGCAATTTTGCATAATATATCTTTAAACAAGATATTAATGAGCGTAGTATATCGCTAAGAGAAATGTCAGAAGGTGTAAACAAATTTTTACTTTACTGGAAGTAAACAGTCATAAGTTTGATTCTAGTGAAGGAAATTACATTGCACTTATCTGTACACAGCTGTGGATGATAGTGTCAGCTCTGCTCATTAAGTATCACCATAGACGCACATAATTTTTCAGCTTGGCCTGAATAAAGGCAAAAATGTGTTCACATGCCAGCAATGGAGTGGGGGTTAATGGAGGGTCTGTAGAGACTAGAGCTGCACAACCAGTTAGCTGAAAACACAAAAACCTTCCAGCTCTGCGTGGTGATCTGTGTTAAAATGCAGCCAATAATATTCATAGATGGTTCGGGGGAACTGCAAAGCCAAACACAATACCACTCGGTTTATCCTGACAAGGACACGCATACACAGCTACAGCAAATACAAGCAAACATAAATCCCAGCAGACAAAAAGAAAGGTCATCCTTGTTTTAAGAGAAAAGAGGGTGTTTTCTGAATTTACAGTAAGCTACACAAATCAAAAGGGCTGTGTGATGTTGCTGTGGTTATAGTTGCAGAGACAAAGATCCCAAAGAGATCGCCCGAGATCTGGAGGGCAGATCCTCCTCTTGGAGTTTTCTCTCTGTGTTTATCGCACACACTCAGCCCTGTGGGAGGCCGAGGTCCGTCTTGGGATGGCAGCAGAGTCCCCCTCTCTGCTTCTTGGAGACAATAGCCGGGCTATTATATTATGTAAATTTCAGATCCGTCTGTCGGACTGCTGGCGATGATTAATTGCCATCTAACCGCGAGCCACAGAGGGACAGGGAGCTTTTTTATTTCTTTCTTTCTTCCGGCAATAGCGGGTGAAGTGGCAGTGATACATAAACAGTATACACATACTTTGTACATGAATGTCATGGTGATTGAAATGTTAAAATACGTATATATATATACACAAAGTAGTTTTAGATTATTATTATTATTATTTCTGTATTTTGCTGACATACTCAAATGATGCATTTCAAAGCAATAATTAAGGACATTAGACGACACCAGCGCTCAGCATCTAAGGATGCTTCCACACTGAACCAGTCTGGCTTGGTTTAATTGAACTCTCGTGCGTTTGCCCTCTGAGTTCGGTTTGTTTGTGGAGGTGTGAAAGCTGTCACTCAAACTCTAGTGTGGACTAAACAATCGCACCGAAGAGGACGGTCTTTGTTTGCTTCCAGCTGAACTCTGGTGCTTCGTGTTCTGAAAGCAAAGCAGAGCGACCGCAGGATTTCAGCAGAACTTCAAAAGCGAAACTACTATTTAATCCATCCAATATCACTCAAACAATCATCACCATAAAACCGACATAATACCTAAATTAAGACAAATGAAACAGGTTCTTTCAGACTTCTTGTCCATTTAAACCAGTTTGTTTAAGAAAATCAACTTTATTTTGATTTGCAGTTTGTAGTTAATCAAAATAAAACAAATCCCAGTTTTTGTGTTTCTGTTCATCGTAGTTAATATTTATGTTGAAATCAATATAGTGAATTAATTTACAAAGTAATACATTTAAATATGTGATTTAAAGGTAACTTAACCACACCAAGTCACTAACACAAAATTAGTCAATAGATGATTTAAGCTAAAATATATATTTTTTTACTATCAGTTATTTTTGTTTGTATTGAAGTGTATTTTATATGTACAGACAAAATACCGGTGTACAGGTGTTTCTGCGAGACTGAAAATGGCTGCCTGATGCTGGAAACTGGGCTGGTGAGAGCTGGGAGACTCAACCATACAGTAAACATGATTGTAGAGCTGCAAAGTTAGGTATTAATTCTCTGTGGGTTTGTCATGACAAGCGACCCCTTTCACATTAAATGCAGTTATTTTACTCAATGTTTATATAAAAATAATGTCAATACAGTTGATATTTAAAGTCTCTCCCTTTGCATTTTTCCTTTGTTTGAGAGGAGCAGATTTGTTCTCACCGAAGGGAACTACTGAGCGCACTTTCTCACCAAATTTAAAAGATTGCTTATTTCCATGGCAAATTATCTATGTGCATTCAAGTGTGTGGTTTCCAAATTACTGACTGATGTTCACAGCCGGCAAGCCCTGGTGTCGCGGCCTGCATACAGACAACCAACCAGAGGAGGGATTCAATCTGCACTGAATGTAAATGGAGGGAAATCACCTGCCTAATAGCCCTGCTGGAGACGATCTCTGTCTTAACACAAACGTTCAGACAGTGAACTGAAGATGGGATATAACTATACCTTTCTGTGAAGAAGGTTTTAGCAGGTGATTTTGAAGCATTGGCAGAGTTGGAGAAAATGCACTGTTGCTAAAATAGCACGAGCCTTTCAGTTAGACAGTCAATCCTACCAACCTGTTCCTAAGTCTGTAGATAAGACTGCAACAAAGAAACCAATTCTTTGTCAGCTACAAAGAGGGATGATACGGCCAGTATTAAGACTTTGGTTGCAACCGGCTGCTGTCGGTCATTGATTGATGGAGAAGTTAAGCAAAAAGTTAAGGGGAAAAAAGACATTCAGACATGTTTTAAAGAAACTGGTATGTGATGCATCTGGGACAAAGCCAAAGCCAGCACAGCTAAATCTTAGGCCATGTATCTCTACCAGAAATCACTGACCCTGCTAAAGAGGGGGAAAGCTGCTTTCAGGTGCATCAGGCTTTTATTCACAACTGAGAGTAAGGTGGTAAGAAAGTTGATTAATGAACGGAAGGTCATTCATTTCAGACAGAAAATAACAAGATAAAATTGCCGTTGTAGAGACTAGAAAGTAGTTATACTAATGTATAAGGTGTTACTAACAGCAGTTTGTGAACCTTCATGAAGTGTCGTTCACACATGCAGCGTGTCAGAAATAACTTTAGCCATTAACCTCATAAACAGCTCTTGTATAGACCTAGATTTGCACTGAACTGAATGTAACGGTGGAGCAGCAACAGACTGAACTGAAGACTGAACGCTGCGGCCGTATGAACGGTGAAGCGTTCACTTACTGTTGTATGTCCTGAAATGCATTTGAACAGTGACGCGATAATGTAGCTTAGAAAAAAGTGAACACACCACACAGTCAGTGACTAAGTGACTAAATCTAATTGGTTTGGCCACCTATTGAAATCTACTTTTAAAGTTATGAATATCAGTAAAAACAACTTATATGCGTGGATAAATCTCAGCCTTACCGATCAATGAAGCCAGTTTACTGCAGATGCAGACTAGAAACATATATACAAAAAATATATCAAGTAGGAGCGTTAGCAAGACTTTGGTTTAGCAGAGAGGCGGAAATGCAGACACACTTATCAATGGCGTTAAATAGCAGATATATACTGTAGGTATCAGTGAATATGTTGTTCCAAAAGATCAAGAAATTACAGTACAGAAATGTCCAACTAGGTCTGAGATAATTTACTGTGGCTCCATTACAGAGTTTAGTGCACCAGGGAGCGCTGACGAGTTTAGTTATTTTTGGTCACAATTTTTAAAAAAGGGGGGGGAGGAGAACAATTCGTGTTGTTTATGTTATCGAATTTTTTCAACTCCCAATTATCAGTATCTGTGGTAGTTTAAGGTTTTTCATCTCCTGTTTTATTTTGAAGTATTCTCCTTCCCTGGTGTGTCTTGTGGTTTTACTTCCTGTCTTTGTTTTCCCTCCAGTTTTGATTGTTGGCCCTTCCTTGATTGTTCGCACCTGTGTCTCGTTGTCTCACCTCCCCTAGGGTATTTAATCCGTGTCTCTGGCTCTGTCTCAGTTTTTGGATTCTTTGTCTCCCTTGGACCTTGGATGGATCCTGGATTTTGTAACTTGCCTGCTCCCTATTTGAACTGTTTTGCCACCTTGGACTCACTTCCCTGCTTCCACCACTACCAGCCAATAACCTATCTGCCTTTTGCCTGTTTGTTGCACGGTCTGCCTACCGGTCTGCCTGTACCTGCCTGTACCTGCCTGTAAACCATCAACCCCAATAAACACTGTAGCCATCTGGCTACTTCACCTCATACCACTTCCTGGTCATCTGCATTTGGGTCCACATACAACTACACAACCCATACGACAGTATCGGCCTCAAAAATCCAGTTTCAGTCAGGTTATACTAATCATGCACACTATAATTGGCATCACTGTAAAATTAAACCCATTATGTGACGGTGAAGGAAGCATCAGCACTTATTCAGTTCCAAACAGCTGATTTCTTCAGACGTGGCCCAAAACATACCTGAAAATATCTGATCTGACCCTTAAACCCAGAACCCTGAAATCTGATCTTTAACATGAGGTCGATCAGTGTCCTGAACAACACTGTGAAGACGAATCCCTCTTCTTTCTTTATCTTTCCTGAAATCAATACTTCTGATGAAAGACAGAAAGGTGCAGGTGTAACAAAGCTCTGTATGCTCTGTAATTCTGCTGACCACATAGCTTGATTTGGTAGACCGGCTGCATGAAGTTCACAGCTGCATTCACACTAAGAAGTACAACATGTATCCCCCACAGTTATTAGGCATGATACCTACACACACAAAAAAATCACACTCATTATTTTCATATTCAGATCCAGTAAAAAAAATCCATCAGCAGGGCTTTATTTCATGTAGACTGATGGACTACTATTTGATTTATTACCACAGTCGTTATTCTTTCATTTGTCTGAAGGCGGAGATTTATGCTTCTGTAAGTCTTTGACCATATTTTCACTTATAACTTCTAGCGTAAAGGATAGCTTCTTTTGGAATCATGCTAATGTGTTATATCACACAGCATTAGCTCCGCAATAAAAGACAGAATGGATTATTTTCAGTCCAATTTCTAACATATGTCACTAATAATACTGTGCAGTGAAGGGCGAAAAAATAAGTCTCATCACTCTGAAGTGTTATAGTGTATAGTGTTTTAGATTATTATTATTATTTCTGTATTTTGCTGTCATACTCAAATGATGAATTTCAAAGCAATAATTGATTCTCGTTACTCCATGGAATAACTGGGGGGTTAAAAGATCAACACAACTTGTCCCCGGACATTAGACGACACCAGCGCTCAGCATCTAAGGATGCTTCCACACTGAACCAGTCTGGCTTGGTTTAATTGAACTCTCGTGCGTTTGCCCTCTGAGTTCGGTTTGTTTGTGGAGGTGTGAAAGCTGTCACTCAAACTCTAGTGTGGACTAAACAATCGCACCGAAGAGGACGGTCTTTGTTTGCTTCCAGCTGAACTCTGGTGCTTCGTGTTCTGAAAGCAAAGCAGAGTGACCGCAGGATTTCAGCAGAACTTCAAAAGCGAAACTACTATTTAATCCATCTGCTGGTTGTGTAGGAAGTGATTTTATAATAAGCGATCTGTAGAAGCAGCAAAGCGTCGGCTCTGTACCAGCAGCCTGATTTCCAGTATAGTGACGTCATCTCAGACTGGAAATGAGCGTTTACAGTATATATACTATTTACCATGACCACACTCTTTCTCTAACCTTAACCAAGTGGTTTTAGTTAACTTAACCGTACTGATGAGAGAGAGAGAAAAGGCCGCAGTAAAAGAAGTGAAAGGCAAATGAAGGTATTATTTTTATTAGCTTGTTTTCTTGTTTGCAATGTACAAAACCAAGTTAATAGTTAATAGTTGAATGTTCAGCGAAGCAAAACTTCAGACTTTTGGAGGCTCCTTCCTGTTGGTCTCAGTTGTAGGCGGACTTTGGATGGATTCAGCGTTCGACTTACACTGTCGGGGGTCTGTTTCCTCGGTCCGGACCAAATGAACCGAACTGCAGGGGTGGGAGCACCTTAAACCTTTTCAGGTCCCGTATCCTGAGCACAGCGGTTTCCGTACGTCTGAGCTCCACCTGAATGTTGTCATGGAGCTGTCAAGTGACGTCACTCACATCGCAGTTTGGAGCGAGTGTCCTCGGCTACCTTCATGTCGGCTCAACAGTATCGACAGTGGGCATGATGGTGGGCTCAGCAGCCATCTGCTTCCTGCTTTAGAGGGGCCCTCTGCAGCCCTGATGGACCTCAGCTGAATGTTAATTAGGAAGGAAGCAAATTGTTGCCTGCGAAATGGTCACAGATGGGAGCTGCAAAATCAAGTGGAAGTCCAGCTGATATAATGGACTGGAATAATTACTGTCTCTTCTTCTCCCATGTTGGTGGAAATGACATTTTCTTGCAATTCTACCCAGTTTTATTTGTTGTTCATAACCTCCCACATTTTTACTCCACAATAAAGATGAATCTAAAACTGCTATTTTGTCTCAGGAGCTAGACATTTGCAGTTAATGTGTAGTTAAAGCGATAGAGCTGCATATTTCAGCAGCTCTGTCTAAGCCCCTCTGCTGTTGAAGCACATGGTGTTGGTTTGAGTGGGTGAAACTGGGTGGGTAATTATTTTCTTTCGGTCGTGGACACAGAGAGCTTTGGTTGAAGGTTGTTCTCTCACCGAGCTGCCGGCCGTTTCTGTGTGTTTGTCTGTTTCTTGACAAGATGAGTGGACCAAAATAATACCGAAGGAAAAAAAACAAGATACAACACACGAACAAACACTATGATTCAAAAACAAAACAACCATTTCATTATTTAACTACATAAGAGTGGAAGGGGAAACATTCCTTTCCACAGGAGGATATGAATGATAACGTGATATCCACTGGAAGAGAAGGGAATTGAATTGCACCTGCTGAATCTTAAAAATATAAAACAAAATGAAAAACATGCCAAGAGCTGCCTGAACAGATATGAGGTAGCAGACTCAACTTCAAACTCAATTTTTGCCCAGACTTCCTCTCATCAGACCTAATAAATCAAAATAGGTTTTTGTGTGTAGGCTGATGGAAACTAATACGGTTTAGTTATGCCGATGGTAAATTCATGTGCAGGTATATGAACTATAATCAGGTCCAGGAGCCGTTTTCACAAAACATCCTGAGGCTGAAAGAGCTCCCGGTGGCTGAGAAACTCCTGGTTTTGGTTGCAGTGGAATTAAGGAGGCTGTATTTACAGCAAAGTGTAAGAGAAACATGTACGAGCAACTCTCAAGTGATCACATGATTAATCACATGTATGCTCTGAGCAGGAACAGCCAATCAGAGACAAGGATTTGCCCAACATCTAAATGAAATCCTTAGATTTTAAAGCATGTGCATGCAAAAACATGTTTGTTTGTTTTTTAAAGTTTCTTAATATCTCCAGTAGCAATTAAATGCGAACTTAAAAACAATCCAATATATTTCTAAGACATAAACAGAGAGGTGCAGCTGGTGGAAGAGGTAAGAACGTGTTACCAAAACATGAAAAGAAATCATGTTACAGAGAGAATCTAGTACCACAGTGACAGGTGCTGACATTAAAGATGCACTGAAAGTGACTGCAAGCAAAGTCTCTTTATCACTCGAAGAAAACGGTGTAACATCTTACTAAATGTTCAAATCAATAATGCCGTTTTACACAAGGTGAGTGGAGTTTGTCTTCATGCATATCCCAACCAGACCAACACAAAAACAACAATCCTTCACACAAACGGATGCTTTTAGAAAAACTCAACACACTTTTTAAACAAGCCACCAGGGGACTTTGGGGCTCCTGAGAGTTCTGGTGGGCGACGTGGATGTAACACCAGCCGGCGTCTCCTCACCGGCTGATTATTTGGTGCCAGCAGCCAAGCCATCGACCTCTCACCCGTCTCTAACCAGGCCGCTTCTGGTGTCGGCTAATTATTCAAATTATTCCACGTCCTTAAAGCAGCAATCATAATGCAATCTTTGATTTAGTTTTATCCGACTGCTGTTCCTCCTCCAGCTGTATATTTCAACGCAATGACAGCGAGAAGACTTGTGACTCAGGCTGCTTGGCTAATATCGTCAGCGGTAAAATGAACTCTGCCTTTTCACATGGGCGCTTCGGGCAACAGATACGGTAGATTAAGTAAGAAAATATCCGTTGCATAAATGGAAATAATAAATCATAAACTATTGCTTCAGCCCTTACAGACAATGGCGAAAGCAATCCACATGCTAAGCGAGATGCAGCCCAGAGCCCTGCAATTAACTGAAATGGGCCGTGTGCATTTAATAATGTATTTAAACAGCCACTCTTCCACCCTCAGCTACTGAGCACGGGTCTTATTTACTTCACACTGATGTTTAATGTCATAATGTTAAGGCTGCCGCCACTCACTCCACTTACCCTGGAGGAAAAGGGAGATACTGTTAGAACGTCTCAGAAGAGAGTTGATTTGCATGAGTCGGTCTGAGCAGAATGAGTAATAACGATGGTTTTTAAAACGATTAAGAACAGCAGCAGTGGGAGTCTGTGATTCAGACTCTGCTCAGGCACAGAGTGGTAGAGTTTCACTGTTTGTGCTTTTGTTGTTTATCAAACTGCTAAAAAAAAGGGTGAGATAAAACATAAAGATGCAGATAAAACATTTGACTTAAGAATAAAAGCGATTTATCAAATGTCTTTTGAGTAATCGAACTTCTGATCATGTTTTGTTGTTATTGTAAATATCGTTGATCCTGATGATAAAACATTACAGAAGTTTTAGCCGAATATTCGCTTTGGCTTTGAACGTTCGACAGGATGTTACACCATTTTTACTGCAAACAACAATAATAAATATATTGTATGTTTATTTGCAATGTGTTACTCAGTGTAATGTTGTATATATATATATATATATATATATATATAACATTTTTAAACTTCATTTTATTTGTGTGAAATGTACCTTTATGAGATACATCAGAGAGAACAGATAGGGGAAATTTAGTACCACACTGTTGACTGCAGGCAATGAGGTTGTATGGAAACGCAGTCAGTGCAGCTTCATTCTTGATCCACAAAAACGTGATGTAACATCTGATCAAACGTTCAAATTAAATAATAGGCTCAAACTAATCTTCAGCTAATGCATTAGTCTAAAATCTGTCTCAGAAGGTGTTTCTGCACTGCAGTGATCTCGGATTAACTTTAAATCAATTTAAGAGAGAATTTTAAAGTCAGAAGAAATTGGATGAATAGCTTTTATTCACTTAAGTCCAAAATGTAACTTTCAGCAGTTTGATAAATATTAGCCCTGATCAAGTAAGGTTTCACTCCTAGCTAGGCTAATATGAGACTTTTTATTGTAAAATTCCCTCAGTGTTTCCTCGCTGGGTGCTTTTGATCCCAATAAAACAAATTAAAACAGAAACAGAAAACAATGATAGTGAAAGTCATCAGGAACAAATTAAAGTCATGAAAAACTGGAACAATAAAATAAAGCACCTGTGAGACAAAACGTTCACCTCTGGGGTCTGCGGGTACCAGATGAAGGTTCAGCACGAGTTGAAACACACAATAACAACAAACGCTGGACGGAGATCAGATCGCAGTTTGCATTTCGGTGAGCACACAGGAGCTGTGTCATGTAGTCTGTCAGGAACGGGAAGTGGATTCCATCTAACCAACAGCAGCTATCGGTGTGTATTTGTGACGACATGCGTGACCATCCGTGTCCTAATCCGTGTGTGTGTGTGTGTGTGTGTGTCAGCTAGATAAGATTGCAGATCCAATCATCATCTCTCTCTGTTGTCTGTTGTCCCGTGTCCAAAGTGAAATGCTGCCAAGTTTTCTTCAGTTTGACTGAATAAACACAAAATGTCAAAAACGTTGCACCTGAAGAAACTTTTCATTCTACTATTCTGTTTTTTTCTGAGACTGATTGGTAGCCATCAACAGGTGGTGTGTGTGTGTGTGTGTGTGTGTGTGTGTGTGTGTGACAGCAAGGATTGTGGGAAGTCACAAATGAGACACCTGTTCTGTCCTGCATGGTATCAGTGTAGAACAGAACTGGGGGGAGAGTAAAGTGTTAATCAGTCACTGCAGCCCCCAGCTGGACCCCCCAATGGCAAAGTGTAGTTAGAACTGTGTGAGGGAGTGAAAGGAAGACACAAAGACACCAGAATGGGAATTTGTTTTGTCTTCATTCTCATTGAAATCACAAAAAGTGTGTGTGTGTGTGTGTGTGTGCCATTGAGCTGCACACTGTAAGCTAATGCGTTGATGTTGTGGTGTAAATCCTGTATGACAGAAGATATCTGCAGGTGTTGATATCGTCCCTCAGGTTATGATCATAGTCTGTAGCCTGTCAGTGTAAATTAGGGCTGCACGATCTGGTAAAAACAAAAATCATATTGCGATTATTTTGACAGATATTAACGATGGCGTTCTGATTCACGATTAGTGGGAATGATCATTTCTGCATCACAGTTTTCCTTTTCTCTGAAAACAGTATTCAGATCCTGATGATGTGACTTTTGTTTGGTCGGTACCAAACAGACATGTTTCCGTCTGTCGGCCGCGGCGTCGCTGCAGCTCTGCAGCAGGTCATCGTAACGCTGCTTTGTCTCACATCTCACCTTCATCTGAAAACTGCAGCTTCTGCATTTGGATATTGCACTTGGCCACATTGCGATTTCGATAATATTTCGATGAATTGTGTAAATCCTGAATAAGCTACAGGTGTTTCAACAGATAGATTGGGGGTGTTTGGTCTGACCGTGTCCTGGATGTTGGATGGGCCTGAGCCATTCGCAGCACAGTAGGCAAGTACCAGCGTCTTGAATCTGATTGGAGCCAGAGCAGGGGGCGGAGGAGCGGTGTAGTGTGGGAGAACTTGGGGGGGTTGAAGCAGCCGGGAGAGAGGGGCTCTCGCCTGCCAGCTCGCTCCCTCACAGTGTTAAATGTCCATTTAAGCTACATATACGAGACGTTTTTAACAGCTCGTCTTCAGACGCTGTCTCCACAGATATCACCAAAAACTGTTCCTCTCTGGGAAAAACATGATGCACAATAGCTGCAGTAACATTTTAGATTATATTTCCGAACACAAAAAGTAGAAGGATAATTCAAATTTCACTTTGAAAAGCGAAAATGATCCAATTTCCTCACTTCCTGGTTTCTTTTCTGACTCTCGTGAAGGAAAATTCAAGCTTATCACAACCCATTTTCACACTATTCTAATAACCGCTGACAGATTGACAGTCAAGATTTGTGAAATCAGTCGGATGTAGAACGAGAACAAAACTTTCTTGGCAGCCATCAGGAGACACATCTGTGTCAGGTGGGAACGGACTGTGAACACACTGACGGCAGCACGGGTGAGTGTTTCACTGTCAGCAGCTGCAGCACGATGACGTCCATTTGCATGTAAAAAAACCTCTAACTAATTTATTAAATCTTCGTCAGGGGAGCAGGTCTAGATTTTCCTCGTGTTATGCTGACAAACGTTTAATATAATGTGACAACAGATCTGTTGTTGCAGCCAAAGGTCGTGCTTTTTATATCATTTTGCTGCCACAATAATCATCAACATCTATAGCTTAAGCTAAGCTAAGTCTTACATGTGTTGTTGCCTTTTCGTAACGTGGACATGTTGGTCCAAGCTCTTCCACAGTTGTTGATTTTTGATCATCTACATGTTCTCTAGGCAGAGAGTCAGTGAGCCTGAACCCCGCTGAGGCTTGTGACCGAGTCAATACTGTAACTGGACGACATAAAGCGATTCCCTCTCCATTAATGGACTGCCACTGATCTTTAAACCTTTATCTGAGTTGTCTTTATTTATTACCGTGCGCTCGCAGCAATTAGGCTTAACCAGCAGCGAGTGACTATGTTTGCCCTGGGTTTTGCCTCTCAGGCAAGTAGAGGTTGCCATATCTTCATACCTTTGTCATATAGTGTTCCCTGGTTTTATGTCATTCGACTCCCTCTTATTTGATATATTTTATTTAGTTGTTTTAACACCAACTTGTCTTTTTTTACTCTGTTATGCTGGGTTTTTTTTGTTGCTTTATTTTGATATTGCATTTATGTTGTAAAGCACTTTGTAATCTTTGTTTAGAAAAATAAGATTTGCTGTTATTGTTAGTATTGTCTTCATGGTGGAGGTTGTTGGGGCCCTTTGCAGCCCAAAGCAACTATATCACTTTGTCTCTGAAGAAGAGATAACAAATATCAAACCCCGGTCTCCCTCCCCGGTCGGGTCTGAACCCACCGGGTCGGTCTGGGTCTCGGTTTTAGGCCCGTGCAGAACTCTGCTTTGTTGTCTGCATAGCCCTCCATTTGACTGACTTTGACGTGATTTTTTTTTTTAAAGACGATACAAATTAAAATAGCCACTGATTATTAATTTGTATCTGAACAGATTCAAACTGAGTCTTGGATTAACACAACTAATTTCAAACAAACTAGATCCATTTCAGTTCAGCTTTCAAGAGCTAAAAGAAAAATGTATGCATGCTTGGCACAATGCTTCTGGTGTATTTTTAATTTTGTTTTGTTTATTCTCTTTTTAAGTTAGGGGATACATTTTCCAATAAATACAGAACACACAGTTACGTTAACAGTAGACATGATCTCGGGGGGAAAGCTTAAATCTGTCCGCTTTCCTACTGGAGGGCCCAATTACTCGACTTCACTGAGCGATGGCTCCGATCTGAGAGTCATCACATCCAGCTGACCTTCAGATCGTGCCTTCAATCTGCTTCTCAAAGTTTCCCACAGTCCCAGGGGTTTGGGTTTGTATCAGTACACTGACTCACATGAGCCTTGGGAAGTCCCAGTTAGCGCACAGACAGAGCAGCCGGTCTGATGATTTGCAAGGAGTCAATAAACTATCTACGACCACAAGGCTTGTTCTGAAAAGCTGGATGGGTTAGCGTGTGGTAAAACTGGATTCCAGCAGTCAGGGTCTCAGTGTAATGCAGTCACATACTGTAGCACTAAATCAGCAGACTGCTGCTCAGACGTAAACACAGACAAACCTTGACAGTCAGTCCTAGTTAATTTCAGTGGAATAATAGAAAGTGACGTTGTTGTATTCTCGTGGTTGGGCTTTTATTGTTGCGGCAGAAAACAATGATGGACTGCAGCAGAAGAAAACTGAAATCTAAAAACAAATATTTGTGAATTGCCTGCAGGACATCTTCATTTAGCTGAACCTTTTTTGCATTAGTCTCAAAAAAATGCCACTTTATTTCATCGGTCAAAATATAAAATTGAACTCTTGTCTTATTTGATCACCACATAACCATTAACCAACATTATTGTTTGTCAGCCTTTGTGCTGCCATAATTATGGATATAAATCACAAAACAAATCAAAGTTTGCTGTATGACTTTAGACTGCAGCATATGTATGTAAAACTTGAAAACCATAATTGCATGTGCTCACACATATTAAGTGCCTTGTGCAAGGGCCAGCTGTTCAGGGAACAGAGCGGACAGATGTGCGAGGAGGGAGGTGGAATTTGTCCTCTGTGAGAAAAATGATGGTTTCATTTCTAAAACGGTGATTATGAAATGTGCCTCCTTCCTGAAAGAGAAAGTGATGTGATGAATGCTGAGTCATCAACATGTGTTGCAATAAACCAATGTTCAGCAAAAAGCTCAGGCGCTGCAGACACAATGCCTCTTGGTTTCCTGTGTGTGTGTGTGTGTGGGTGTGTGTGTGTGTGTAATAATGACAACTTTTAAATTTATCATCATTTATTTGTAAAATGGTAGCGAGGCAGAGGTGTGTCTGAGTTTCACTCAATGAATGTTTGTATTTTAGTTAACTGTAACCGCGATCTTTCCCTAACTGGAACCGTAGTTGCCATGATGTGCAGATATTATAGAAAGCGTGAAGTTGTAAAACATTGTCATTGGATGCAAAAGAACATTGTCATTTATCATTGTCTGGCGTTTCGCAGAATCATCCAATTTTATTATTTTAAGGGGAAGTTTCACAGAGAGGATCGCCCTGAATGCACTCCCACCTGGAAGCTGCCCAGCGCCACTCGAGCGGTCGGGGTTAAGGGCCTTGGTGGTGATGAGGGAAGGGCAAGCGCTGCTTTTTCACTTTCCCCTCCCAGATTTATCTGGCCGGTCCGGGGATCGAACTGCCAACCTTCCAAACACAACCCCGCTTCGCAAACCTTGAGGCCAATATCGCCGTTCGTGTCTGGCAGTAGGTTTGGATGTGTGGGTATTGAAGTTGATAGTTTTTAAATTATGTTGCGTCCTGCTCCCATCTCAGTTCCAGTGCTACCAGCGGTGCAGATTACATATTTAATATACTGTAAATTTTCTGACCAGTCAGCATCAATGAAGTTCATCTAATCTATATTTCAACAGTCGTCCATTATCCGTCTTCAATCCGTCTAAAAGTAATTTCGGCACCATCGGTGAAGCGGTAGGTGTTTGGTTTGTGATCATCTTACTCCTGATGATCGTTTCGTTAAAGTCTTAATGTCACCACTCACTGTTTCCAACCGGTACTTCCTCAGTGGAAGTATGTCCATGTTTAAGGCTTTGGTATCATCTGTGGATGGGGAAGTGTTTTGAACTTTATTAAATGGGCTTGTGCTTGTGTGTGTGTCTGAGAGGAAAACAAGATGCTCAACATGATTCAGAGAATGTGTGAAGGTTCAGTTCCCAACACGTATCATTAAGTCGGTCATACCCCTTTAAGCCTAACGTGGAATGAAGCTGATGTGAGTGCTGCTGCTCTTCACAGCTCCGCAGGGCTGAGATAGCTCCACTGCATTTCATGCTTTCAAAGTATATCCACTTATAGAACCATTCTTACCCAAAGAGATAGCCAGTAGAATGGTTCTTAACAGGTTTCTGAAGAACAATTAAATTTATAGAGCTAATAGTTTTTATTTTATTAATCAACAATTATAACGATTTTAATCCAAACTCAGGTAGATGTTATTGATTTGTGTACACATTTCCAGTCAGGGCTGTTATGATATGACAGATATGGATTCTTTTTCTACAAAAACACCAGGGAACTTGAGGAAAACTTTGAGTTTAATGTTCACTGTACATGAGTATATGTTTTGTGCAACTTCAAACGCAAACACCGAGAAGTTAAATTCCAAGTGAAGGACTTTGTTTTAGTTTCAAAGAACAACTCTTTTCCAAAGACAGTTCTGCTATAACACTTTCTGCTTGGAAAAGCCTTTTCAAAAAGTCTCCTTTTCACGCGGCTCTCAGTCACTGTGTGCTTGTTAGAAGAGTCAGAGCGATGTCTCCCAGTCGTAATGATTTTTCTGCAACAGAGGAAGGATTTACTGGATCATCTATCCAATGAAAACAGGCAACAAACAGCAGCAGGCTGATCTCTTCATGTTGTGGCATTCATTCTGCTTCTGTCTCTGTTTCATCCACTGTGTTCTTTTCACATTTATTTCCCATCATTCTTAGTCTCCATGTATCTGCATGTCTATTTTTTAAATTATGTACACCCCCACTGTTACTCTCTCACTCCATCTCTGTCTCTTTATGCCTCTCTACATTTACTTTACAATGTCTTAATGAATAATGGAGCCAGCTATTGTCCTGCTGTTATTGGTGCCTCGTCATTTGCTGACAGAAAGTAAGACAGTATATTGTCTCTATTAGAACATTTATTCATTCTCAGTAAATGGGAAGAACCCTAACAACTGAATTATAAGAAAGAATTAATAATCTCGTTTTTGCTAATCACTGCACATGGCGAGGGAAATTTAATTACCTTCTGTGTAATTAGAGCAGGACATCCCGGTGCAGCCTGTCTCCTGTTCAGATCACTGAGATTCGCAGTTAACGACTCAATGCTTTTGGCATTAAAGAGCTCTTTGAACAAAGGAACCTGCTCAGAAATGTCCTCTCCTTAAACTATAAACTATGTTGTAATAGTTGAGTAGGGATGAAACAGAAACAAGCCACTTTATTTTACCAAGCTGTTTGCATATACTGAGGATGTTTTATGAGTCTGTGGTGGCCGGTGCTGTCCTGTATGCTGTTGCATGCTGGGGCAGCAGGCTGAGGGTAGTGGACGCTAAGAGGCTCAACAAACTGATCCGTAAGGCCGGTGGCATTGTGGGGGTGGAGCTGGACTCTCTGGCGGTGGTGTCAGAGAGGAGGATGCTGGGTAAACTACACGCCATCTTGGACAGCGTCTCCCACCCGCTCCATGACGTGCTGGTCAAACAAAGGAGCACCTTCAGCGGAAGACTCATCCCCCCACAATGCACCACAGAGCGCCACAGGAAGTCATTCCTGCCTGTGGCCATCAGACTCTTTAACTCCTCCCTCTAAGTGTCAGTCTGTTTGACCCAAAGTCAATGAACTGGACATTGATCATTAACATCTCTGCAATACTTGATTAATTGTGCAATATTCTCTGTGTACTACTCCTGTGTAATATTTAGTTTTCCTATGTTAGTTTTTCCTATTTATTGATATTGATATTATTCATACCTCCATTACTGCTGTGCAATATCTTAATAATCTCAATAAGCTACACTTAACTCGACAGTACATGCACCACTGCTTATTACTTATATTATTACATTGTATTATTATACTGTATTATCATCATCAACCGGTAAACCCACTTGGTACTTCACACTTATTTTATCTCATACTTAAACCCACCTGGTACTAAATTTATTTTCTGACCTGTATTATAGTGTATCATATCGTTTGCTAGTACTTTCTCCTGTGTGTGCTGACGTAAAGAGTTTCCCTTCGGGGATCAATAAAGGATTTCTGATTCTGATATACTGGCTTTTATTGGGAGCATATCGCTCAACACTCAGTGGCCACTTTATTAGGTACACCTGCACACTCTCATGCGGTCCGATACAACTGTTTTTCCTGAAACTTTTGATGCCTATAATTTTCAGCTTTTGTTGACACTGTCGTAGAGGTGTTAATTCGGTTATCTTTGTTTTAGCATTGAGGTCATAGTTTCAAAGTTTTGTCCTTCTCATTTGCATTCATGAGGGGGGCAGAATATTAGGAGCACTCCTCAATAAAACATAATCCAGTACAACATCACCAAAACATCCCAGGTGAATCTGCCAGATACGTCTTCTGTTGCTTCCCGCCTCAAATGTTTTCAGAAACACATTTTAGTGTACCGTTGAGCTGTGATTTGAAAAAGTTCGTGACCAGGCCGCCATTTTTTTTCCTGCGGACCAAGCAGCGCCCCAACTTGCATGTGTCGCTCAGCGCTACGTCACACGTTTCGTTGCTCTGATGATGCCAGGCCGCCAAAACTGAACAGAAACTTAGTAAAGGTAGAATTATGGCAGAGCTGTTGTATTGGATTGCAACAGATTGTACAGGCGTACCAAATAAAGTGGCCACTGAGTGCATATCTACACAGTGCTGCAGTACTCCAAGCAGTAATACAGGAGAGGAAGAACCATTGCCACGTGTTTTGATCTGTCAGTTTCACATATTGAAATAATCGTGATTGTAATCGGTCTTTTGAACCTACAAGAGAAACTTCCAGTATTTGTAGACTATAGTATAGTTGAGTCTAAATGGAGCCATCGTTAATATTATTAGTTATTAGTGGGCAGCCTAGTGGGCAGCCCCTCCCGTCTCTGCCCGGGCCGTGTGTGCGTGATGCCTTCAGGAACGTCTCCGGAGCTCGTAAATAGAAAAATGAACAGATTCAAAGTAAACAAACAGAAAACCTTATTAATCCAACAGGCACCACAGAAAACGTTATTAGTTCATTACAATAGAACTGAGAAATATGACTCGAAGAATAAGGAATTGATAACATTTCATTAAATTAAGGCTGTAAATAATTACACAAACGATTTGGGATAAACAAAGAACCAAAAAAGTTAATTACTACAAACAAAACAACACAGCGTGAAGGTTTTCTCCAGAGTGAAAAGTTGTACCGATCATTTTTACATTAAACAACGTGTCAAAAATTAACTAAACATTTTAAAAGTTACTTCACATTTTTAAACTGTCGGACAGAACTAACATTTTTTTAAAATATGTTTTAAATATTAGTAAAATATCCGCAAAGCATCTTGTAGGAAGTTAAATAGGAGATACCATTTTTGAAAATACTCCAAAATGTTAATAAAATATAAAAAAATATATAGAAATATCTGAAAACCATTCGTAAATTATCAGAAAAATGTAACGAGAACATCCAAAAGATATTAGTGAAATGTAACTTTGACTTGACTTTTATTTAGTTTAGTTGTTGTTTTATTTATTTTCTTATTTATTTACATGATTTTAATAAAGAATCACAGAAATAACTGAAAATGAATTTGTGTTTTCTTACTGCTCTTTCCATGAAAGTCATGTTGACAAAATGACGCGTTCTCAAAGCGGTGTGATGGATCATATTCATCATATTTATCATCTGTTCCCTTTAAGATGAAACAGTGGTCTGACAGAGCTCCACCCCCCACCTGACTCACCTGAGACAAACCAGGAGACAGTCAGTTCCTGTTCAGTTCTCAGTGAGAAGAGACGCAGCGACAGACAGACGGTAAGATTCACCTTCATTACAAAGCTGTGACTTCAGCTGAGGGAGGACAGTTACAGGGGGGAGTACTGAAGAACTGAAGCACTGAAGTAGAGAAATACTTCAACTGCAACCTGCTGCTGACTGAAAAACACTCAGAGACTCAAAGTGAAAGTAACTGAGGCAACTTTCTACAGCAGGGAGGGGAACACAACTGACTTCCTGTTGTAACGTGCTGTCTGCTGTGTTTCAGCTTCACTCAGAGACAAAATGGCTTCCAGATCAGAGGAGGAACTCTGCTGTCCGGTCTGTCATGAGGTCTTCAGAGATCCTGTTCTTCTGTCATGTAGCCACAGCTTCTGTAAAGACTGTCTGAAGAGCTGGTGGAGAGAGAATCCAGCACACGAGTGTCCAGTTTGTAAGAGAAGGTCTTCAAGGTCAGAACCACCTTTAAACCGGGTGTTAAAGAACCTGTGTGAGGCCGTCTTACAGGACAGAGATCAGAGAGCTTCAGAGGCTCTCTGCAGTCTGCACTCTGAGAAACTCAAACTCTTCTGTCTGGACCATCAGCAGCCAGTGTGTGTCGTCTGCAGAGATTCAGAAAAACACAGCGACCACAGATTCAGACCCATCGATGAAGCTGCACGACAACACAAGAAGGAACTTCAGGAAACTCTGGAGCCCTTAAAGAAGAAGTTACAGGTTTCTGAACAAGTTAAAGTGAAGTTTGGTCAAACAGCAGAACACCTGAAGGTCCAGGCCCGACACACAGAGAGGCAGATTAAGGAGCAGTTTAAGAAGCTTCACCAGTTTCTAGAGGAGGAAGAGGAGGCCAGGATGGCTGCACTGAGGGAGGAAGAGGAGCAGAAGAGTCAGGTGCTGAAGGAGAAGATGGAGGCTCTGAGCAGAGAGATAGCAGCTCTTTCAGACAAAGTCAGAACCAGAGAAGAGCAGCTGAGAGCTGAAGACGTCTCATTCCTGCTCAACTACAAGGCTGCAGTGGAAAGAGTCCAGCAGCGCCCCCTGCTGGAGGATCCACAGCTGCCCTCAGGAGCTCTGATAGACCAGGCCAAACACCTGGGCAACCTGACCTTCAACATCTGGAACAAGATGAAGGACATGGTCTCCTACACTCCTGTGATTCTGGACTCAAACACTGCGGATCCAAACCTCATCCTGTCTGAAGATCTGACCAGTGTGAGAGGAGGAGAGAAGCAGCAGCTTCCTGACAATCCAGAGAGGTTTGGTTCTTACTGGTCTGTCCTGGGCTCTGAGGGCTTCAACTCAGGGACTCACAGCTGGGAGGTCGAGGTTGGAGACAGTACAGACTGGAGACTGGGTGTGTTAGCAGAGTCTGCCCATAGAAGGGGACTCATACTGTCTGAATTATGGGGAATATTGTTATATAAAGGTCAATACTCAGCACGCTCACCATCAGCTCCATCCACTGCTCTCCGAGTGCAGAAGAAGCTCCAGAGGATCAGAGTGAATCTGGACTGGAACAGAGGAACGCTGTCGTTCTCTGATCCTGATACTAAAAGACACATACACACCTTCAGACACACTTTCACTCAGAGGATGTTTCCATACATTATGACTGGGGCTGAACTGCAGATATCAGCAGAGAAGGTCTGTGTGACAGTGGAACAGAGCAGTTAGAGATAAAGAGGATGATTATATTTATGATGATGTTTATTTCTTAAAGGGAAAAGTCTCTGAATTGAACCTGTGAAGCTGCACCTGTCCTCCTGCTGCCTCATTATTCCAAACGTATGTTGATCTTTGTTTCACTTACTGTTTTTCATTGGTTTTATTTCTTTTTCTTGTTATTTAGTTCGACACTTTTAGTTTCTGTTGTCGACCTTTTCATATGTGAAATGATTTCACTGTTTCTATATGTTTGCTTCGTTTAGCCTTTTCTTTTTTATGGATACTGTATCATTTGAAATAATTGTCCATGTTTTATTATTTGGACTGGTGTGTGTGGAGCCATGAAGAGCAGCAGCCACTCTGTGAAGCTGATGAGGATCCAGATAAAGAAACAACAATCAGTTTATCAATAGCTGCATGTTTGAGCGGCCAATCATTGTTCAGATCCAACAGCCTTCATTTTAAATTCTCGTCCAGATTATAAAGTTTCCAACATTAAAATCAATGTTTAATTACATGTATGAGATGTTGACAATATATAAAATATAAGTTTCATAGGTGGACGTCGCAGTTTGGGTTCAGACTTTATGTAATGTTGGTGATTTAAGAACATAAATTAACATTAATACTGAATGTACATGAATTTCTATATTTCTATCTTTTTCATTTTATTATGGCATATTTTCTCCTTATTACTAGATATGAAATTATTCCATTCTTATAAGAAACTTTTCTTGTTATTACAACATATCACTTTGTCTTGTTATGTCACAAAAATGCTGGGGGTTTTTTTTCTCAAAACCAACGTATCTCAGTAAAACAAACTTTTCATGTAATAACATGATAAGCTGAAAATGTTCAAGAAACTGAGTGTGACATAATTTCTAAAGATTTCTCATCAGTAGAACGGCACTCAGTACCTGGAGGAAGAGATACTCAGATCCTTTACTTAAAGTGGTGTGAAAAAGTGTTTGCCCCCTTCCTGATTTCTTTTTTTTTTTTGCATGTTTGTCAAACTTAAATGTTTCAGATCATCAAACAAATATGAATAATAGTCAAAGATAACACAAGTAAACACATAATGCAGTTTTTAAATGAAGGTTGTTATTATTAAGGGAAAACAAAATCCAAACCTACATGGCCCTGTGTGAAAAAGTGATTGCCCCCTAAACCCAATAACTGGTTGGGCCACCCTTAACAGCAACAACTGCAACCAAGCGTTTGCGATAACTTGCAATGAGTCTTTTACAGCACTGTGGAGGAATTTTGGGCCACTCATCTTTGCAGAATTGTTGTAATTCAGCCACATTGGAGGGTTTTTGAGCATGAACTGCTTTTTTAAGATCATGCCACGGCATCTCAATAGGATTCAGGTCAGGACTTTGACTAGGCCACTCCAAAGTCTTCATTTTGTTCTGCTTCAACCATTCAGAGACCCCACAACAACATCCAAAGAACTGCAGGCCTCACTTGCCTCAGTTAAGGTCAGTGTTCATGACTCCACCCTAAGAAAGAGACAAAAATGGCCTGCATGGCAGAGTTCCAAGACGAAAACCACTGCTGAGCAAAAAGAACATTAAGGCTCGTCTAATTTCTGCCAGAAAACATCTTGATGATCCCCAAGACTTTTGGGAAAATACTCTGTGGACTGACGAGACAAAAGTTGAACTTTTTGGAAGGTGTGTGTCCCATTACATCTGGCGTAAAAGTAACACATAATAAATGAATCCGATTGAGATGCTGTGGCATGACCTTAAAAAGGCAGTTCATGCTCGAAAACCCTCCAATGTGGATGAATTACAACAATTCTGCAAAGACCCTAACCCCACAGCACTGTAAAAGACTCATTGCAAGTTATCGCAAACGCTTGATTGCAGTTGTTGCTGCTAAGGGTGGCCCAACCAGTTATTAGGTTTAGGGGGCAATCACTTTTTCACACAGGGCCATGTAGGTTTGGATTTTGTTTTCCCTTAATAATAACAACCTTCATTTAAAAACTACATTTTGTGTTTACTTGTGTTATCTTTGACTAATATTTAAATTTGTTTGATGATCTGAAACATTTAAGTTTGACAAACATGCAAAAAATAAGAAATCAGGAAGGGGGCAAACACTTTCTCATACAACTGTGTGTAAAGGATTTGAGTATTAATGTAAAGCAGGATGTTGCTGCTGCAGCTGGTTGAACTGGAGCTCATGTTGAACTGGTTTGGATTGCAGCTGATGATGCTTTTCGTTCTGGATCCATCTGCTGATTCTTTTCTCCATCGATCGATCGATCGTTTGGTTTGTAAAACTTGTGAAAATAGTGAGAAACGCCGTCATGACAACCCAGAGCCCAAAGCGACGCCTTCACCATGTCGTTGTGTCCGACCGACAGTCCAAAGCTCGACATTATTAACAAACATTACAGTTATTACAGTCATTCAGAGGAAAAGCAGCAAATCTGTACATCTGAGAAGCTGCAACCGGGAAATGTTGGTATTTTTCTGGCAAAAATCCCAAACATTTCATGATCATCAAAACCGTTGCCAATTCATGTTCTTTAAATAAATTCATCGACTAATTTTTGTCTAATTTATAAAGTAACTAGTAACTAAAGCTGTCAAATAATTGCAATGGTGTAAAGTACAATATTTCCCTCTGAGATGTAGTCAGTACAAGCAGAAAATGGCATGAGAAGAAAATACTCAAGTAAAGTATTAGTACTTTTAAAATTGGTACCAAAGTTCAGTACTTCAGTAAATTTTTTTAGTTACTTTCCACCTCTACCTGTTTTGCTTTCTGTGTGTCTCGTAGGATTTAAGAAATTCCTATCACTCTTTCTCTGGAGCTCTTGTTCACTCACTCACTAATGCTTTCTGTTGCTCTCTCGCTCTTTCTGTCTCAGGGATTTTTCACTCCCCTTTTCTCTTTATCTATTTCATGATTACACTCTCTCTCACTTTTCTCATCTCGTTGCAGTCCAAAGATCAAATGTTTTATCAGACTTGTGCAACCGTTGGGGAGGCCTGTAGGTCTGCAGCCGACGGTAGTGAGTGGGGGAAGTAATACGGGCAAACCATTGTTTTCCACATGACCCCCCCATGACTTTCTCTGTGTCTCCCTCATCCTGTCTCCCTCTCTCCATTGTTTTGCTTTTCCTTTTCATTTCTCTGTCTGTCTGCCACCCACTCTTCTCATTGCTCCTGACCTCTCCTGCTCTCAGATAGGACTGGGTCCCGCGGGTACAAAGCCAAGTAGTCTCTTCCATTACAAGTCCAGGACCTGACGTACATCATCACTTTGCCTTCCTTCTTTGCAACCTTTAACTCTCCCTCAGCCTCCTCTGTGCCTCAGTTCCAGGATTGGAGACACATCTCCCAGGAATTACACCATTTTCTCGCTCAGTGTCCATCTTTTTACTTCTCACTCTCATGAAACATTTTGGGCCAGATTTACTGCTGCTCTTGTGCTGTTTTTTCAGGCGCAGATATGAAACATTGTGCCCCAAAAATGTGGTGTATTTAACAGACGCAGCAGGCTGGAGTCACAGTCTGTGTGTGATTTCAGCGAGTGTTTGCAGGGTGTGTCTCACTCCTTGTTGCAAATGCATTCAAGGGCACAAATAACACACATTTCTTAACAGCATATAAAGATCAGAATGTGAAAAAAGTCCAAAGCACCCATCCCTCCTGTTTCTCATACTTTCGTCCTACTTTTCTCCCTTTTCACATACACTCAGATTATTTATACGAAAAAAGGAGGATGGGACATGCAGAGGTTGGTTAGGTATTTGGATGGATTTACTGATTGGCTAGTGCAGCACCTTGGTGGATGATTGTCTTTTTCTTTGTAAATCTGGTTTCACGTCTTTACTTCCTTCATCTACACAGTGGTGCTCTAACCATATTTCCTCTTCTCTCCTAGTCTTCGTACTTCCTTGTTTTTGTCCCTTTCTCCTGTAGTGGCTCCTTTGCTGTGTCCAGCTAGCTGTGATAGAGATGATGAGCAAGGTTTTGACAGCAGTGAATGTGAAATCAGTGTGCCACATCCACATTTGCATCTTCTGTTTTAGTGACTGGAGCTTGTTGCTTTCTGTCCCTCAGTTCCTGCCCTGCCAGAGGGGTAAAGGCAGCGACACCTCGTTAGATACATATCCCTCACTCTGCTTCGAAAATCTACAATACAGAGACACAGATTCCCATTTGGAGAAGTCATTGCAATTCATTGAGGCCTGAAATTAATTTCATATGTCTTTACAAGAGAATCCAGCGGGGCAAAGAGGGGGAGAGCAGAGCTGAGAGAAACTAGAGGCAAGAAATTCACTGACGTACACGCATGGATAAGCATGCATATTCATAATCAGGATAATAGTACTGCACTGTACTGTGTGTTGGAACAATATCATCTCGGAATAACAAAAAACATGCCGGACCAAAACTTTGTAGAGGCAACACAATTACCTCCACAGAAAGGCAGCACTGATGCAATTTGGTTACATCACATGAGCTGAACCGACTACAGCTCCAACAGGGCGTCCTGGTTCCCTGGGGGTTCGAAACGCTGATCATGTAATCACAATGTCTACTGTCATAGAAATGCTCACAAAAAGTAGTCAAAAGATGTCATGATGACAGAGGTTTGGTAGAGTCTACAGCCATGCTGTTAATCAGTACAGAATGGAGCAGAAGATGGCAGCCAGGAACATTTAGTTAGATGTCACACCATAACTTATTTCAGAGACCTGTCACACACGCCTGTAAGGCGTCAATAGGTACAAGTGTTAGCATCACATTAACAAAGCTACATATAAGCGTACCACATCACCTACACTTGATCTCAGCGCTCTTGGACAGGAAGACTGAATCTGTACAATACTGCACATGGCATCCAATTATTTACTGTGTAGCAAATACTCAGATGCTAGCAATGTATGCAAACTCTGCTGAAACTTTTTTTGAATGGAAACGCTGCTCTGCGGGGCTGTGGATGATGTATCCCTATCAGATCCACTAGTTCTGACTCTCTGCCAGTATTTCCTTCTGAGCACTAATCAATTGTGTAATTAATTAACGAGACAGTGCAATGTTAAAATATACTGTATGTATGTATAGTGAATAATGACAAAAGACAGAGAGTGATAAATGAAATGTAACCTTTAATATTTCCCACAAAGACACAGGAAGTGTTTTTACAGCAGAACTGCCAGTAGAAATGTAATTCCTGGCGATGTGGGGCTGTTTTGCTTTGTTTCCATTTGCAGCACTGTAATTCCACTAATTTCATTATTAAAACTTCTGCACAGTCAAATCAGAACCCGTTTTAAGTTGGGGCTTTGTGTTGATTAGTTTCAGTCGATTTTCACTTATTTTGGTTTGTTCAATTTTTTCACTTGCAAGTGTACAAGTGTAGTGAGGCAGATTGTTTTTCTAAATCTTGTTCTGTAGTATTTGCACTTGTGTTATGGCGTATTGAAAAGAAGACACTTCTATAATCCAGCTTGCAGTGTTTTGTCTTTTCTCCATCTTGTCAAATTGAGAAAACTCTTAAACTGTTGAAATCAACTCACCAGATCTGTTCTGTTCCCCCCGAGCTGTCTTGTTTCACTGCTTCCTTTGTTGCTGTTCAAACTGGTGAGACCAAATTTTCTGTTTTTGAAATGCTTGTTCTTGGCAGTCGCTGAATAGAACAGACAAATAATTCAGTCAGAGGGAGAAGCCAGCCTTCAACTGGGAGGAACAGGAACAGGAACACCACAGAGAAGATTGAAAAGATGGCCGAGTGAGGAGCACCTACACAGATGATCAGTGACAGGACAGAAAGATTGACTAGACAGAGTAGAAAGAAATGTAGCAAAGAGATAAGAGTGACAGACATGAGGTGACAAAGGGCAACTACAGATTCTGTATTCTGACTTGATGAGTTATCACTGTAGTTTAATGCCATTTTAGCTGTGACACGATTACTTTAAATTGCGTGTAAATTCTTGTAATTCAGAAAACAACATGTGTCCATAGATATTGCAGTATACAGTATTAATTAGCAACAGTACATGCAAACTAATAGATTCCCTAAATCAGTTCTGAAATCACTTGATAGAAACTCATGTGAATACACAGGATTATAATGTGTTACAGTCAAAGTAACAAGACAAAGAGACTACAGCCATGCTAGCAGCTCTAACAGCAGCAGCTTTGTGCTAAATGCTAATATTAGCATGCTAACATGCAGAACTTTTAACCTGATGATGGCTATAGATGAAAGGTCAGGGGATATATCTTTTTATTCATCTTCTGTGTGTACCGACATTCAGGGGCAATCCATCCAATAATATTTCATCCAAAACCAAAAATGACAACCTGCTGGTGGCACTAGATACAAAGTCAGGCGATCATGAAAGTCATTCAGATTCATCCTCTGCGTAGTTATCTGTACCAAATGTGGTGGAAATCCATCCTTTAGTGACGGACCGACCAACCGACAGACCACCTTTGCCATCCATAAAGCATTTATGATTTATGGCTAAAAATACCCTCCAAAATGACCTGGACACAATCTGTAGTGGCCAGGTAAAGTGTCTTCACTTCTGTTTGGCTAAATCTTGATAAGATGTTAAAGGAGTGAAGAGGTAGAGAAAAGAGAGAGACAAGATCCGAGAAGAAGGGTCGTAGAGAGAAATCAGTTCCTGACGACGTGCACGTGCGAGGGCTCATCGTTTCATCAGGTTACCACTACAAGCAGAGCTCCATCATCAGCATCTGTAGCAGGACTGGGCAACAAATTATTCTCCGTTAGACATTTCAAAAAGGTTTTTTCTCAGAAGTAAATCAGAAGTGATAGTTTATTCAGATCAGAGTCTTGGTTGGTTATATAGAGAGATAATTACTGATAAATAGTATCAAAAACAGGGTTTGATTTCATGAAAATCTGACGCATTATAACTTGAATAAAACTAACTTTCTTGTTTGCAGAGCTCTGTCTCAGCCGGACATGTGTTTGCTTTTCATCCCCAGGAGACTCGATGTTTTGAGAACAGCTTGTCCCTGTTTTTATGCTGCAGTTACAATCCAGGTATCACCTGTAGATGCGTGCATTTTAATTACAATATAATCTGACCAGGAGATCTCACTGTATATTATAGTAATAATGCTTTGTGCGCTCACAGCAAATCTATACAGCCTCAGTTAAAACTCTGCTCGACAACATTTACTACTACAACAACTCAACCCGCTGCACAGAAACGTCTTCCATTCCCTGGAGCCCCCGTCTGATGCATGTCAGTCGCACATCATTACACCCCCCACCCTCAGATCCAGCTCTCCCAGAATGTCATTGGTTAAAATAACCCCTGTGTGTGTTTGAACAGTCAGTGTGATCCAGTGTACCTCCGCCCTTTACACAAAATATCATAACCAAACATTTAGTCGAGGCAGCTTTGTGAAAACTGTAAAAGTTGCAGCTTAGCTGTGGCCCGGCCCTCGACCTGCAGTTGGGAATCGTATTATGTGAAGCCATTTTCAATGTCCTACTTTTCACAGCGTGCACTGCATGAAGCTTGGACTTCCTGTTGCTCTCCTGCTTCTGAATGATTTGGAAAGCTAAAATTCCTTACTCCACAACACCTTGAATTCTTTGGAGCCGTGACTTTTGAGTCAAACTTTAACCACTAGAGAAAGAATAGGATGTATTTGTCACTTTATAAACATCGAGTGTTGATCACTTTATAAGCTTAAGCCAAGAAAGAACCTGTAAATGAAATGTTCAGCTTCACTAGAGGCCTGAAAATGATGATGACGGGTTTATGGTCTTCTCTCCCACATATTCAATCCTACTTAAGCAAAAGTACAGAATTGTTATCAGCTAAATGTACTATTTACATATGACATTGTTAGATTAATAGTTGTTAATACGCATGCATTTTTAGTGAAATATTGGATCATTTAAATGAAACCATGTGGATGTTTAGAGGGGAAATGTCTCTTTGGTGAAACTCATAGAAATCCTTTCATCACTGTTGGTCGGTGCAACACTTTGGCCAGATTTTGGCACAATTTTGCTGCAGATATTCAGATGAATCGTAGTATCTTCGATGACCCCCTGATCGCTCTTCTTGTACTACTGTCAGCCCTAAATTTCCATTTGTACACAACAAATATCCAAATCAAATGGGCAGATTGCTGCGACATTTACTAAACAGGGATGTGATGGTTGTGGTGATGTAGCACTACACACTAATCATGGGATTTTACAGAGGAGAGGTTTCCCATAACTGACATGTTAAAGAGCTGAAAATGAATACTTAATGATTTTGAAATGCATTACTGTTTCAGTTTAAATTCTGCATTAAAAACTGATTAATGCGTGACGTTTGTGTGGAGCATTTCTCAGTGAAGGAGTGATCAGGTCGTCGTGAAGACAAGATTAGACTGCAGCTTCAGGGTGTTAGTGTAAAAGCTCAGGTGTCATATGAACGTTGATCCGGGGTCAGCTTTTTAAATCCCTCCTACATCGTCAGGATTAAAGCTGTGGAAACTGAATAAATGTGTCGTCTGCTCTCAAAGGCATCTTCATGACTGAGACTGCATACACACACATTAGGTAGGACAGGAAGCACTGCCATAAAGCGGCTATAATCGATAGTTTAATAATCAATAATATTGATTTCTACGTGGGGATTTCTCCAAAATTGGCATCTCTTTTGTCTTTATATCTTTTTATATCTTATTATATTTTTTATATAAGATCTGTGAGGTTTATAGGTCTATAGATATTAGTTAGATATAGATATCCTTTTTTTTCCGATTCCCAAAAAAGCACAAATTTGTTTTTACTTAAATTTAATGGTCTTTTTTTGCATCAAACTACATCTTAAGTTCAACCATTTCATTTTCAATACCTCATATCATCTCCAGAATAAAATAAAATTGTATCGTCTGCAAACAAAACAAACTGCAATATTTTAATACTTACAAATGTCATTAAAGGAGCTGTAAGCCACTTTCACCACCACTAGATGTTGCACTAGAGCACCAGCATCTCAGACAATAACAAATAGGCGCTACGACCCACCAGACTCCATTGAGAAAAACAAAAATTTTACCTCGCAGATCATCGTAAAACACACTTCATTCACACTGGACAGAAACTAAATAAAACTCACCAAAACCGTTTGTTAGTCTTTCCACCAACAGTCACCGGCTCTGGTTTGGTCAAAACAAATCCTTAACTCACCGAATTGGGTGAGAAAAGAAGCAGCCGTTACATCGCTCTACTCGCAGCAAGCAGCTTCACAGGAGGGACTCGCACGCACCAACATGCACCGGCTACCGAAACAAAGCAACACACATGGAGGGAGTGTGACATCATCCTCTGCTCAGGACGCCATTACTCGGCTTAGTGGTAGAGCGGGTCGGCAGCCAACCGCAAGGTTGGTGGTCGGAAAAGACTAGAAAGGCGCTATATAAGTACAGTCCATTTACTATATCTTTACATAGCAAATAGTTATTCAGTTGTATTAATGTTCAGAATGTCATATACAGAACCTTTAATACATAAACCAATACCGACCCTTGTGGGACTCCACATTTAATCATCATACATTCAGATTTACTGCCAGCAAACTGTACATACTGTTCCTCTAATGCCATATGCCTGCAGAGAGTAATATGTTGTGATTTATAGTATCAAATGCTTTTTTTATATCAATAAATACCATGTACGTCTTCATTTATAATGCTGTTGTGATTTCTTCTATTAGGTACATTAGTGCAAAAGATGTTGACCTTTTTTGATAAATTTGATTTCTATGTCTGGTCTTTTTTTCTGATGAGTTCTTATGTATGAATCAATTTGATTTGTCTGCCTGAAGCAGTCGTATGTGGGCTGAATGGGTTCAAATTCAAGAGAACCACTGGTGTAAGTACTCCCAAGGCTTCTGGCAAAGCTTAATATTATCAGTCTTTCTTACGACTTGAGAAAATAGTTTCTCCCTTAATTGATCATTCTTTGTGAACCCTTCAGTACCCCCCTGAGCTCAGAGCGAGACAGCAATCATTAACCAACACGGCTAATCAGACCAAGAGAGCTGGAGTGCCTTATTATATATGATGTTTTGAAACCAGGTGGAGAGCAGAGATACAGACAGGTAATGATTAGTCTGGTCTGGAGGCAGCAGTACATAAACATCAAGAAGTCAGAAAACACAGAAGAGACGAGAGCATTGCACTATGAGGTGTCTCCAGAATCCATGCTACACATGACAGAGTGAAGTATATTCAAAACAGTCAGCATGCAGGCTTCAGAAGATAGACACTATTCTCCCACAATGCACTGCACAAAGTAAATGGAGGCGCTGCTCACAGCTAGAAAAAATGAAAATAAGTTGTAAACAGTGAACAGCTCCAGAAAGATCCTGATAAACAAAAATATTAAAGTATTAAAAGTTCCAGACATGTTATAATACTCAACTTGCTTTGAATAGTAATTTGTGTATGATTTGGATTTTCTACAAAAAAGTTCAATTAAGTCGTTAAAAACGTTTAAATTAAATCTCCGAATATGTAAATGTTGTTCATTTCTAAAGTTTGACAGCTGGACACGAGACGTCTCCTGCTTCACTGTAGAGTCCGTTCTCAGTGTTTGTGACCGCGAGGCTTCAGGTTTCCACAGCACACACGTGTAAGTTTCATGGAGGACCCTGATTGGCTCCAACCCAGTAGTGATGTCATAAATCCTGCAGGTGCGTCCAGGTGTTAAAATGAGATTTAAGGAGAGCTCAGAGAAACTTTCGTCCTTCAGCAGGTGAAACTCTGAACATCCATCATTCAGTAACGATGAGGGAAACGCATTTTGGAGTGGAGGGCGACTTTAAGAAAACATTTTTTCTGTTTCTGAAGTTTAATCGGCAGAGTCGCAGTTTGATAGACGTCTCATGTTGCATGTATTGTATCATCTGCTGTTAGTATCCAACGGTAAAAGTTAATTTGTAGTATACTAACTCTATACAAACAAGACTTAAGCGAGCAGATACTGTACGTTTAGTTTGAGTTTAATTAATCGCCTGAACGACCAATTATCAAGCTGTTGGGCAATCGGTTGGATTTCTGGCAGGTCCGAAATTTTGCTCGTCTGTCGTCGTCTGTTTGAACCGCTTTCCAACGTGGCTGCTGTCAAAAGATTTGATAGAAACTGAAGTGAGCTTGTTTTAATAGCATATTTTACATGTTGTGGCTAAAACTGTGTCTTGGATGAAAGTTTGCTGTGATATAAAACTGAACTTCAGTGCAAAACACACAGATCAGACTGCTCCTGCTCCATATTAGTCTTTTTATCTTTTTCCTTTCCATTCATAGTAGAATTACAAATAGTTATTAAACCAAATAGCTCTGCAGGTGTTTGGTCAGAAACCAAAGCGTCGGACACGTTAACGTGTCGACCTGATGGTGGCGCTAGATGGAAAGTCAGAGGATCAGCAGAGTTATTACAGTTCATCCTGAGGGGAGCATGAACGATGAAGCACGTCTCATCACAGTCCAGCTGCTGAGATGTTTCACTAAAAAACACGAATGTGAACCTCTTGGTGGCGCTACAGGGAAAGTCAGGGGATCACCAAAGTCTGGAGGATTCATCCGTTTCAGTGCTGGCCCGACTGACGTTAGACAGAGAGCCATGAAGTTAGAAAAGAGTATATGACAGTTAGTATGCAGTATGTGCTGTAAAGGGTTGGTATGTACTGTGGTACACACACACACACACACACACACACACTGACACAACAACTAAAGTTGTAATTTACTGTCTCTGTGTCGGCATCTCCACTAAACTGCTTAGCGGTGTCTAATTACCTCTGCGTGTTTGCCAACTGTGTGAGGGAATTTTATTGTTAATTATTTATTTTTTATAATTCACATAAGCCTTTACAAGTGAACCACTGGGATGTGACATGTAGTCTGGCCCATAATCCTGAAAGAATTGTTTACCTCTGAGAATAAGGAAGCGATTGTCTTGCTAGAGCCGCAGAGCTCATTATTGGTGCGGTTTTAAGAAGAACGGTTGCTAAAAAGAGAAACCTGAACATCAACCATCTGCCTGCCAGTGAAAGCAAAGAGGTTTCCACAGAGAGAGAGAGAAGCTGAGGGAGAAGAAAGAGAGGAAAAGATATATTTAAAGAAAAACACTGTGTAACTACCAAAGTCATTGTGCAGCTGTGCAATTAGGGCAAATGGCCGAACACGCCACGAAAGAGGAAAGAAAACAAACAAAGCAGAAGCCCTCACTGCTCGTGGTGTTGTTAATGCTAGTTGGTCTTCACAGCCAAGAAGAGGAGATTTCACCTCTTCATCATCGCCAATCACCTTTTCGTGCAAACATTACAATAATGCAGCAATAATTCTCATTCTCATCTGGCAAAAAGACAAAGTGATGATGATGCAGAGAGTCAGTGTAACACTTTGAGCAGCGTTGTGATGAAGATGGGGGGATCAGAGCAGAAGCCAGCACGGATCAGACTGCGCTCACAAGTGTATTGCAGGTTTTTGTACATGGAAGTTCAGTAAGTCAATCACCAGAATTATTTACACCTCAAAATAATTCACATTATACCAAAACCTGGTAACAAATGAGCCAAAAATCAACCAAAGTTAAAGGCACTGAAGATATTACTGCATCAACAGTCCGCAGACTGAATCTAACGTGCTACTTCAAAATCAAATACACATGTTCACCCAAGTTCCTTTTTTCCAATCACTACGCCATAAATAACTTTCTGTTTCACACACGATCCATCTCAGAGTCCCAGGCTAAGTTAGTCAGTTAGACACGTGTGGAAGAGATTCATTGCACAGTCCCAGGTAAAGTGCCAGAAGGTGTTTGGATCCGGCCCCGCTGGGAGACGGGGAGGAAGAACAGCAGAATTTATTGTCCATTGCTGGATGATTGCTTCAGTAGTGTCTCCGTTAACCCTGACCTGTTCAGGTGTAAAGATGATAAAACATCACGTCCATAATCACAGTCCGCTCACTGTACAGAGAGCAGTTTGCTGTTTTACTGTTTGACCTGGGTTACATCAGACTTTACCTTTAATCTCATGGTTGTGATGAACAAGCTCCATATTTAATTAGTATCTGTGTGAGAGCTGATGTAGCTCACAAAACTGTACATTAGGTAACTATCAGCCATTATTACAGCAATATGCCTTTTTCTACTATCGGCATGAATAATACGGAAGCACCACTGTCATTGTTAAAGGCTGTAGCTGCAGCGTCTTGGCCTGTTTCCAGTAATGTGTCATCAAAGCTGTTGCATAGAAGTGTGTGTGTGTGTGTGTGAGAGGGGGAGAGAGAGTGCAGTTTATACTATATATAAATACAATAGCATGTTTCCAAGTGTCAGCTTTAGAAACACAATCTAAATAAATCAAAGTTTCATAATCTGCCGATGACTGTCATCACGTAATCTCATCTAATCAGATAAAACGTAATGAAACCTGTGAAGAGTAATTAGCCACAGAAGAACAAAGAAGTTTCACTGTAGTTTGCGTTTAGTCTTTATTGATTTTGTCAATGTATCATAAATTTAAGCCGCATTAAGTTTTCTTTATCAAGTCACACGGTGGGGCTGATTTTCTCAGGCAGACTCAGATGATTTTTCTGCACACTCTTCCATTTGGTATTCTTTAGCATCACAAAGCTAACAGTGCGTGTGCAGTTTACTGACATCATGATGCAGAATTTATGGATATTAAACGTCTAACTGTTTTTAACTGTTGTATCTGCCCTTTGGAACAAGTGTTTGCTTTCAGTCTCCGTGTTTTATCTCTTATGCGCTTCAGCAAAATATGATCTCTATACAACTTAGTCGTCTTTTATTCATTTGCATGTAAAATAAAATATTTAAGCTACACCATGAGGTTTTCAGACTGAGAGGTGCCTCCTCTGGGGGCCACGGGACTGCTTCCTCCTGGAGCTGGGTATCGCCACTGATTTCCAGATTCGATTCGGTTAGGGATATTTTAGGAACAGTACCAATTTTGCTTGGATATCAAAGAGATTCTCAGAGAACTAATGCTGCATTATTAAAAATATTAATGTTTACATTAAGAATGGTCCCTTTAAATCACCTACAACAGAGCTGATGTTTCCACTCAGACGCCCCAGGGTTTCCCCGACCCTTATATTACCAATAAATATAGAGAGATTAAGCAAAACCTAACTTTTAGTATCATTCACGCTTTAATACTGCGTGGTTATGCATCAACATTTTACGCACTGTTGGTGAACTTCCTTGACCTTACGTTCGGCGCATCTATGTGCTGTTTTTAGCTCAGAGAAGCTACATCCCAGCCTCACACATCAGAAAAATCCAGGTAAACACCACTTTCTGACCTGGGTGGGGTTTTTCTTTAGCTACCTAGCTAATGTCAATCTGCTTCTCATGGAGACAAAACCCACGCGCAGCATTTGTCTCTCACCGCACAAGCGCTTCACTCTTGCTAGGCTGTACGGACACAAGCCCTGATGGGATTAAAGCTTCACGCATCCACGGGAAAAGGCATTTAGTAAAAGATCGATCTCAGATTTTATAAATCGATATCGGATAATTCAAATGATTTTTTTTAAAACCCAGCCCTACTTCCTCCATGTGTCAAATCTGAACACACAGACACGATACACATTTTTTAACACTTAGAAATCATAGAAAAACAATGCTCCTTAATAACTGCAGAACCTGCCTGAGAATCATCCTGTTTTTAAGTTTTCTTCAGTATCAAAGCAATACAGTGATAGTTGTCTGTGCATCCATGACAGGAGCTAATGCAGGGTAACAGAACTCTTTATGGAAGAATGTACAGTTTAAAAAGTGTGGTTTTGATGGCTAAAGTGTGGCCTCAGACTCTCTTGCTGCATAGATCTGTGTAGGCCGAGGATAAGGAACATTAATGTGATACTTTATTCATCCCCACAGAGCAAATTCCTCGACCAGCACCAAGCAGATCAGAGCGCAGGGTCAGTCACGGCACCCAGTAGCTGGCAGGGCTTTAATGTCGCGTCCAAGGTCATTTCAGAAGCGCAGATGCTCGCTGACACGAGGTCATGAACGCAGCGCTGCAGTTTAATGGCAGACTCACAGTCCAACAGGCTTTTCCTTCCAAGGAGGACTGTGCTGTTCTAAAAGCTAATGCACCACCAGCTCGATGCACGGAAAACTATTTGGCATGTTCTTATTCTACTGTACGTATGCAGGTGATGTCACTAAACTTACCTGAACACCTGAACATGTGCAACAAAGCTGCCAAGAGTCTGGGAAGCTCAGTACATACGTACACAGCCCACGCAGTCCGGAGAGGAGAGCGGATCTACATGAACACACCTGTGAGAGTGGACCATGAGTGTGTTGGGACTTTAACACAATCACAGGTAGAGAAGCGTGAAATTGTTGAAACCTCAGCATTGTGGATCTCACCCTGGGCTGGGATATTCTGACTGATAGCTTGTGCTGTGCACACCCTGTTTGTAAGATGTTTTTCCCTGTGTAGTCTAACTCGTGCAACTTCTCAGGCCAGCAGCTGGAGCCGCACCAGAGACTGCAACTAACTAACAGTTAGATAAGAGAAAGTGGGGGAAGGTACAAACCAAGGTCAGAGACTAACAGAGGTGCACTGAGAGAATAAGCTGTGGAGTGTTGTGTGACCGGGTGTGGCTTTAACGTATAATCAACTGCTTTGCGCCTTAAACTTCAGACACGACTGGGGAGCCGTAGATTCGAGACGGTGAGCGTGTTGTGTCTCCAGATATATCTGTATTGTTTGTTTGTTTGTGTGTTTTGGGGGAAATAAATACTTGTAAAAGGCATTGGTAGGTCTCGTGTGGATCCCTTCTCATAAACCGACTCGGAGAGAGGTCGGCGTACCTCGACAGCATCCATTACAATAATAAACAGGAAAACAAAATCATCTAAAATCCGATGTCCACTGAGAAATTAGCACATTAAGAAACGGGTTAAAAACTGTTTGCTGCTGAGCAGCTCGTGTTCGGCGGCTTTTCACAGCTTCTTCTTCTCTGGAAGCGACGCTCTGAGCGCTGAGAGCGAACCAGAGCAGCGAAGCTGCAGCCGGACAGACAACAGCGAGCTGAAGGTCTCTATGAAGCTCCGGAGCTGCAGTTTCTCTGTAGCTTCATCACCCAACACTTTAAACATTACTGTTTTTTTTGTCATTTCATACTTTATTATCATGAAAATATTCACTATTGTAGTAGATCTGCCTGTGCGTGTATGGAAAGTTGCTGGGTGGGTCATATGTAGCATAGCAGCGAGTTAGCCTTTCTTCCACGTCTCCCCAGGCTAACATCCAGCCTTTACACTTGACGTACAGCCAGTGTGTGTGGCGTTGCCATGGCATCGGGCTGTAGGATGAAGGGATTCACTCTCCGTTGGTGGAAGTCTCCCTGGAGGCTCCTCAGGATTCTCTCATGCGTCACTCTCCTGCCCTCCCCTTCCCTCGCCTGATGTCTTCTCTCTCTCGTTCGCACCTAGACAGCTCAGAATTTGCTATTTAGCGCAAAATCGGCCATTCCCGTTCAGCATTTGCAGCTCGCACCCCCCCTCCCCCCCTCTGCTTCCCCACTCTCTTTTCTCACGTATCTCTCATTCTGTTCATTCCTCCACCTCTGTTCTGTATCTCACCATCACTGTCACTTTTCCTACTCTCCTTCCTTCCCTTCACCTTTTTCCAAATTTGATTTTCCAAATTTCCGCCCCCTCCACCCCCCATTTAGCTTCCTCCTTTCCTCAGAAGTCACACCTTTCATCAATCCATTCATCCATCCACCATCTGCCCCTGCTTCTTATTCTTTCTTTCTCTCTGCCTCTGCACCCTCCTCCGTTATGCTATTTGTGCTTCCATCCCTCCATCATTTCTTTCCGAGCCTACTCTTTCTCCCCCTCGCTCGCTGTCGCCTCCGGCCTCCTCTCGTCACGGCTAACACCCCGCCGAGGGTAGGAAGGGACTGTCACGCAGCCGAGAGCAAAGTAACAAGCTGCAGGAACAGAGACGTCATGTGAGGAAGAAGAGGGGCAGCATGAGAAAAGCACGGCATCCTCTATCACTTTCCTCCTCTGTGACTCTCTTTGTGCGTCTCTGTTTTCTCCTTTTCTTCTTGTTTTATCTTGGTCCATTTTATTATTTCTTAGTTATAACCCCATCTTTCTGTAGGAGTCTCTTTAGCAGCAGCATGTGCTGTTATCTCAACATGTTGCCTTCCCCCTTTCTAATAAAGTCATGACATTTTTATTTCTACACACTGCCTGGAGAGAAAGGCAAAGGCTTCTGCAGCTGAAGTTATTATTCTCTTGATTTTCAGCCACATGAAAGCTGGATCTATCGTTATGCAGTCGGTGAAGTGTTGAGTAGGATTTGGCTTCTCAGAGTCCTTTATAGGTACGTTCGATGACTCAGGGTCTAAAACCGTGATTAACAAATCTGGTCGTGAAAAAGAGTTTGAAGCTACTATCTGTATCTACTTACGTCACCAAATGTCTGTGTTCAGATTTCTACCAGAAATGGCCATACACTGGGAGTTGTTGGACGTCATGGATGCTGCTTCATTATCTGGGTTAAATTGTTTTCTACTGCCATTTATAATCCTCATACGCAGATTTGGCTGCCGAAAATGTACAAAATAACATAAAATGTAAAGCATGTACCTTAACTAATCAAATAATAAAACAGTTGTGTTTGAGTCCCACTTTTACCAAAGGAAAACAGAAAATGTAACTAAAAACTGTGTAACTGTTAAAGAAGTATAAAGTAGCATAAAATGGAAATACTCAAGTAAAGTACTTGAGAAAATGAACTTACTTTCCACCACTGCCTATTTGTTTCCGCTGTCCTCCAGTTCCTGTTCACACTGTTCCTGTTCACACTGTTCCTGTTCACACTGTTCCTGTTCACACAGTTCCTGTTCACACTGTTCCTGTTCACACTGTTCCTGTTCACACAGTTCCTGTTCACACAGTTCCTGTTGCGCAGACAACAACCTGCTGGATTACTTTTGATCCCGAAGAAGAACCAGATCTGAAGTTATAAGGGCTGCACCTCTTTAGGTTTATGGACGTCTGTTGTTGATGGATATCGAAGATCACAACTGTAAATAGTGAATTCGCTGATTGTAGCAGTGTGTGTGCGCATGTACTTGTACTTGCTACAGAGTGAGGACATTTTGGCCGGTCCTCACGGCTTCAAAGGGCTGGCTGAAGGTTAAGACTCGGATTGAAGGGTTAGGTTAGAACATGGTTACGGTGAGGGTGAGGCATTTAGTTGTGATGGTTAAGGTCAGGGGCTAGGGAACGCATTATGTCAATGACGGTCCTCACAAGGATAGCAGTACACGGATGTGTGAGTTATGAGTGGCGTGACGTTTGTGGCAAATTGAGCAGATCATTGGTTGGAGAGTGTGTGTGAGTGTGAGCACATTATCTGTTCATATCTGAATAATGTATTCGCATTTGGTTCCACAGTTACTGTTTGAACCTTTGAAATCAGCAGTGATGACACAGACAAAGGCTATCACAGAGTTCTATGTTGACAGCATCCTTACAATATGTGTTATTGATTTGGTATTAAAAGGTATTTGTGTCAAAGCTGACACTTTTTCTAAAAGGTGATCTTGGCATTTCAGCCTTTATTAGTGAGTTGCCAGTAGAGATGACGGGGGAGGGGGAGGGGGGGTCAGGGTGACATGCAGTCAACCTTCTCAGGCAGAACTGAACATGTTGCATTACATGTTACGCATGTTATCACTCTGTTTGTGTGACTGTGTCCACCAACACGCTGAAGTAAATACCCTGAAAGAAAAATGCTGCAGTCAGAGGCGTGACTAAAGTGGCTCTCCCGCCTCAGTGCTGCAGGTGGACACAAACACCTGCAACCTGAACGTGACGCAAACAGCTGGAGGCTGCGGACTCCGACCGGATCATAGTAAATAATGTTAGTAATGGAGTCAGATATTTAACGGTTACTTCCAAAAATGGCATTAGTAAAATAAAATAAAAATCAGAATAATGGATTCATAGTAGGAGAAACAAACTTCAGCTGGATACACCTGCTCAATCCACTTTGGGCTGGTACCATTTTGGTTTGATTACTGTGGGCTAACTAACACACAGTGTCCCCTCATGGGCACTCTCTTGTTTCATCTAAATCTCACTTGTGTATAGTTTTGTATATTGGGTATTTTCACCTGGTGCCTTTCTTATTACTTTTCTTACTTACTTATCAATAGTATAAGGATCCCATTATTGTTGTATATTACAACGTATCTATCACATCACTTCCTGCCCTTTTTTCTATTTCTAGAGACACGTCGGCATAAACTTCTTGATGCTGAATCCAAGCAGCTGATCCGAGCACTGTGTTCTTCATGTCATTGCAACACATTCTCACTACCAAGTCGTCAAATACTGAAGTTTGGTCAGTGTCTTTCCGCCTCAAACTATAACGCCGTAGGTACTCCTCTAGTGTCATTTCTGGACGTGCCCGTCTTCAAAGTCAGGTGACATAGTTTAAAGAGCAAAAAAGTCTGCATATGGAGGTGGTGGGCTGGTTTATGGGTCAAACAAGCACAGGACTTTCACCCAGGAGACCGCTGTTCGAGTTGTGCATCATTATAAATGATTTATTTTAAGTAACGTACATAAGTGAACTGTCAGGTAAGTTACATGATGTACAACGTGTGAGGTATGTAACGTAACAATCTTATGCTAAACCTAACCAAGTGGTTTTTGTACCTAAACCTTACCAAAGTGCGACCGTTTCACAACGAACCACACAAGTAATATTTTAAAAGTCTAACCGGACGTAGCATATTTATTGTTGCTAACTTGACCGTGGACCGCTGCCTGGCCAGAAATGGCGATAGAGGCGTACCTACAGCGTCATATTTTGAAGCGGAGGGCCGCTGACCAAGCTGAAAAGTTGAAGTCTTTTGATGTGAAGCAGCAGCAGGAGGAAATGTTGTGTTAGCATGTCAAACAGTAACACTGAATCCAGTGCGGGAATGACGGACTCCACCACTAACAATGAAATCTACTATACAGAGAGGCAATTAAAGAATTAATGTTAATCCACTGGAAGGCTATAGCAGAAACGATGTCAAGCCATAAATAGTACCAAAACTTAACGTTTTTATTACACTCTGTCCCAAACATGGCCTTGTTTCTTCTGTTCCTCTGTTCTACAGCTGTCCATGAGTTTCCTGCTGGTAAGAGAGATTGGATAGTTTGCTGAAAGGTTAAAGTTTCATTCCACCACCACAGCTGTATGATAAATTGGTTTGTCCTTGACTCAGAGACCGCACACCTACCTGCTCACTTATAGTCACCCTGCTGAAGAGTGTCAGCTAAATGTCACGAATTAAATGTTCAGACCAGATCCAACACCACATGCTGCACCACCTTGAAGGTTTCTGGAGACTTGATAGAGCACCATTAAGGATGTAAAGGTCATCATGTGAAACACTCTAGCAGCTCTTGGCCATGGGGGAATATGGGGAAATATTTGCTCTCCCTTTGACATCATCATTGAGGGATCCAGTACTTCACATGAAGGTATTAGTGAGTGCAGCTTTAATAGGACACTGTCTGGTTTACCTCAAATAATGCACATGACATTTGATACTCGGAAGAGATTTTAAAAGCTTGCTGGCTTTTATATCACAGTTTTATATCACAAAGAGCCAAACTTAATTGGAACTAAACAGAGTGCAGGTTAAGCATCAACAGACCAGACGGTGCCCACATTTCCCCCAAAGGCCATACATTTCGCATTTAAGTGATGACCCTTGCATCTGTTATGGAGCCCTGTTTCTGGTGGGCAATGTTTTATATTCAGTTGCCACTTTATTAGGTAGACCTATCTAAAGCTAATTTAGTCTAATAAAACAGTCCAACAGAGAGGTGTGATTCAACTATATGATCTTTTTGGATGATGTAGTTCGTGCTGCTGTTGAACCATATTGTGTTATACTGACAGGTGTTTCTAATACTATTCCATTTATATCAGTGAGGGTAGGCTAAATAACAGACAATATGAATAGGGAATACTAAGCGAGAAGAGGCAGATATTCCAACACTTTGTTACAAATGCAAACATTGTAAAACTATAATTATATGGTGTTTCTGGCATGTAATAAATCCTAAATCACTGCAGTCATGCTTAAAGTGGGATCTCCATTTAAAGGTGGTCAAATTCCTCCAGCTAACCTCATAACATGAGATAACCGCTGATGCAGACTGACCCTTAGGCTGCGTAACATGGACCTTTCCTCTGCTTGGCTCTGATTTACTGCTTATCTGGTCTCCAGTGCACCTTCAGATGCCTGCAAGCTGTCCCGTATCTGTTAGCTAGCTAACAGGCGGTACACGAGGAAGTGAGATAAGATGGATAGCACCCTGGGGAGTGACCTAATCGGCGTGGCTGGCCTTTCGCAGGCCACTTGTGTATTTGTGCATGTGTGTGTGCACGACTCTCGTTTGACCAAATGGCCTTCAGGTGTTGATGCGTTCTGCTGGTGTCATGAAAATTGTATTTCTGTGCACCCTTGTGTGTGTGTGTGTGTGTGTGTGTGTGTGTTTATTGAGCATGGCAGTGTGAGCAGACTGTGTCAGCCCTGCATCAGATATGATTGGCTTCGGGTCAAGGCACCAGCTGATCTCACTGGTTTCACTCGGTTTGTGTCATTTACAGAGACACAGTGTGGACAGTTGTCAGTAACATTGATTTATTACCCATAGTGCAGTGCTTGGCTGCCACACTGCATCCCTTAAACGGGATATCAGTTTATTGTTCCTCTTCTCTATTGGATTTCATGGCATTTTATTTTCCCTACATTCAGTGAATCCACACGGAGAAATAGAGAAAAAATCAATAGGAGAAAGTATCACACCAGAGCTCACACATTCTCAACCATTCTGCTTTATTTTTACAGCAAACTAAATCGGATAAAATAGTTTGATGCTGACCATATGTTACGGAACAGACCAACCCGGAGACACAGGTAAGGTGATTTCGAGGGTTTATTGATTACAGAGATAATTAGAGAGTTTATAAGAGCAGAGAAGATACCGTCCCTTGGATCACTGACGGGAGTGAAGTGCAGGAGCTGGATAGCTGCACACGAGGCGACGGGAACTGGAGTCACACACACTGGAGACAGAAGACACTCCGGAGCCGGGTGAGCACTGTTACCCACAGGAGACTGGAGTCGAGTTGAAGGTTAGTAGCTCTGGATGACTGAGAACAAGGAGTAGCGTCGTAGTAGAGTCCGTGGTAAACTGAAGGTAGGAGGCGTAGCTCTGTCCTTCTAGCGAACGAGACCGGACACTGACTGAGGTGAAGAGTGGAGATTTATAGTGGAGAGGAGTGGCTAATTGCCACCAGGTGTGTGTTGAGTTGAGGTGGAGCCTGGCATGTCTGTGACACCATAATGTATTTAACGCTCTCCACTGTCGACACATGGATGCGATATATAAAAACATCAATTTGCTACGTTGAGCTTTTGATTTACATAAAATAAAGATCTGAACTGCTCCAAAGGTCTGTTTGTGTCATAGCCTATACAGTGGAAAGGTCACGGCAAAGAAGATAACCAATTAAATCCAACAGAAGTTGTGTATCAACCTACGCTGCTGCAAATGTAGTTGGAAGGGGACCTAAATGTTCTCCTCAGGTTATTAAGATAGGTGCTGATGAACTGCTGTGATCCAGCAAACTATTTAAACTCAGTAAAGAAACAACAGTTGGACTAAATGCCAGAATTAAATCCTGAAATAATCAGATAGAAAAATGTAACTTCCTCTTTATGAAACTCAAGCAACCTTCACAGAGACTCGATATGCAGAGCTGGTACAAAGGCAGTCCTGCTTGTTTGGGATCATTAGGGAAGACACGTTTCATGAAAAGTAAAAGTAAAACTCATGTGTTTTTGTTTTTTTGTATGTGTGTTTTCCTATAAAAGTCCCTCATGCTGCAGTACCACTATGAGTAACACTCAAGTAGTGTTTGTTAATGGTAAATGGACTGTACTTATATAGCGCCTTTCTAGTCTTTTCCGACCACTCAAAGCGCTCCAACTACAGTGGTGTGCAAAAGTGTTTGCCCCCTTCCTGATTTCTTATTTTTTTGCATCTTTGTCACACTTAAATGTTTCAGATCATCAAACAAATATAAATATTAGTCAAAGATAACACAAGTAAACACAAAATGCAGTTTTTAAATGAAGGTTGTTATTATTAAGGGAAAACAAAATCCAAACCTACATGGCCCTGTGTGAAATAGTGATTGCTCCCTAAACCTAATAACTGGTTGGGCCACCCTTAGCAGCAACAACTGCAATCAAGCGTTTGCAATAACAAAGCGCTTCAACTACATATTCACACACAGAGGTGTCATCAGTTCAAAGAAAGTAAATTATTCACACACACACCGAAGGCACAGCCTCGGGATTCAGTGTCTTGTCCAAGGAGCCACAGTCAGTGCTTTTCTTTAGGAATACACTGGGTCTGTACCTGTATACATGTGTACATATGCAGTGGAGTGGTGGTGTCTTGGTAGATTGGTATTCTGTGCCAAATATGTGTAGTTTGGACTGCCAAAGCCTTATATTAGCATCTGATAAACTTCTGAATGCATTCTTGCACAGGAGGGGGGCTGTGGATTTTGTCCTCCATCTCTTACATTGAAAGTACTTTAGAATCTTTTAATGTGTATGAACAGGAGGGATTATTACAGCAAGCAAAAACTATTTCAATGTTCATATGGACACCTAACTATTGTTTTAAGGCAGAATAGAAAAACTGTGAACCCTGAAGACTGTAACATGAGTGGCTGTAGAGTTGCTCTGCTACAGGTGCACTGATTAATATCTATTTTTAGGTCGATATTCGGTAAGCCCACCTGCCGTGAGGTGTGCATACACACCACTACACCTCTGTATTTATGTATGAATACGTCCATGTGTAAGTGAAGGCAAATGTGTGTTTACTACTGTGCATCTTTGTGCACATGTTTGGGTGTGTTTTGGTGTTTATTGCCTCCAGGTAAGCATCTAAACAAACATCAGACTTTAATGAGATTCTCAGAGCCCACGTGTACTTACAAGTCATGCATGTTGGCGGCCCGGAGGCTTCTCCTGGGAGATGGAAAGCCAGAGAGTTGAGACCAGGAGGTGGGAATCTGCTGCAGCTCGTCAGAGCGAGAGAGACGCAGCGGTAGGTCGCAGGAGGAAAACTCTCTCTTGCTGCGCTCGTCCTGAAGTCCAGCAATGTAAGCGGAGCAGTGTGCTCCGTGTCAAAGCAGATACATCAAGCCTTGGATTTAGGATTTTCTGGCTCCAGGAACTGACAAAACTAACAAACGTCAGGCTTTAAGGGAGTAGTTCAGCATTTTGGTAAATAGACTTGTTTTCTTTCTCTCCATCAGAAAGCAAATAATTATTCATTATTTAAATAAATCCCAAAATGTCAAACTTTCGCTTTAAAACAGCCTTTTAGAAATGTATGGGTGATGTTACAGGTACTACATCCATATTTCTATAAATCTACTGTATGGCATGTCAGGTGAGCACCTTTGTCTGACACACCTGAAGAACAACATCTAGAGGTAGCAGGTGGAGACTTTAAAAGCATTTGTCATGTTTTCCACATGCCTGATATGACTATGTTTAGGTTTACTTGAGGAGGATCCCTGGCCGCTGAGTGAAATATTCCTCTTGTCTTTCAGGAACAAAGGAGGAAGTAGTGTGACATTCTTATTAGTGCAACAAAACATTGTAGGGAGACAGTGGGTGGATGGACGGGTCAGTGAAGTCTCTGACAGCTGTAAGTTTCCTGTTTTCTACCAACAGTCAACGTTGGTTTCTTTAAATCATGACAACAATTTCTTACTAACCTTAACTGTGTAGTTTTTCTGACCGTAGAAACAGCAGAGAAAGATTCAGTTCTTAAATCACCAACATTACATGAAGTCTGAACCCAAACTGAGACGTCCACCTTAAAACTGAGACGTCCACCTTAAATAAATGACCAACAGCAGAATTCAAGTGATGAAAGTGACAGACAGAATCATCTCGGCTTCATTACATCAAACAGAAAACTGTACAAAGATTTTGGATCATTTAAAACTTTTATTTTATATATTGTCAACATCTCATACATGTAATTAAACATTGATTTTAATGTTGGAAACTTTATAATCTGGACGAGAATTTAAAATGAAGGCTGTTGGATCTGAACAATGATTGGCCGCTCAAACATGCAGCTATTGATAAACTGATTGTTGTTTCTTTATCTGGATCCTCATCAGCTTCACAGAGTGGCTGCTGCTCTTCATGGCTCCACACACACCAGTCCAAATAATAAAACATGGACAACTATTTCAAATGACAGTATCCATAAAAAAGAAAAGGCTAAACGAAGCAAACATAAAGAAACCGAGTGAAAGCATTTCACATATGAAAAGGTCGACAACAGAAACTAAAAGTGTCGAACTAAATAACAAGAAAAAGAAACAAAACCAATGAAAAACAGTAAGTGAAACAAAGATCAACATACGTTTGGAATAATGAGGCAGCAGGAGGACAGGTGCAGCTTCACACGTTCAATTCAGAGACTTTTCCCTTTAAGAAATAAACATCATCATAAATATAATCATCCTCTTTATCTCTAACTGCTCTGCTCCACTGTCACACAGACCTTCACTGCTGATATCTGCAGTTCAGCCCCAGTGCTAATGTATGGAAACATCCTCTGAGTGAAAGTGTGCCTGAAGGTGTGTATGTGTGTGTTAGTATCAGGATCAGAGAACGACAGCGTTCCTCTGTTCCAGTCCAGATTCACTCTGATCCTCTGGAGCTTCTTCTGCACTAGGAGAGCAGTGGATGGAGCTGGTGGTGACCATGCTGAGTATTTACCTTCATTGAACCATATTCCCCAGAATCCAGACCGTATGTCTCCCTTCCTCTGGACAGACTCTGCTAACACACCCAGTGACCAGCCTGTACTGTCTCCAACCTCGACCTCCCAGCTGTGAGTCCCTGAGTTGAAGCCCTCAGAGCCCAGGACAGACCAGGAAGAACCAAACCTCTCTGGATTGTCAGGAAGCTGCTGTCTCTCTCCTCCTCTCACACTGGTCAGATCTTCAGACAGGATGAGTTCTGGACCAGCAGTGTTTGGGTCCAGGATCACAGGAGTGTAGGAGACCATGTCCTTCATCTTGTTCCAGATGTTGAAGGTCAGGTTGCCCAGGTGTTTGGCCTGGTCTATCAGAGCTCCTGAGGGCAGCTGTGGATCCTCCAGCAGGGGTTGCTGCTGGACTCTTTCCACTGCAGCCTTGTAGTTGAGCAGGAATGAGACGTCTTCAGCTCTCAGCTGCTCCTCTGTGGCTCTGACTGTGTCTGAAAGAGCTGCTATCTCTCTGCTCAGAGCCTCCATCTTCTCCTTCAGCATCTGACTCATCTGCTCCTCTTCCTCCCTCAGTGCAGCCATCCTGGCCTCCTCTTCCTCTTCTAGAAACTGGTGAAGCTTCTTAAACTGCTCCTTAATCTGCCTCTCTGTGTGTCGGGCCTGGACCTTCAGGTGTTCTGCTGTTTGACCAAACTCCTCTTTAACTTGTTCAGAAACCTGTAACTTCTTCTTTAAGGGCTCCAGAGTTTCCTGAAGTTCCTTCTTGTGTTGTCGTGCAGCTTCATCGATGGGTCTGAATCTGTGGTCGCTGTGTTTTTCTGAATCTCTGCAGACGACACACACTGGCTGCTGATGGTCCAGACAGAAGAGTTTGAGTTTCTCAGAGTGCAGACTGCAGAGAGCCCCTGAAGGTCTCTGATCTCTGTCCTGTAAGACGGCCTCACACAGGTTCTTTAACGCCCGGTTTAAAGGTGGTTCTTCTCTTGAAGACCTTCTCTTACAAACTGGACACTCGTGTGCTGGTTTCTCTCTCCACCAGCTCTTCAGACAGTCTTTACAGAAGCTGTGGCTACATGACAGAAGAACAGGATCTCTAAAGACGTCATGACAGACCGGACAGCAGAGTTCCTCCTCTGATCTGGAAGCCATTTTGTCTCAGAGTGAAGCTGAAACACAGCAGACAGAAAGTACAGTCAGTCACGGCTCCCTTCCCTCCTCCACTAACTTTCACTGTGAGTCCTGTTTGTAGTCAAACTCACATTGAGTGTGTGGAGTGTCGGCAGGCTGAAGCAGCCGTGTTGGAGTTTTCCATGTTCCTCTCCTGTAGCTGAACTCACTCAGATGAAGCAGTCAGTTTGGTCTGAAGGTAAATCTTACCGTCTGTCTGTCTCTGCGTCTCTTCTCACTGAGATCTGAACAGGAACTGACTGTTTTCTGGTTTGTCTCAGGTGAGTCAGGTGAGGGGTGGAGCTCTGTCAGACCTCCTCTGCTAAATGCTTTCACTTCACCTGTAACACAGGTTGTGTTTCATTCCAAAATCTTGATTCGTTGCTGATAAGTGGACTGATGGTGTGCAGCAGGCTTCTGCAACAGCTGGTTATGTTCAAAGTAGTTTGAACTCAGTGGAGGAGTTCAAATATAACTTAGTAAAGAACAGAGTGAACAGATCAGTGAGGTTTCCACAGATTTTCCATTTAAACTATCCATGCTCTTCAAGACTTCAATATTTGTTTATTACAGCTAATTATTAGTAGGAGCATTTCATTTGCAATGTGAAGGCACATTTCCTGAATATGTATGTGATTTCAAAACCAGGAAGTCACATGAGTAACATGCAAGTACCAAACAACATTTCCTGTTCAAAACCAACTGAAAGGCAGATTTCGATTTTTTTAAAATATTTAATATACAGAGTTCCAATGGTTTCTTTTATTAGAATATAGAGCAGAAAGTGTGTTTGTCTTTGTTATGTTTTGTCAAGGTTTTTATTCTAATATTTAAATTTGTTTGATGATCTGAAACATTTAAGTGTGACAAACATGCAAAAAAATAAGAAATCAGGAAGGGGGCAAACACTTTTTCACACCACTGTATGTTTGAGTGTGGAGGTTTATTCTTGACCTTGGAAACACATATCTGTGTCTCAAGGTTCACTTCTGGGAATCTGCAGAAAGCACTGATGCTGCTGCACTTCTTCAGAGGACAGTCTCCATAATGAACACTATACCTTTGGAATTCTGTTTATACTAAATTTGGTGTTTGCATACTCGGACGTGTCTGTACGTTTGTCTGGGCGTACAGTCCATGGGTACAGTCGCACCTTTGCACCCATGTGGATGAGGAAAGTATGATGTGGGCGTGATGATGGAAAACAAATCAACAGAAATGAGAAGAAACAAACAGGAAGAAGCACTGTCACATAAGCTGAACAGTGGTTTGAAAATAATCAGAGATGTTGATGAAAGTCTTGTGAGGTGTGTGTGAAGGTCCCTGTTGTTGCCCCCACGTCCACACAGTGAAAAACTGCCAAATGCTCCTGATGCCAGGCAACAGCTGGAACAGACCATTATCTTTGCATTATGTTGACACAGTTTTCAAATTAACCTCCGGCAAATGATTCAACAGTCCACAAATTGTGCAGGAAAACTCCATGTTCAAATAATACAACTGTGTTATTGACGTGTTTCTTCTCCACAAACATGAGTGGTTTGAGTTTGTTGTTGAGTTCCCTCCTGAGATCTTAGCTTGAGGTGAAGGGTCAGAGAAAAGGATTTCTTTAAATCCCTTATAGAAAACTCTGCTTAAGGTTAGTTGGTTTAAATAAAATGTGACATCCCAAAAGCTTCCGTCTTTACCGAAGAAAAACAAATGGATCTCACTCGAGACAGCCCGCTGAAGGCTATCCAAACATGAAAACATAATCCAAGGAAGAAGAAACAGCTGATTCTAATATACCAGTGTTATATTTGCATGAGCAACAATGAGTCGATTCATCATGAATGCTCGATAAATTCAAATGTAAATTTTTCATTGAGTATGAAACGAAATGTCACCTCCATTCTCCAGCTGCTCTATGAATAAAAAGCAGATTCAAATACAATACTTCAATTAGTATTGTTTGGAAAGCGCACATGGCAACAAATCAGGATGAAATATAAAAATATTTCGCTAACACTTTATTTGAAGGTGTGTTCATAAGACGGACATGACACCATCATAACCATGAGAAGACACCTGTCATGAACATGAAGGAGTCTGTATGAAGGTTTATGACTGTTCTCATTAAGTGTCATTCGGTCAGTTATGTCACTTTTAATGCAAAGCTGACATTGTTTGAGATGTCTTTTTATGACAACTTGACATTAATCTTATATATATCTTTATGACATTTTAAATGGTTCCACTTGAGATCAAGGGAATTATTCATGACACAATTATAATGGTCTCATGACAGTTGTTGTCAAAACCAAGCACATATAACAGTATAATGTAATGTTAACACATAAAGCTAAAGAGTTTCTTTAAGTTTGATAATTAGGCCTGCTATGGCATGTTTATGGTTTCTTGGTTAATATCAAGTTGTCATAACAAAGTTGTCTTATGAACCCACCTTCAAATAAAGTGTTACCATGCGCACCCTGAGTGTGCATGCGCCAACGTGCATGCTGCCTGTTGCCGTTGCTCCGTCTCGTCGTCTTACTTTTTCCAACTTTTAGCTTTCCTTTTTCTTCAAAACTTGAGTAACTTGTGTGTAAGTATAATTTAAACTATGCTCTTGAGAGTAATGAGAGTAGAAGGTGTTTTGGTACTTTTTTTTCGCCTTGAAACTTCTTCTCCTGCTACTCTGTCAGGGCACCGCTGCAGAACAGCTGTTTGGCCGCATTGTTTACACCAGGGAACAGCTGATCGCGCTGAAGCCGAGCAGCATGGCGCCCAGGACTACCGATGTCCCCACTGAGATCTGGAGGAGGACACACCGAGGATGCAGAGGTGGAACGGAGCGGCGAGGGAAGAGAGAGGGGTGCAGACAAAAGAGACTTAAGAACAGGAGATTTAAGCCGTGTCTGCCTTCTCTCATCATGGGCAATGTGAGATCACTGGTGAATAAAATGGACGAGCTAACAGCATTAGCCCAGAGTCAGATGAAGTTCTGTGAGTGTAGTTTGATGTGCTTCTCAGAGACATGGCTACACCAGGACATCCCGGACCATAAAGTTTCCATCGACGGCTTTCAGACTGTTCTTGCCGACAGGGATCACACTGGGAGCGGTAAGCAGAAAGGCGGCGGGCTTTCTGTTCTAGTTAACAACAGATGGTGTAACCCTGGTCACGCTACCATCAAGCAGAGCATCTGTAGCCCGGACATTGAACTGTTAGCTGTGGGACTCCGGCCATATTATCTGCCACGTGAATTTTCACATGCCATTGTTGTGGCTGTTTACATCCCTCCCTCTGCTAACCCACCATCGGCATGCAACGCCATTCACACCACCATAGCACAGCTCCAGACTCAACACCTGAGTGCACTCATATTAATCTCGGGTGACTTCAACCATGTCAGTGTTTCAACAACACTGACTAATTTCCCCCAGTATGTGAATTGTCCTACTAGAGAGGAGAGGACACTGTACCTGCTGTATGCTAACATTAAGGACGCATACAGCTCTTCCTCACCCTCTATTTCCTGAGGAGGCTGAGGTCCTTCAACATCTGCCAGACAATGCTGAGTATGTTTTATGAGTCTGTGGTGGCCAGTGCTATCCTGTATGCTGTTGCATGCTGGGGCAGCAGGTTGAGGGTAGCAGGCTGAGGGTAGCGGACGCTAACAAACTCAACAAACTGATTCGTAAGGCCAGTGACATTGTGGGGGTGGAGCTGGACTCTCTGGCGGTGGTGTCAGAGAGGAGGATGCTGGCCAAACTACACGCCATCTTGGACAGTGTCTCCCACCCGCTCCATGACGTGCTGGTCAAACAAAGGAGTACCTTCAGCGGAAGACTCATCCCCCCAAAATGCACCACAGAGCGCCACAGGAAGTCATTCCTGCCTGTGGCCATCAAACTCCTCCCTCTTAGCTTGGCTTTTATACTTTCTATCCACTTTGTACTTAATTTATCTGACCTGTATTATAGTGTATTATATTTTGATTTGCTTAGTACTTCTATTCCTGTGTGCACTGACGTGATAGCGAGCAGCTGTAACAAAAGAGTTTTCCCTCAGGGATCAAAGTATTTCTGATTCTGATTCTGAATATTCTCTGAATAAAGTGGTGTGTATTGATAGTTCTCATCATTAACACTACAGATGTGGTGTGTTAGCCTAGCCTTTAGGCTATATAGGGTAACATTGAGTTAACCACAAAGATAACCTGCTCGGAGCAGTTTAGAGATGCCGTAAATACGTCACAAAGTCACTCCTGACATTACCTGGATAAGCCAGTTACCTCGCTTCGTAGTACAGGTCTCAGGTATAGGGAGGTTTGTTTTGTTGGTGGTGGTGGTGTCTTTTGGAGACAATTTGTCCGTGTATGTTAGAGTGGACAGTAGAGCGATGACAGGAAACACAGAGAGAGAGAGATGGGGAATGCCATGAAACAAAGGGTGGAGTTGAATCAGGGACATCGCGGTTCATGGTCAGCACCAATCGAAATAGAAACGGTCAGCACAGTAACATATCGAAGTGTAAAAATATTCAGAGCCATGCTACTACAGGAAGAATATTCACACAAGTATGAAAGAACAGCAGAAAGATTTAGCTCAGAGAAAACAAATCAGAAGTGGTCCGAACCCCATGCCCTTTTCTGATCTTTATGTACTCCTGTTTTGTTTTGATCCGGCTCTTTAACCCTTTTACTTCTAGGCTTTAAATGGTTTTTGTACTACTGACATGTATCAGCTCTCAGATTCCAATATGGATGTATTGCACATTTTGTTTTATGAATAAACATGACTATTTGAAAATGAAGAAAAAAGGTATGTGAATTATTGCTATGATGGATTATATGTACATGTAGAATTTACATGTAGGTTTGCCTAGAATTTCATTTACTAAACTGCATATTATAAGTATTCTGAAGTTGTCAAATATATGAGAGCTCATTACAGATGAGTGACACAACTAATCAGTGACATCTGTGAGGTTTTTGGTGACACCTCACAATCAATAATAGAATAGGCGAAAACCTATGAAATAAAACAACAGATATAGTCAAAGTAACTTTTACTCAAATCAAACATGTCACTATCCTTTCTGACTTCACGGGTCAATAGTCAACTACTAGAATGTGAAGTATTTACAAAAGCATCATAAGTGAACTCTTTACAGTCTCAGACACCATTAATGGGACACAACCAAACTCTGATGCTCACATTAGATCGCCATAATAACACACAAGGAGGAGTTACAAGCAAGCATGATGGCTCATTTTGCTTATAAGGACCAGGCTATTGATATGTTGATTGACTGGTTAATTTGCGCTGGGACTAATAGGGTTAAAGGAATCCACTCTCTAGACTGAATATACTTTGATGTCATATATGTCTGGCACCTAACGAACAAATCCACATTCTCTCACGTCTGTCTTTTACCAGTAACAGGTTTCTGTCTCACTCTGTTCCAGCCTTTTAGCACCTTAGTGCCTCGTATCCACCTCAGTGAGTCAACTTTAGCACTTGGTTGCTACGCTACTAAACATGATGTGTGGGGATTCATGTTTTTACTTCATGTAAAAAGGGGCTCGGGATCAAAACACACACACTAGCAGGAAGACATGTACCTGTTAGACAGCTACAGTGACACACACAAACACACTAATCTAAATATTAGTGCTTTCAGTACTTCAGGGATCATTGTACGCCGTGTGATGAGATTTAATAAAGAAAGAAAAACGACTCCTCCTCGTCATCTCTTTCCTTATTTGCCACTTTGCACCTCCTCCCCCCAGCTTCTCTGTCGTGGTGAGAATTGATACATAATGGCAGTGGTGGGACTGTGAAGTCAAAGCCTGCAAATAACAACACGTATATTGCCTGGGTTGCCATGGCGACGGAGTCTGAGCCCACAAGGTGCGATGGGAGCTGCTGTAACAGTGCAGGTGTAATGTCAGTCGGCTTCCTCGGCACCTTCCCTCCACCAAACACACACGAGCCCTTCCCTTTAAGTAGTAGTGGCTTTATTTGTGAAACACTGATTGTTGGAGATTAAACACAAATCATTTTTATTATTGATGTGCATCTCATCAACATGGATTAAAGTCTTCACAGTGTTTTTTTGGATCAAAGACATGAATCACATCCTCCTAATTAATTTTTTAAATTTCTTTATTATCAGTATAATGTAGCCCCCATTTGGGGAGGTGATGCAGACACTTATTTGAACTTAAGTAACTTATCGCTAAACAGACCACAGACCGAACACAGCATCTTTTTACATTATGACAGTCATCCTCCAGCCACTTTAGTCAGTTACTGCTATACAGGCAGTGTTGGAAAGTAACTGAGTACATTTACTCAAGTAGTGTACTTAAGTAGGCTACAGCTTTGAGGTACTTTATTTTAGCACATCCATTTTATCCTTCTTTATACTTCTACTTGACAACATTTCCAAGGCAAATATTGTATTTTTTGCTGTGCTAAATTTATCTGACAGCTATTCTGGTTACATAATCCCAATCTGTTTGGTTTGTGATTTCTTGTACAATTAACAGTGTTGTCACCTTGTCATGTTTCAGATGTCGCTGAGTTGTTAGCAGTTCCACCAAAGTGACATTTCCCCACTAAACTTCTCACATGGTTTCATTTCAATAAAATAAAACTATTAAATATTTCCCTAATAATCAAAGATTAGAAAAAAGTCCATAAACAGAAAACAGATTTGTTTAACAGAACTTTGTTTTTTCTTCTTTCCTCTCCCATTAATCATCTCACGACCCCTCAGATTCATCTGGTGACCCTTTGGAGGGGCCTGACCCCTAGGTTTGGAACTGGACTAAACTAGCTAACTGTATATAAAGTAATAATGATGATGATAATTTCTATAGCATGTTTCATACAAGAAATGCAGCTCAAAGGGCTTTACAACAAAGAAAATTACATGCATCGAGTGCTTCACATTAAAGAATGAACATAAAAACAGGGATAGAAAGCCATAATTAATGGAAAATAAAACCCTATTGATAATAATAGTAAAAATAAAATTAAAATAACGATAAAAATAAGATATATAGAATGCATAACATAAGATGGAAAATAAAAACCACTAAATAATAATAAAAATAAAGTTAAATAGAATACATAGAATGCATAAAATCACATAAAATACAGCATTTAAAAAGTTTAGTGCAGAGTTTCCGGCTTGTATCAGGAAAGTCACAGCTATTTAAAGGATAAAGTGAAGAGATAAGTTTTTAGCTTGCTTTTTAAAACATATTTAGCGAGCTGACTTTCCTGATAAAAGGTAGCAATGTTCCATAGCTTTGGGGTGTAATTGACAATAATAATAACAATAACTTTATTTGTATAGCATATCTCATGAAAAGATGCAGGCCAAAGTGCTCACAAATAAACAACAAAGGCAATAGAAAGAAGAAAGAAAATAAATAAACAGTTTGATAAATGATACCAGCAACGTCAACCCAAATTAAAAGCCAAGTTAAAAAGATAGGTCTTTAATTTAAGGGAGTTTGCAGTCCTGAGATCCAAGGGGAGGGTGTTCCACAGTTTATAACAACAGAAAGCAGCCTCACCAGATTTAAATGATAGATTATGTAATGCTTTGTAGATAAGTAAAAGGACTTTAAAATCAGTTTTTTTATATTGGTCAAAATCCTGGCTGCAGCGTTCTGAATTATCTGTAATTTTCTTAAAGACTTTTTAGGGAGACCAGTAAAAGGAGAGGTGCAGTAATCTAAGTGACTAGTAATAAAAGCATATATCAGCATTTCAGCATCGTTCTGAGTTAAAAATGATCTAATTTTGGCAATGTTCCTCAGATGGAAAAATTATGTTTTTGTGACCTTGTTAAAATGGCAAAAGTTAAGATCAGAGTCTAAAACCACTCCCAGATCAGTAACATGTATTTGATTTGCTTGGACAGCCTAGCAAGCACTGACTCAAGTATCTGCCTTTCTGCTTTTGAACCAACGAGTAGAAATTCTGTTTACTTCTCCTCATTTCTTTTTAGAAAGTTTTTACTCATCCAAATGTTAATGTCACTTGTGACATGACAGGTAAAAAGAGCATTTAAGGAACTGTGGTTGTCTGACGAAACAGAGATGTAAGGTTGTGTATCATCTGCGTAACAGTGATATTTGGCATTATGGTGATTGATTATGTTGCCCAGAGGGAGCATGTATGAAGAAAAGAGAATAGCACCCAGAATGCTTCCCTGCGGAACGCTGTATTTGATGTCAAGTGTCTGTGTCATAAAGTTTCTTTCATCATTTTCATCTTTTCATCATTTAAACTGAAGGCCGGAAAAGGGTTCAAAAGGGTGTTGATCATGGAGAAGAGGACTTTGGGTTGTGTTTGTTATCAGTAATGATCTTTGAGAAGTGGGCTTGTCTTTCTTTTCTGAGAGCATTATTGTAGATTCTCATGTGAGACTTTAAGAAAGTGGACAGTAAGTTTAGTTTTCCTCCACTGTCTCTCGGCCCTGCAACAATTTCTTTTAAGCTGGCAAATAGCAGCACATTTCCAAGGTGATTTGTAGGCTACTTGTCGTTTTTTAATTTTTGGAGAAGCAACAGTTTCAAAAGAAGACCTCAACTTATTATTAAAATCATGAAACAGATCAACTGAGCAAGCATTCGATGAAGGAAAACTATTCATAATATCTAAAAACCTCGTCCTAGCATAGTTATCGAGGATTTGCTTACAACAACAGACTCATGACTCTGCTGTGATGCAGACGTAGTAGCATTAACAAAAACACAAAAATGGTCAGAGACGGGAACATCAGTGATATCAGAGATATCTATTTCGATACCCCTTGTGATAACCAAATCTAATGTATTCCCATGGTTGTGGGTGGCCTCTGTACAGGTTGCACAAGACCAAGACCAGAACATCTAAAAATTCCTTAGCCTTAGAATCAGCAGTGTCGTTGACATGGAAGTTAAAATCACCAAGTAAGATAATCCTATCATAACTGGTAAGAACGATTGACATAAAATCAGAAAAGTCGGTGTTGTGTTTAGGGGGTTGTTAAATAGTCACAGTTAGTACAGACTGCTGAGCTTTAATAACCAAAGCTAGGTATTCAAAGCTAAAAAAATCTCCAAAGTGACACTTGGAGCAAGTGAAGATATTCGAGAAGATACTGGCAACTCCTCCTTTTTTATCTTGTCTACACGAGTAAAATAAACTGTAATTTGCAGGAGATGATTCTAAAAGTATTGCAGACGAAGTTGAAGAGAGCCAACATTCAGTTAAAAATAAAAAACTAAGAGCATGTTGAGAGATAAAATCATTAATATAAAAACTCTTACTAGAGAGGGATCTGATATTCAAAAGTGTGAACTTTATCGGGGCGGGTTCGCAGCGAGCAGGAACTGATTGAGTCAGGGCAATTTTAACAAGCTGCTGTGGTTTCCTGTGATAATGATGGACAGGTGTGACGTTTTGCAAGATCACATGTTTCAAAACGTGTCTGGGATACCTGTGCAGCGTGTCAGCAGAGTTCATTGTGTGAGAAAGTTTATTGCTGCGATGGGTGATAACAGAAATTTGGGAAATGTTACTCACAACAGTCGACATGTGATACGACTGACTGTTAAGTCTGTGGATTGATCAGGTGTAAGAGAAAAACTAATGTCAGTCATCTGTTGATTTGCAGGACTTCAGCATGAGTTCCATATTACGGGTAAGAAGGAGTTTACCCTTGCTGTTCGGATGTAGCCCATCACAAGCAAATATGTTGGGACGATTCCAGAAGAAAAATTGTCTACAAAAGGAATCCCAATTTTGCAGCAGTATCGTTTGAGTCTTTGGGATGTAAATGTGTCGGACTTGGAGGAGCCCACAGCAAGACACTTTGGATGGGACACTTTAGGGGGGTCATCCACTTTTAACAACCTTCCCGATGAGGCGTCCACAGCTCGGCAAGGAGGCCTGGGAGACGCTGCCAAGGCCTTGATGACGAGCCCAGATCAACACCGGATAAACTTACCTAAGTACATTCTTTATTTAAGTAAATGTATGTGAATGCTAATCCTTCATCCACCAGTGGAAATGAGTAAAAGCCTCCTCCGTTGAAGTATTACTCACATCTTCACCTTTAAATGAGCCAATAAGTAAAAGATAAAGCACGGGAAGATGAGCTTGTCTTGTTCATTATTAAGGTGAAAATAAAAGTGTTTCCCTGGTGATTTGTCCTGTTTGAAGGATTATGGCAGGAGGATGAGACATGTTTTTTTTTTTTTTCGGCACTGCACTGAGTTATGGCTTTGTCATAAATTGATTAACGTTTCAAAATAGCCCGTTAAGGAATGTAATTCAGCGAGGTCCGACTGGGCTCACTGTGTGATGTGATCATTAATTTGTATTACAGAGATTCTCAAATGCTGATAATTCCCCCACTTTTGTTTTTTGACAGTGAAATCTGATGCAATCATAAATCATACTTTTCTTGTACGACGCAGTACAAGATGTCCCGTCCAAAAGCAGTTCATCATATTAATAAATGTGTCACCACTGTGCTCTTTTATGTTCTCACTTTTTCTTCTCGCTGAACTCAAAGACGGAAGAGATCTTCAGACGAGAGATTAAAATTGCGCAGATTAAATTAGAACAGTAGAAATTAAATCACTGAAAATCTAACTTTCATACTAACTTTGTTCCTCTGGGATGACGTCAGCATATTAGCAGATGCTTGGAGGAACGGTGGTTTTGAACAGCTCCAGCCCCAGTATGCTGCTTTCTTTTGTAGGTGGACGGGAAGGTAATGGGAGGTCTAGCACTATGACCCAGGGAAGGGGGCGGAGTTTATAAAAAGGGGCAGAAAGCTCACCTGGGCCCTTCTTTCTACATGGGGACACCTGAGAAACAGCAGCTGAGCCTTTGTTTGGTGTTTGTTTGTTAGACTCCTTTTAAATGTTTTAAATGTTTAACTGCATGATTTTTAAGACTGAATTTAAAACCAAGAAATATTGCACTTAGTCAATTTTAAATGAAACATTTTGTACATTTAGACTCATCATGTTTGGTGAGGGACTAAAAGTTGGAGTGACTGCTTCGGCACATCAGCGTTCACGTCACGTTGGAGTTATTATTATTAGTATGAGTTTCCGACTTGTAATCAGTCAAAGTCATAATTACGACCAGGAAACTTGGACTTTTCTGAAAGCGCAGATGTTTCCAACTTGGTGCTTGAGAATACAGGACAAACATGGACGCCTCATGTCAGCCAAAGTCTACTGTTCAAGGTAATTAAACACATGTTTAATTAATAAATGTTATCAATACACAGTAAGGTAGATGTATTTTATATTGCATATTGTGTAAAATATTGTAATGTTTCTTTTTTTATTTTAATGTGCTTTAGCTTTTTCTTAGTGTTCAAACAACCGAGGGCCCAACTGCTAGAAAAGCACTGTTCCCATATTTATTAATGGGTTGTTTTGTTCCTCTCTTCTTAACTTATTTACGTATTAATTCATTGTCTGGGTCATTTTTTGTGTGTTTTATTTTTCTTGAGGGGCTTTTTGCTTAAGGGGGGAGCTGAGTAGCACAGCAGCCATTTTGAATGTATGCTTTGCTGTGTGGTTTGAATCACCACAGCATGTAGTAGAGTAATACGGTTTTATTCAAACTGGATGGTGAGTAGTGATGGTGAATCCATTTGCTTACGTATTGCGATTGTGTGACAAATACCTCTTGATGGGTAAGATTCTTTGCTGAGAGATGACAAGACAGGACACACACAGAGTCACGAGTCGATCTTCAGTTCAGCTGACGGGCATTACAAGGAATACTCACAGAACCAAGAAAAGCTTAACGTATATACACTATTCTAGAAACTGGTCTTTAGCCTTAGTTGGGGTCACCCTTCTTGGTTACCTTCAAAACATATTCATCTTACTTTCCTCGACCCCCAAGACACATCTGGAAACTCTCATTGTCTTTTTAGCCTCTTTTTAGCCTTACGCTACACTGATTTCCCCGAGGAGCCAGTCTAGGCCCACAGTATTTATTTATTTTTGTTGTTGTTATTGATTCATTAATTTATTTTATTTCATTATTTAATTAACCTTTCTTTGGCCTGCATTTAAGCCTTTCATACAGGCGATATCTGATGTTTTTCAAGTTGGTCTTTTTCATACATTTCCCATTAAAGATGGGGTCAGCGATTCTAATCCACTACACGTCTTTTTGCCAGATTCAGCGAATATCTCCTCTCGGTCCGCTAGCTGTGCGTTCAGTGTGAGCGCTGAAAAACCCTCCGGTGTTTGTACTCTGTGAACGGGAAATACACAAAGAGGCTCGAACCGAGCCGCACAACGCTGTTCCAGCCATGATGTGTGTCAGGTGACGTTAAACGACTTGCCCACGGACATTCAGCTGACTCTCTAGTTTGCCAAGATCTGCTGCTGTTGTGATGTTAGCTATAGCAGCAGGAGAGTTGTGAGCGTCGCTGTCTGGAGCTGCTGTGCTGGCTCTGGGAAACCGCCTCTCTGGCTGTTAGCTTCACAGCAGCAACTGTAGGGACATTACGTTAGTTACAGTACTAGCTGTGTCGTTGTTCGCTCTATATCATAATATTTGTCATGGCATTGGATTTCTGCAGAATCACATACCCCACCTTTAAGCTTCCCCAGTGCTGCCAAAGGAGAAAAGTGTCATTTTCATTCATTGTAAAGAAGATCTTTATTTTTGGTCCAGCAGTCTCTGGATCCAGTTTACTCTGGGTCTTGTGTATCTGGATAATGCTCAGTCTCAGTCTTTCCCAGTGTTTTCATCAAACTAACAATTTTTGACAAAACCACTGTCTCCAACTGTATTATAATAGCTTTGGCAACCGCTCAAACCCACTGTGACTGACTGAAAGTTAAGTGACTTCCTCAAGGTCAGAAAAAACTATCACTAACTTCAATTTCCTCTCCCAGATCAGTCTGCGGATTCCAACTGGTATCTGTCCAGTCACAAGCGTACCATCTTGAATGTCACATTGGCTCACAGCTGTCATTTCATTTCACTGGGACTTAGCTCCTGATCACAAACCATAGCACATTAAGTGACAGGCAGCAGTACTTTCCCTCAGCCACCTCTCTGACAGACTCCCATTCACATCCTGCAGGAGGAGCATCACCTGGAGGTGTAATGTTGAGAAGAAAGGCACCACCTGAGCCGATATCCTCGTACACGTCCTCGTTCAGAGCATCATGTTTTTTCTACCTTAGGTGCATCCAAGGTGTGGCGGTTTTTTCAAACGGGGGGGACTGAAGTAGAGTAAAGAGTGGTTGGTTTGCGGTCGTGGGTCAGAGCAACAGTCACATTGTGAGAATTTGGTCCTAAAATGTGTCTCCGTGAGATCTAGGATCACCGTTTTGGATTGACGACCAACGATTTGACCACGTTTCTCTCACGGTTGTCAACGTTTTTCTCAGACTACCTAAAATCGCACAGTGTAAAAGGGCAGCACACACGGGCGGCATGTGACCCTCGTCAAAACACCCGCACCCATTGTTTTTCATTCATGCTACTGTGCACTGACTGTTCCTTGTGTCTTTATGATGCATTTGGTGAGTCACGTATGAAATGATATCCTGCATTTTTTGCTATTACTGGTCAATTCCTTGGCATTAAGCATCTTTGACTGAACTTTAGAACCACAGCTAACAGATACAGGCAGCAGAGTAGAGTAAAAAGTACTATATATATATCTGAAATGTAGTGCAGCACAAGAAGCATAACTCAATGCTCGAGTAAAGTACCTCATAAGTACAGTACTTGAGTAAATTGTACGTAGTTGCATTCCTGGTGTGTGTAGACTTAATAATCTCAAAACAAAGCTAGTATGTGCAGGGTAATGATTTCTCTCATCGTTCCACAGGCCCTGACTATGATATGGCTCGGTAACTGTACACCATTTAGCAGATTTGTCATAGGTTTTGTCTTCAGTGTCACATGTCTTGGAGGACCATAATGACCTCAATTCTTAACAGTGTACCTGCGAGCCAAACGGTAATTTCTTGGCACACTGCAGAGACATTCAGGGAACTCACTCTGAATGGAACAACTGGGACCTGCACACTTCTTTCTCCTGCTGCTTTTCTTCTCCCATGTACCGAACGAACACAGAAGCTCTAATCAGCAGCAGCAGCCGTGGTATTCTAACCAGATGATTATCACTCTGTCTTTCTAATATTGTATTTAAATGTTGGAACGAGTGCCCTCCCATGTAGGATTATTCTGAATAAGTCAAATGAATTGTGTGAATAGCGGTGACGTGCCCCCGCCTCTGTGCGCTCCTACCTAAGGCTTATTTCATTTCCCCCACTGTGGCTTTCAGTGCTTCTCAGTGTGCTACGGGTGGGTGTTTTTCATATTTACCAGGGATTTGAAGCAGGGAAGAAGCATTAATTACCAAATGAAAGGACAAAGACAAGTGTTATAAAGCTGAAGCACCGCACTATAAATCTTATTCCTATCAGTGTTGATGATTACACACATGACACTTTGTTTTCCTTTAATGATAAAGCAAATGAATGATAAAGCTGAGAGGAAAGTATGAATATTTTCCATTTTACTGCACAGTGAGACTGTGTTTACAGTTAACCCACCTCCTCACTCCCACATTCGTTTACCAGAAACATACTGTGTCTTTTAATCAGCAAAAAGTTCTTTTAGAGGAGAAAAAGAGTTCAGATATCTGCGATTTTCAATCTGGTAACTGGTCAAAAAAAGAAATTCTCACCAATTGCACTAAAGAGAATGGAAAAACAATGCTATGCCTTAAGCATCGCTTTAGTCCACAAACAATGTTTATGGAAATTCTGAATTAAACATGAGTGATGGTTATTGTGGTGTTTTGTGATGTTGGCATATTATCATTATCGTCCTTTTGACAGATGTTACAGCCCAAAAAGGGAAGGTGCGGCAAATGTGAACTTAAGAGAATTTCCTAACCTCGTTTGCCTTACACTGATTAGATGTAATTAGAATTAGATTTCTTCACCTCACTTCTTGCTCTTTTTTTGACTGACGTGGATGTAGAGGGACGGGAAGTGTTGTGTTTTCATGTCCCATTCGTCAGCTCAGCACAGCGCTTTAGAGACCAGCACCATCTGGCTCGGTGTCACTGCCACGCGATGGATGATGGAACTCTGCTGAGCTGTTGGCCCGCCTGCTTCCCAAACCCTGACAGCGAAGGCAGGACAGTATCCTCATAGACCGTTTCAGTGGCGGATTTTACTCATGTGCAGACCACGTTACTGGCATCGCACCAGAAGTGAAAATGAGACCAAACCTTTAAATTCGCTGCCACATCCCGACACAAACACAGGGAAGAGGAATTGCTGTGTGATATCCTCTCTGTGATATATCTTGCTCAGGGTGCCCTTGAGCAAGTGCAGTGAAGAAGATGTCTGATTAAACTGTTTGCTGCACTGCAAAAAGAACGACTAACACTTTGCAATAAAATAAAACTGTATTTCAGAAACGTAATTTTGTTTCCTGCCAATGGTATTATTTGGGTTCGACAGCAAACTGTGGAAACACAAGACTGAGCTCTGTTCTGCCCTTGAGCAAGGCAGTGCACCTGCAGCCTGCTTCAGAGGTGCTTTTCGTTGCTTTCAGCGTGCGCTGTGCATGCTGATCCGGCTCTCGTTAAAACCTTCCCAGATGAGCATTTAAAGCTTGAATACAGTTAGCAGCAGTGCACTGCTAATGCATTCTGTGTCATTGTGAGGAAATGGAAGACAGCAGCGAAACCTTTCAGATTTTTAATTATGCATTTGAAGCATCGTGCTGTACACTCATACCCATGTGGATTCCTTAGTCTCTCCATCCTTTTAATGTGCTAAAGAGAAGGATGTCCTGTTTTCTTACCCAGTAGCATTTTTGATTTATCTTTTACACTTTGGTTAAGGTTAGGGGAAGATCGTGGTTTTGGTTGCATGTCGTGTCCCAAGTCACTGTTGACGTTTCCTGTATTAAGACCACGATCTTTCCCCCAGCCTTTACCGAGAGCTGTGTGAGCTAAACATAGCCATAAAAAAGCTGAATCATGCTTTATTTGCTATGAGTGGATATTGTATTGCAAGGTTGAGAACAAGTGAAATAAGTTGTCAGTGAACATTTAACGGAAACATTCAGTATCAACATTTTGCGATTTCCATGACACGTTTTAATTAACAGTATTTCCTCAAAAACATTTGTTGTTGCAAGCTAGTGGCATATAAATGTAATTTCTAGGAGACGAGCAGCAAACTCCTCAGTGTCCTCCTGGTTTCTGCACATCATGGGGCTGCATGAGACGCACTGGTGACTGGCTAACAGGAGAACCACCACACACTGACCCTTTGGCGCACAGTGCCTATATGAATGCACACAGCAGGTGTGTTAGGTGTCTGGCCTACAGCGGTGCGTCAGTAAATAGAGCCCATTGACTGAATATGAGACTCTCCATGACGTGAGCCACAGGTGATTCCCAAGTGCTTATATTTCCGCACAGAACCTCTGCATTAGAATGATATGTCAATAATTTAAAATGCATTGCTCCCAAACCTTCTCTGGTTGAGGCTATTACTGTGAAATTGACCTTTTTATGGTGGTAAAATTAAGTATTTCTCAGCAGAAGTCAATGGCTGACATTTGTTTGGCTGCAAAGAATCGATATCTGATACATGGGACGACCCAAATAACCGCAGGGTAACATTACAGACTGCAAAGATAATACTGAAGGGATTTTTTTTAATCTCCTTTTAATCTCACATGTGAAGCATTCCTATCAAGTGAATTTTGTGTTATATATTTATCTGAGAAACGTGTTGCAGAGCACTCACACAGAGTTTTACTACAGAAACGCAGTCTTCTACCTCTCCAGTGGAAAGTGTTGCTCACAGGAAAGGAAACAGGAAACGTTTACATCGGCAGAAGTTAGTGACACGAATTATAACTAAATGTTGTGATGCGTCCTAAGATACGATACAAATATACACCTCACGGTTTTTATAAGATCGATATTACATGCAGCATGTTTTAGGCTACATAAAGTAAGTATCGATTTAGGTTTTATCAATGGAGACAAAAACATACGTAGTTTATTACACAATATAAACAATATATAGCTTCACTCTAGCTATTTAATATTGTGCTTTAGTTTTAGATTTGTGAGAAACAGATCGACCAAACTGAAAGCAGCAGAGGCCGAGAAATCCTGACTTTTAAAGCTCCACAAATGCTTGTTCCTACACTTCCCATAATGCAACTCAATTGGGGCTTTTCATTAGACTCCTGCTGCTAAACACCTACTCTACAACTATACACCGGACTGTCGAGGACTTGCCCCGAACGAATCCTGGCCCACAGATCTGGTCTGCGGCGAATGGAGCCTCGGCAGTGGCTGATCGAGGTCCAGACTTTGAGATCTGTTTTGAAATTTGTGACCTAATCTGAATATCACAGGGTCAGAGGATGTGGTTGATAGCGATCACAGTAGAGTGATAAAAATGTTTGCAGTGGCTGGAAATCAGGTCACAGAATCTGATGAGTTACAGAAGTCCTGTCTTTCTGTTCCTGGCTTTGCACCTGTAAATCGTTTATCTTCCCCTCTGGTCCACTCCACTCTTTTATTATTTGCCTTTCTAATAAACCATTTAAATACTCATTAATGTGAATGCGAGTGCTCAGACTTACGTAACGTTAACCAACGTTACCTGTCCTGATTACATCCTTGCGGTTTTCTAGCTTTCTGACCTGATACAATCCTTCAATTAGTCATCATGAAAAAGAGATAATCATAGGTTTATTGTCACATAGCCATGATAATGTTAACTTTGCCGAAGATAACTGTGGGCTAAGTTAGCTCTTATAATGTTATTCATAACTAAAGTGACTAAACATAAGGGTAAAATACAGATTTAAAAAACCACATCTAACTCAAACGTGAAATGTACTGGCTATTTGCTTAGTCCCAAATAGTTTTAACACCGTTTACTGGCTACTTACCTGTCATGTTTCAGCTGCATTGAAAAGAACGTGGTGGACGAGATTAAACCTGCAGGGGAGACGTGCGGCATTTCTGCTGCCGGTGGGGTCAAAGGTGAAAGCTCTTCTGGGTCATTTCAGTAGGCGCTGACCAGCGTATGTCGGTGTTTAGGTTGGAGACTTTGCATTACCTTAAGACCATGTGTCATTCACAACCAGGAGCATTAACGTAACATGCTGATGTTAATGTTTGAACGCGCGGCGTACGTTGAACTGTCAGTGACTGCACTGGGGCCGTTTTTGCGTGAAAACAGAAACAAATGTGAACATGCAAATACACTACTCTTATTTTTGGACGTGTGGTCTTAAGCATATTAAATATTATGTGCCACAGAAGACAGTCGCACTCCACGTGTGCGGATTAATAAGAGACTCTTGTCTCTTAAACACCATTTGCAGGAAGCGGGCCGTGGTGGATTCCTGTGGAATTAAAATCCCCGATGAGCATGTATTGCTAATTACTGCAGGGGCTTAGGGATTTCACGTGGACATGTAGCATAAACTCCTTAATATTGCACAGATGACTCAACATCTCAAATCAGCCCCTCGCCACGGAAAAGCACGTGGATTATGGGGGATTACATACAGTCCAGTCATCTCATGTACACAGACAAGGTACGACCCTTGTCCGGGTCTCAGGTGCTACATGTAGTGTCGCACTGATTTAAGCAGACTGGAGCCTGTCATGAGGTAAACTGAGAGTGTACATACTGAGCCACTGCAAAATATATGACCCAGTGAGAACTGGTTTGAATCCCAGCAGAATTATGTATTGCCAATTAACCCATTTTGAAATGGGTCCGCTGTTAAGAATATCAACTTTTTGCTTATAATAGGTCATCCAAAAATAACCCAAAATGTCACAATCTCTTTTTAGCCATGTTAGCAGCACGGCTCTGTGGAAGGTGAAGTCTGTCAGTCCGTCAGTCACTTTGGTCCACACTGAAACGTCTCAACAGCTATTAGATGGGTTACAATGAAATGTGGTTCAGACATGTTCCCCTCAGGACAAACGGTAACTTTGTTTTGATCCCTTGAAGGTCCTGAAAACCTATTTTCTCAATCAGCTTCTAGCTATACGCGATGCGTTCCTACACGAGAACACTGTTTTCTGCCAAAGTTCAAACGGTTTAGTTTGAGTCAGATGAGAGATTTTCTCCTCTCGCTGATTTGAAATGGGCAGGGCTTAGATGGAAAAAGGCGATGTCACACATACATTTTACGTTACACACATACGTTTTGCATTCTTTTAATCACAATCTGATGACAGCTGCTGCCGCCTGTCAATCAAATCTGATCAAACCACACCCACACAATCCTGATGGAGCAGATTACAGATTTTTTTGACAGTTAAACTCTTAATAACTGAAGATGTTTTTTCCAACTTTAACTTTGATTTAACTAAGATTTGAAACAAAGGTTTTAACTTTCCATCTAGCGCCACCATCAGGTCGACATGTTAACGTGTCCGACACTTTGGTTTCTGACCAAACACCTGCAGAGCTGCTGACGCTCCCATCAGCCTCAGCTGTGCTCTGTGTTCACTGCTAACCAGCTAATGTTAGCACGCTAACACGCTAAGCTAAGATGGTGAACATTATACCTGCTAAACATCAGCATGTTAGCATTTAGGGCAAAGCAGCACTGTGCAGCCTCACAGAGCTGCTAGAATACCATCCATGAAAAGACTGAACTCCATCCAAATTATTAGCTTCATTATTTTACTTTTGCTGTTTTAAGTAATATGAAAAGACTGAAGACGCTAAAACTGTTGGTGAGACCAAAGACCAGAAGGACACTGTGACAAACAGCTGGGCGAAGCTAAAACACAACATTATGAATACATTATGAAGGTAACGTGTGTCGTATAGTATTATCATTTACTTATTAGTGTTGTTGTTGTTGCTGCTTATAAAGGGATGACAGTTTCCATCAGTAATCAAGTGTGAAGTGATGTCGTTTAACGTCGCCTGCCATGAACTTGCGTCATGACCTCTGGGAGGGGATATCGATGTTTTGGTGCCCTTTCTGTATGCTAATTTCCCCGCTTCGACTTTGATCTCCGTGTTTACTTGTCCCTATCAATACTCCTTCCTGCATTATCTCAGCCTGCATCTCTCTCTCGGCCTCTCTCTCTCTGGGTGGCAAATTAATCATGTTTCTCTTGTTCCTTTTAATCAAAGGACCATCACACATCACGCCGGGTCGTCGTTAAAGGTCAGCGCAGTCGGCAGGTGAGCAGACGCAGAAGCAGCTGATTTACAGTCAAATTTGTGATTACAATTTTCTCATTATGACTCGTTTGACAAACGTAGAAAGTCGGTGGTGATTATGTGTCCTGCTGTGGAAATGGTTCAATGGAGTTAAACTGGTGGGACTTACAATTTGTCCAAACCAAAGGGCAGCAGTGGTAGAAGAAGTATTAAGATCCTTTACTTAAGCACAAACACTGATACCACAAACTGAAAGAAAAAATCCTTCATTCAGAATCCTACGTCACTCGAAGTATTTTCAGCTTCATGCAGTAAAAGTACTGGTTGTGCAGTAAAATGTCTCCTGTGACTGATTCTGATTCTGTCTGACATTATGAGATTATTACTGAAGCATCACTGTCAGAGCAGCGTTTCACTGCTGTAGCTGCTCGAGGTTGCAGGGTTGGTGGTTCGATCCCCTGGCTCCTCCTGTCCACAAGTGTCCTTGAGAAAGATATTGAATGTGTGTTTGTGTGTGTGTGTATGTGAGACAAACACATTGCAATGCTTTAATAACTGAGACCAACAGGAAATATTTTCATCAGTCTACCTGCTGGTTCCGAAGGTAAATGGACAAAAAGGATTAGAAAATGTGGAGAGCTTCCCCCACAGAGCTCCTTTCAATCAGCAAACACAACAAAAGCTGCTCTTCGTCTTGTGAGCATCCCTTTCTTGGTGCGAATGGCCGGGCAGCTCCTGACTGCCTCTTTGTTGACTTTCTGAGAGCCGCTGTAATCACCAGCACTGCTGTGAGATCGCACAATGATGTGATTATTTTTCAAATTGCATTTTAAGCTTCATAGAGCAGCCGGAGAATGGAGGTGACATTTAGTGTCATACTCAATGACTCCTATTTTACAAACTGGACAATACTAGTGGAAATATTGTATTTTAATCTGCTGTTTATTCATTAAAATTTACATTTGAATTTATCGAGCGTTCATGATGAATTGGCTCATTGCTGCTCATGCAAATATAACGCTGGTATATCAGAATCAGCTGTTTCTGCTTCCTTGGATTATGTTTTCATGTTTGGATAGCCTTCAGCGGGCTGTCTCGAGTGAGATCCATTTTTTTTTCTTAGGTAAAGACGGAAGCTTTTGGGATGTCACATTTTGACATTTAAACCAACTAACCTTAAGCAGAGTTTTCTATAAGGGATTTAAAGAAATCCTTTTCTCTGACCCTTCACCTCCAGCTAAGATCTCAGGAGGGAACTCAACAACAAACTCAAACCACTCATGTTTGTGGAGAAGAAACACGTCAATATCACAGTTGTATTATTTGAACGTGGAGTTTTCCTGCACGATTTGTGGACTGTTGCATCATTTGCCGGAGATTCATTTGAAAACTGTGTCAACATAATGCAAAGACAATGGTCTGTTCCAGCTGTTGCCTGGCATCAGGAGCATTTGGCAGTTTTTCACTGTGTGGACGTGGGGGCAACAACAGGGACCTTCACACACACCTCACAAGACTTTCATCAACATCTCTGATTATTTTCAAACCACTTCAGCTCAGGTGACAGTGCTTCTTCCTGGTGGTTTTTGAAGTCACCACTGTCCAATGAGTCCTAATCACAGACAGAGGAAAGCACAGGAGAGTGACACTCCGTCTCTTTTCCTTTTGTTGATTGTGAATGCCCAGGTATAGTAAAAATAATCATTTAAAAAATGGACGTGCACGTGCACACCGTTCTGTTTATACTAAATTTGGTGTTTGCACACTCGGACGTGTCTGTACGTCTGTCTGGGCGTACAGTCCGTGGGTACAGTCGCACCTTTGCACCCATGTGGAGGAGGAAAGTATGATGTGGGCGTGACGATGGAAAACAAATCAACAACATGTGGAAAAGGTATAGTGTTCATTATGGAGACTGTCCTCTGAAGACGTGCAGCAGCATCAGTCCTTCCTGCAGATTCCCAGAAACATGTTTCGTTCAGGTGACGGCGCCCTCTAGTGGCCGTAGCAATTAGGATGGGAGCAAAGGAGGAAGTCAGGTGACGTTGTCAACAAAACACTTCCTGTTTCCTACCAAGAGGAAACGTTGGTTTCTTTTAACCATGACCAATATCGTTCCCGTAGTGAAGTAGTTATCATTGTAAACACGGCGACGAAGGCCCCTGGACCTTAATGAAGTAACCAACCCACATGATCGTTCCCTAACCTTACCTAACCTTACCATAGCGGTGTAAGATCGGAAAACACTCTGTTGTCCTTCTGATGGAGGCGTCGGATCAGAAAACATGTACTGGGTATGTGGGGTTCTGGAGGGCAATGACAAACAAAGTGTTCTGTGGTTTAATTTGGAGGACTTGTTGTCATTATGTGGTGTGATGTCGATCTGAGGCGCACGCAAAGTCAGAATAAACTCAGCGAAGAGTAAAGGCACATGCTGTCGTACCTTTGTGTCTGTGAACTGCAGACTGTCTCGAGCAGCTGATGTCACTGACATTTGCCTTCATGATGGCTAAAGTCAGACAGTCGATCTCTGCAGCATTTTCATGTAAACTGCATGTACTGTATACTGTACTGTACTAACATCCCCATAAGAGATGAGGACCAGAGCCAACAGGTCTGCAGTGCTGTGAGCAGCAATCACAGGCTGCAGGTCAGTGACAGGAAACAGAATGAAACCCTTTCAGGCTGCTGGTGCTGCTGGCAGAGGATACTGAGGAAATCCCCCGTCTCTGTTTCTGTGTTACAAAACTGAATTATTTTTAAGTCCACTGACGAATATTGATAGGCCTTAACAAGATTTGATTATTAAAACGGTATCGATCCAGCTTTAAGAGATCAAAAGCTTTTCTATATCTACAAATATCGCTGCGCCACTGACAGAGACGCAGTAAATATGTATTTTGAGACGGGTTGTGTCAGCAATATATTATCACATGCTTATATCACAGGATGGCCTTGTGTAGATGTTGGGCTGCATTGCATTATAGCAGTGATAACATAAGGTCCAGGCCCACGTCCTCAGGCCTGTCCAATGTAAAATCTGTAGGCATGAATCCACGATGCTGCAGACTCTGCCCGAGGGAATGTCCCACAAGTCATAGTGCAGGAATGTTAAGATCTGGTTTCACATCTTTTAAATCAATAAATAAAAACATAAACCATGAAAGCATGTTTACATGTACATACTAAAGCTTAGCAGCATGCACTATGGGAGGCAGGCTATGTGCCTGCCATGATAACGTTACATTACATAGTGTTTTTCTTGTAAACTGGGAATGGATAGCTCACACTCCAAGTCCATAGAGCTCCATATGATATATAAGCCTCACTTTACTGTCCTCATAAAAGTGCCTCAGGTCACATTATTGATGCCACAAAGTGCTGTCCCCTTCCTTCAGACATTTACACTGAGCACACAGGTGACATCGGTTAAAGCCTGTTCAGGTTCAGTGCTTTGGGCGAAGAGTGCACGATGAGATTGGTCCAAAGAGTCTGCAGCGTGTGATTCAGCTGATACACTGTGCTGTGGACAGAAATACTGGAGTGAAAAAGAGTGTGTTCTGAGAAATAACAACAGACAGAGACAGAGAGAGAAACACACTCACCAGCTCACATATAACTTTCATATCATAGTATAAAACAGCTGTAATGGATGGCTCCGCCGGGCGGTCTGTCTGAAGGCTTGTCACGAAATTTGTTCAGATATTCATGCTCCCCTCAGGATGAACTGAAACAACTCTGCTGATCCTCTGACTTTCCATCTAGCGCCACCATCAGGTCGAACCTTTCACTCATTCTTTGAAATATCTCAACATTTAGTTGATGGTTTGGAACAACATTTTGAACAGACCTTCATGGTCCCCAGAGGATGAATCATAAGGACGATGTGATCCTCTGACGTCTCCTCTAGCGCCACCGAGAGGTTCCCCTCAGGATGAACTGTAATAACTCTGCTGATCCTCTGACTTTCCATCTAGCGCCACCATCAGGTCGACACGTTAACGGGTCCAAACACCTGCAGAGCTGATGACGTTCCCATCAGCCTCAGCTGGACTCTGTGTTCACTGCTAACTAGCTAATGTTAGCATGCTAACGCACTAAGCTAAGATTGAGAACACGGTAAACATTATACCTGCTAAACATCAGCATGTTAGCGTTGTCGTTGTGAGCATGTTAGCATGTTGACGTTAGCATTTAGCTCAAAGCACCGCTGTGCCTACGTGCAGCCTCACAGAGCTGCTAGCATTATTTGAATCGTGTCTCTTTGCTCTCTCTTTGTATCCGTGGAGTACTTTGTAACTCCTGTTTTGAAAAGTTCTCTATGAATACTTAAATATACTAAATATCATCACTGAAGAGACGATTATTTTTCCATTTAGTTTTTCATCATCTATCAGTTTTTTATTCTGTGGACGCACAGTATTTTCCTGTTTGAATATCACCTTTATGCCCTAGAGGCAGCTGAGTCTAAACATAATAAATTACTGACTAACATCTCTATATATTTATATTTTTGAGTACTTGGTCTCTAACTCCCTGCTGAAGTCATTCTTCATGATTAGCTGATACTGTATATGGCAGCTTCATCCCTTTGAAGACGGAAAAGGAAAGATAACCAACGGAGCAGAAAACCTTTGAGAGTGTATGTCAGACTTCTGGAAGATGTATTTACTTGTTTTGTTTCTATCAGTTATCTCTATTCTATAAACTGATGTATTGTTCAGCTGCAGTACCATTTGGACGAAGCAGGAAATGTGTCTTTGGGGTGCTGGTGGAGAGTTAGATGTGCCGTGTTCTACAGACCCCCTCTATAAACGTGATGTGACGTAAATCTTAAATTTAGATGTTTGTTTCTATTAAGTTTGCATTTAAACATGATGAAAATGTAGTAGCTATTTTAACGTACTGTATACATTAGAAAATGATTTAAGGAAATGACACAGGCAGTAACACTAAATGACACCTGTACCTCCTTCAACAATTTTCCACCATTAACCAAAATGACAAATCTCTTTACTGAGTCCCTCTGTAGACTGCAGAGAGCAGACTGTGGCACAGAGGTATCTGTGCAGTTTAAGATTGATAGACAGCCTTTGTTAACATCAATCACTCAGGTAAACACTTATTGTTCAAGTCACCCCACGCTAAACTACTTTTTTTAGAAATAAAGTGGTATTTAGTGATTCAACAAACACTCCATTCTTCTTCTCTCCTGCTGTTCACACACACTTTTTTTGATATTTTGTAAAATTACACAGTAGGTGGTGAAAAACTCAAACTGGCAGCAAAAATTACTTTTACTGACTGACGAGTATTGTGTGGGAAGAAATTGGCAGAAAGTGAAAGCACCTCGGTTATATTGTTTATGACTTTTAAAGGGACATGCTCGTTGAAGAGTAACGGCAGAGACGGGCGACAGGATGCAACAGTTGATGAGCCAGATTCAAATACATTGTCTTTTCATTTTCGTCTGGTTCCGAGACGAGCGTATGGAGCCATTTTTATAATAAACACAGATGGTAACCAAAGGAACATATGAAAACTGCTTGAATGCTCCGAGTCAGGTGTGGTAGTCCCAGTTACGGAGCCGCGCTGCCACAGTTTTACACCACTTATAAGCCGATGTTTAAAGCAATAAGTCATTTGATCTTGATGGGGATGCTATCTGAAGTCAAATGTAGTTAATTCTGGGCATGTGAGTCACATTTGAAAGAGTGTTCACACACAGCTTTAACGTGTCACTCCTGTAACCACAGACTGTATAAAACACGTGACGCCACACTGTCCTTGGAAGCTCAAAGTGGCGAGCTTTCTGCCATCTTGATTCATGTTGTTTCATAGACGACCTGGCAACTGAGGTGATGTCAGACAAACATCCAAACTTGGATCTGTGTATTCATAATAAAGTCTGAGGGCCATGCGATTTACGGAAGCTTCCCGGGAGGAACAACAAAACGGGAGGGCGCCGGGAGATATGAAACCCGGGCGAAACCCGGGAGAAACCCGGGAGAAACCCGGGAGAAACCCGGGAGAAACGGGAGTGTTGGCAGGTATGAACCCAAGTGACGTCACTTGAGGACATTTATCAGACTTCACGCCGCTCCTTCTGGAGACACTGAAGGCTTCGCACAACTTGTTTCACATGTGTAGCAGAACTCCCCAACAGCTGGAAACGCACGCCGGAGATCGCCTGAAATTCAGCGTTCACATTGGTCGTGTTCATTTATCAACACGCTGACACGCGAGGCAGTCTGAACCAACTGTCGAAGGCGGGTTTTTAGCTAATAAACTCCAATAATGTTTTAAACATCTGAAGGAGCATTCAGACTGAACACAAAGCAAGTTTCCACTTCACATTACAGCACCAATTTGGTGTCAGCCGGTGTTCATTCACCAAAGGCAGCTAACGGCTATTTTCTTGAAGTGGGGTCCTTCATTTTATGTTTGTCTTTGCATTTTGCATCATGTTCTTCTGAACACACCTTCAGAATAGCATAACATGATACTGTGCTCAGTAGTCATTAATGACATTAATTCATTCAGGCTGAATTGGTCATCATGTTACATTATGTCAGTACCAGATCTTATCCACTGCCCACCTCACCTTTATTCTTCCGTTTTCAGTTCAACGCATTCTGTGTTTACAACTCTTTTTTTCTTTTTCAGCTGAAATGCAGTTAATAATACCAGCACTCCAACAACCCACACAAACTTTTTCCCTCTCCCATGGGAGGATGAGTTAGAGGCTGATACGGGTTTTCATTCAGATTCGGGAGGTTGAATAATCTGTGTATAATTATGTGCAGAAAGACAGGGAACAGCAGTAATTGGCACCTGATATCCCCTCTTCCCCTCCTCCAACAGAGCTGAATTTGAATAATCTTGACAGTAGGGCACACACACCGAGAGATAAGTGCGTCTTGAAGAAAAGAGCTGGGAGTCTGGAGATATGGGAGGAAATGACACATATTCGCTGTCAAACACACATTCAGGCACTGATGGACACAAAATCCTTCCCACTGCTCTCTGTAGCTTTTTATGTTTATGTTTATAGCTTTTTCACTCTTACATATGAATACAGGAACGCTGTCAGAGCTTTAGCGGTTACAGACTTCAGCTACTCTTGCTTGTTTACAGTAAAATGTTGGTAATCTAGGAACTAAAGCTTCCTCTCTGGATGCTGAGGCACACATGACATCAGTCTAAAATATACTGCACACATACACATTATGGGTGTAATGAAATGCTCCAATCATCTGTTACAGATTGCTGCAAAAACTCAGATGTTTGTCGCATCATCAGAGTGCATCACCTGTTCTTTTCTGAATAACGTGTTCGTATTTGTTCACATCCCCAATACACACAAAGGCTGACATGTCTGAGAGTCTACAGCTATGCTAGCGGCTCGGTGAGGCTGTAGTTCGAGCTCAATGCTAACTTTAGCATTCTCACAATGGTAACGCTAACATGCTGATTTTTAGCAAGCGTAATGTTCACCATGTTCACCATCGTAGTTTAGCGTGTTAGCATGCTAACATTAGCTAGTTAGCAGTAAACACAAAGCTGATGGGAACGTCATCGGCCCTGCAGGTGTTTGGACACGTTAACATGTTGACCTGATCAAAGCCAAAGTTATTAGGATTTATCCTTTTTGTGCCAATCCATGAAGTAGATTTTGAGAAACTTTGACTTGCTGGTGGTGCTAGAGAGAGCGTCAGGGGTTCACCACAGTCACATTTCAGAAACGACAGATAATAATAATACATGTCAAGCTGCTGGCAGCGCTAGACGAAAAGTCATTGGATCACTAAAGTCAGTGGGTTTATCCTCTGGAGACCATGAATGTCTGTACACAATTTCATGACAATCCATCATATAACTGTTGAGATATTTCAGTCTGGACCAACGTGGAGGACCAACTGACCGTCTGAGCCATCCCTGTGCAGCCAGCATGGCTGAATGTGCACCTTAAAAACAAGATACACAGACAGGAAGTAATATTCAGATAAGGAAATGTTAAAGACATTGATACGTTAACCAGCAAGTCTAGATGGAAGGTTTATGAAACATCATTAGACCCTGAACGAGCCCGAATGTAAAAGTTCACATGAAGGCAGCAGTGGTTTTGTCCTTTGTCTTGATGCTGCAGAGATTAGCACAGTGCTACAGGTCGCAGTCTGCGAGGCACTTTATCTGCTGTGACAGTGCAGAAGGAGTCTCATTAAAATGAATTTGGAAGCCTGTGATTTTTGCCGCAGTGCTACTGTCGGTATGAAAGGGCACTTAGATTGCCTACTGTACGTGGCCTTCACTTTCGAAGAGAAGTGAAATATCTTTGTTCCATGCTGATAAGGTTGGAATCAGTCTTTTGGAAAATCTATCTTTCAGTATGCTACAGTGTGAAATATGTATTAGTCTCTCGAGACCTTTACAAATAAGTTTAATCAATCATTTGTGTTTGGAACAAATGTTGTCATGAGGACAGAAAGATGATGGAAATCCTAATGAATGAAGAGATTTTGCTCGATTTAATTTCTGATGAGTTTCTTTTTCTTTTGGTTTATCTCAGCTTTAAATTCAAGTTAATTCCAGGTTCGGACTTAGAAGTTTCAGGATCTTTTACTTAATTAAAAGTAGCGACAACAATGTAAAAATACTTTATTAAAGGAAAAGTCTTGCATTCAAAATTCAACTTACGTAAAAGTACACAAGTATTATTAGCTTCATGCAGCTAAATAAAATAAAATAAAAAAAATTGGATCATTTAAACAGTTATTGAAATGACACCATGCAAGACGTTTGAGGGGAAATGTTTCTTTGGAACTGATGACAACTCAGAGACTCTGAGACTTTAAATCAGAAGAACATCTGCTTTAATCTTTAACCATGTGTCGTATTTTAGAAGCTCATCGCGTGTTTTCTTACGTTAAATCTTCATCTGAAAAGTAGCCTGTAACAGTAGCTGTGACGAGGTACAAATAGTTCACTCTGAAAGTAAATAAAGTAGCGTACCTCAGCACTGTACTGAAATACAGAAGTTGAGTAAATGTACCTCCCACTTCAGATATTATTGTTCTCTTCTGCTGTACTGCATATTTGTAGGATGGGTAAAAAGATGAAGGCTTTATGTGCACAGCCATAAAAACCAGTTTGATAAGCATGAGGAGTACCAGAGAAAATGAATTCTTTCCTCTGGAGAAAGATTATTTTAAAATGGCCTCCAGTGAAAGAAATTTGAAACCAAATAGTTTAAAATGTCAATTTATATGATGTATTAAATTGTTTTGGATCAGAAGAATACAAATACGATTAATACAGATTTCCTTTGATACATAATGATATTTACACTCCCCCCCCCGGTTTGTATTAACATTTGTAGACTCTCCCTGAAGTAAACTGGTCTGTGTGAGAGAGATGATTTCTCTTCGTGCTCGTTTCCGTTCTCCGGGGGATTCAGGACGGCCCGAACTAAACCGCATTACCCAGGGGGCACTGCGTGAGGCAGCTAGTAGTTTCCACTACATACGTTTAAAGTACCTTCACAGTAACGTTATCCTGCCGTTCCATTTGCAGCCGTTAACCGGCAGGATATTAAATGCAGAGCGCTCCGGCTGCTTCCTCGTATCACATGAAGTCAAGATGGCTGCTGGTCAAACTGTGACGTCTTATTTTTGATGGACATCGTCACTGTTGTCTTATATTTTGTCCCAGACTTATATACCTGAATAGGCTGCATTTCTCTGTCCACACACCAAGTACATCATTTTTATATCTATAATTAAAATGGTTGTCCACTTTATTTGATAAATGAATGCAATATCTACTAGTATCTACTAGTATCTCTAATTCGCTTTAGAAATTCCAAACACAAGTACGTAATCATTTGCTGATGTATTTTTCCCACTTCAAGCTCTGGGTGCAGCAGTTATTATTTATATTTTGAATTTAAATGAGTATATTTTTATTTATTCGTTGGTTTATTTAACTGGGACAGTGCACATTAATAAACGTTGCTGTAAATGCTCCACAATGTTGTCGTCCCTGGACAGACGTTACAGAGTCACCATTAAAACAGAATATGAGATTAAATTACAAAGTTACTGAGATCATTTATAAGCATGCAGAGCAATGATAAAAAGAAAATATTAATGTTAGTAAAAAAAAATCAATCGATCATCGTCAGGCACTATTTAAAACATGCAGCACACAGGCTCATAATACGAAGACATACGAAACAATGCGATGGGGGATATTATGTTAAATATTGACTAAATAAGATTGTGCTGCATTATTAGACACTAACAGAATATAAAATTCAGAAGTCAATATACGTATGTGTGTGTTTAGTGTTTTCTTTGGTTCTCTGGCTCCGGTCACCTCTCGGAAACGTCACCTGACCGAACACGTTTCATGGCTTTTCTAACTGCATGCCTGCATTATTCAGTTGTTCATATGCTGCTTCAGCGAACACTGACAGGACAGAGTGCTTTAAAATATTCAGTGACACCATCAAATAACAATCAATACAGGAAAACACACAGAATCCGTACGTGGAGAGAAGACTCCCAGCAGACCCGGGCGGTTTCTTTTTGGGCGACTTCAAATGGAAACAGGAATCAGAGGTCCAGTCGTGCTCTGTGAAGGAAAAGTAAATACCCCTTATTTAACAAGCGTTGTGTTACCTGTATGCACTGGCAGACTCTGAGGGGCAGTTTCACCATGCATTCATGGGGAAGCCCTGCAGGGCGGCCCGTGGCACTGCATCACCTTTTCTCCACCGGGAGGGCGCCCTCGAGCTTAGGTTGATCGATAAGTACTGCAGTATAAACAAGTGCTATACAAATAAACTATTATTATGATTATTACTTCAAACATTAACTTTTGCATCCATCACATATAGGAAACTAATTACATTGCTCTAATTTACATAATGTATAAGAAACTCACCCCAGCCTGAAGATCTGACTGAACTGTTATTTTATTTCTCTTATTATTATTCATGTAAGGTGGCCTGCCTTATGGAACGATACATTTAATTTTAAGTAAAATCAACATAGTTTAAAAAGCCACCAAGGTGCAGATTATAATAAGTAAATTAGCAAAGCGTTGCCACATTTATGGCAAACAGAACCAGGGTCCAGAGGAGGACCGCACTACATGAAAAACAAGAAAAGTACAAAAACTCTCCCAAACTTTGCAAATAAAAACTGTCACAAAATGTTTTCATCCTAAAACACAAGTCTCTCGGCAAGAAAGCAAATAAACATATTTCCCAAAATGTCGAGGTTTTTGTGTAAGGGCGCCTTGTATGACCTTGTGAAGTGCATTTCAACAACGCAGTGAAGAAGTGAGACAATAAAACAAAAGCTGGATCAAAGAGTAGAACGGAAGGAGTAAACAGCTTTGGTCTCGTCCTTCACCGCCGCAGCTCTCGACCTGAAGCCTGTAACTTCTGACAGCCGGGACTCGACACAGTTAGCCCGTTCAGTGTTTGCATGTTGTCTTTACCTCTGATGCTTTCTTCTTGTGAAAGAAGGTGCAGTGCTACTGTATTCTACATCAAGGAGAATATAATGTAAAATAACTAATTTGTGTCAAATTACACACCTCTGACAACTGTCAGTGTTGCTGCTTTCGGTTAGTTTTTCCTGTCTCTCATATTAATAATCCACGCTTACATGTCTGAAAATCGACGCGGTATTTTCTGACTGTACTGAGGACGTTTCTGTGGTTTTGCTGGAGTCTGGCCGACTGGACTGGAAACCATTTGGCTGCTTGTGTGGTTATGTTGCCTCGGTGTACTCGAGTCCTGACCTCTAAATATATTGAACTTTCGAGTTTTTCAGGTGTTCGCGGGCGTTGTGCACCTTTCAGTGAAGGACACAGGATGTGACACAGGATGTGCGGGTGTTGAGTGGAAGTCCTTCCAAAATACGAAGGTGTAAACATGAAGCTGATAACTTGTGAAATCATTAAATGTTTTACTTTACTTCCTGTGATAATTGTGTTGATGCTACATGCGTTTTATTTTTACACTAAATAAACAAAAACCTAACAACTCAGATGTATGTTGTATCATGACAGTAGCAGAAATAAGAAATGAAATTCAAGACTATTGTTTTCTAAGCTTCAGTTCCAGATGAATGAACTACAAAAACACGCAGTCCACCTGCGGTTGTACAGCGGTGTTACAGAGTGATGCTTCTTTTACTTCATCAACAATCTTTGGCTGAGCACAGACACACAAACCAGAGAACAGCCCAGTTTAAAAAAGAGAGAAGCTGCTAGCTGAGTGTTTGGTACACTGAGCGTTGCTAATAAGAGAGAGAGAGAACAGATTCAATAACAGGTTTGTTAGCATCAGAGTGAATCTGTGCATTTTGCCAACCTCTGTGTCTGAACTCCAAATCATTTTTTCACATTCACACAGTACCGGTCGTTAGGATCAGCTCTGGATGTCTCCATGCTAAAAAATTCTTAACACTAACAGGCACCACAAGTACTCTAATTATCACCCAAACTGCAGTCTCAGCCAGGAAGAGTATCCACAGGATAACAAGCTCTGAGTCTACTGCCTGACTCTGGTACATGAAGGAATCTGGCGAGCCCTGAGACCCCTCAGTTCTTCGGTATTCTTCGCCATTTCGGCTGCTGCTCAGCATGTATGAGGAGGGAGGAGGGCAGCGAGTCCGTACGAGAACCGGTATCAGCAGCCGAGCCGGGCCGGGTCGAGTATATGGGTTTGTAGTGCCAAACTAGGGAAAAAATGGTTTGTTCGTTAATCTTTTGCCAGCACGGGCAGGTCGGCTCACGTGTCTGGTAAAAGGTAGTCAGTGTTTGTGTGTGCATATTATCTACTCACACACTCCGCCACGAGGTGCTTAACCTTTGAGTGGTTGCTGAGCAGACAGTAGAAGCTCCCCTGCTCGATCAATACAGTTTACAGTACGGTTCAGCTGTGACAAGAAATAGATTTCCTCCACTTAAGTAATATTTCTTCTCAAGACATCGAGACAAAGGTCTTCAAGTGTAGGTTTGTCAGGTAGGCTGGAGACCGTTTCTGACTTTTTCCTTAAACCAAATGACACCTTTTAGGACTATTTCCTATCTGAGGGTGCTGACGCAGCAAGCAGTTGTTGAGCTTTGTTTTTGCTGTGTGTTTGGCACAGGTGGCAGCAGTCAGCCAACCGAGCGTGTGAAATCAGCGGTCGAGGTCTGACAGAGAAAGAGCTCTGTGACTGGCTGTTTATCTTTCAGCCATTTAGTGTGCTAGATCCTCACCTCTTCTGCTTCCACCTGCGCTCTGACAGTCAGTGATGGAATGTATCTAAGTACATTTACTCAAGTAGGCTACCTTAGGTAACCCTAATCCTAGCTAACTGTATATAAAAATAGCTAACTGTATATAAAGCAGTTAAAACTAGCTCCACCTCGAGCAGCTACAGCAGTAAAATGCTGCTCTAAGGTTGATGCATCTGTATTATTCTAATAATGTCAGACAGAATCAGATATCAGTCACAGGAGACATTTTACTGCAGAACCAATACTTTTACCATTGATGAAATACAATTTGCTGATGATACTTGTTTATTTGTACTTAGATAGGATTGTGAATGCAGGACTTTTTTTTCTAATGGAGTATTGTTACATTGTTGTACTGGTAGTTTTTCTTAAGTAAAGGATCTGAATACTACTGACAATGCCAGTGCAAGCGAAATGAAACTTGTGCCAGTTGCAACTATTAACCAGATATATTCACATTTTGTATTCTGACCATTCGACAAGCAGCACAACATATTCACGGTGGTGTGAAAATGACAGGCTAGTTTGTCTTTTGAAAAACTGAGTCTTGCCTGTTTTTTTCTTTTGTATGACAAACACAGAATACTGAGTACATTTCCTCTCAGTCAGCCGTCAGCTGGCCGTCACATATTGTCTTTGTGATGTGTTCAAGTGCAACTTTTAACTGAAGACATGAGCTGATGTGAGGTGACGCAAAGCGTTTGATCAGTCAGTCTTTGTCTGCACTAGTTCTTTGAGGTCGGCTCGGTGTGTCAAGGCCATGACAATGTCAATTAGACATTTGAATCAGGAATAAATGCAACTTGAAAGTCATGAGCGGGATGTTGCATACAAAAACCAATTCCAGGCACTCGTGTGTGTAATTAAATAATTAAAATACATGATAAAGAGAATGACAAGTGCAAGGTTGTTGGTTGGAGAATAAAGTAAAATAGAACTTTATTTTCCACCAGAGTGGAAAATTGTCTTTTGCTCACTAAAACGCAAAAGCAGCGCAAGAACATGTAACATTTAGAACAAAGGTGGTAACAAGAAACCACTTATGCAGTGATATATCTCAACATCTACACAGATATTGATGTTCCCCAGCGAATGAATCCTACTGATTTTGATGATCCTCTGACTTCTCCTCTAGCGCCACCATGAGGTTCACGTTTGTGTTTTTTATTGAAATATCTAAATACATGTAACAACTGTTGAATGGATTGGGATGAAACGTGCTTCATCGTTCATGCTCCCCTCAGGATGAACTGTAATAACTCTGCTGATCCTCTGACTTTCCATCTAGCGCCACCATCAGGTCGACATGTTAACGTGTCTGACACTTTGGTTTCTGACCAAATACCTGCAGAGCTGATGACGCTCCCATCAGCCTCAGCTGCACTCTGTGTTTACTGCTGATTTGACAGTTAACACTATACCCCCAAAAGATCAGCATGCTAGTATTTTCATTGCGGTACAGCCTGCATGGCTGTAGACTGCACTTGGAACAAAAGACTTATCTTAAAAATATTTTGGGTTTTCAGAGGCAGCCTGTAGCTCCTCCCAGAGCTCAGATTGTCAAACTGAAGAAATAAAGGCTGAGAACTATCAGTCAGGCTTTATCTCAGTTATTTTGCTGGCAATGCCATCTATTCTAGCCAGCTTACTGCTAAACCTGCCGTTCAGGTTACCAAACTATGATGATTTTGTAAACAATTTCTAAGATTGACTGAGTCACATGAAAACTGCTAAGTCTCCTCAGAAGATAAAGCTATTGTGTAAATTTACTGAAAATATAGTTTGTATTTTCAGAGAAGCTCAATTGGCAGTCGAGAACTGAACCAAGATATCTGAAACTTTCAACAGGTTGGCTGTCAAATACAACAGGTCCTGTTATGAAATCCTGCTTGGCACAAATAATGATTTCTTTAATCTTATCTTAAGGGGGTCTGTTTTCTGGAGAAGGCCATATCATCATATTTTATACAGCAGAATCACATTAGTGTAAAGCCAAACAAAAATCAATATCTGTCAAGCAAGAATTTCCTAGACAACAACTCGCAACAGCTGCTAAACATAACTTTGACTTCTTTTCCTGGACAGTTCCCTGAGGCACAAAGCAAGCATGCAGTAAAAAGGAACTTCTACATCAGTTACATCTGTATGTACATTTAATCTACAGCGCTAACCAACCGTGACAATGCTCATGATGTCAGCACTTACTGTCTAACTGCTTCAGCGAGGCTGGACTGCTACTTGCCCTGCACGCTGACATTTCTGAAGAGTGATGCCAGGTGTATTTGGGAAAGACATGCAGAAGAGGAAACAATAAAACTGTCAACCATATATTAGTCCTCCTAACATACAGTATATAAACTAGTGCCTGGTATTTGTGGTGTTGTAACTACATTTACTCAAGTACTTGTACTTTACTTAAACATTTCCATTATGCTCCTTTTTATTTCTACTCCACTACATTTCAGAGATAAATATCGTACTTTTTACTTCACTACATTTATCTGACAGCTGGAGTTATCACTTACTTTTCAAAAAAGAAATAGAGTTTAAGAAATACAACACATTGAGCTACACTACACGAAGCTGATAAAATTTCTGTACTTTTACTGCTGATACTTTAACTACATCCATCCATTTTTAATCTTGTCCGGGGCCAGGTTGTGGTGGCAGCAGGATAAGCAGGGTCCCTCTCCCCAGCTCCTCCTGGGGGATCCTGAGGCGTTCCCAGGCAAGATGAGATATATATATATAATCCCTCCAGCGTGTTCTGGATCTACCCCGGGGTCTCCTACCAGTTAGACGTGCCCGGAAAACCTCCAAAGGAGGGCGTGCAGGAGGATCCTGATCAGATGCCCAAACTGCCTCGTCTGGCTCCTTTCAACATGGAGGAGCAGCGGCTCTACTCCGAGCCCCCGCTGGATGTCTGGGCTCCTTACCCTCTCTCTAAGGCTGAGCCCAGCCACCCTATGGAGGAAACTCATTTCGGTTGCTTGTATCCGCGATCTCATTCTTTCGGTCACTACCCAAAGCTCATGACCACAGGTGAGGGTTAGAACACAGATCAGCTGGTAAATCGAGAGCTTTGCCTTCTGGCGCGGCTCTCTCTTCACCGTGATGGTCCGGTACAATCTCACACTCCATTTTACCCTCACTGGTAAACAAGAGATACTTGAGCTCCTTCGCTTGGGGCGGTAACTCACTGCCCAACCCAGAGGGAGCAGTCCACCGTTTTCTGGCAGAGAACCACAGCCACCGATATTCCTGCAGTACCCCCCACACACAGGGCCCCCGGGGGACACGGTTGAAGGCCTTCTCCAAGTCCACAAAACACATGTTGACTGGTTGGGCAAACATGCATAACGACATGAAGCTGATAATGCTTCTGTACTGTTACTGCTGATACTTTAACTACATGAAGCTGATAATACTTCTGTACTGTTACTGCTGATACTTTAACTACATGAAGCTGATGTGTTCCATCTGTTAAAACATATGGCTGAAAGCACAAACAGATACACTTTAGTTGATGTAATTATAGCAAGATTTACTTCACTTTTCTTCCACCTCTTTGGGGACCCATAGTAAAGAACCATCCCAGGCTGTGAGCTGCTCATGAACAAAAACAAGCCATGAACATATAGATGATAGACTGTATTGTATGTTTGGAAACTATTGGGAGCATTTACCCCAGGAAGATAAGAAGTCGCTGGTGGCTCCGCTCCAACACAGCATCTGATAACAACCGAGGTCTGCCAAGAGAGCTGTCTACCTTGAGACGTGTGTTGGTGATTAATTATGGTTATTTTTCATTTAATGCTTGGAAATGTCAGCCAACTGATCAAGTAACAACTACCTCATCACGTTTCGAGGGCTCTTTATTCAGACTGAAGTTATGCATTAAATTAGCGTACTCAGTGAGAAGCCACCGGCTCCCTAAGCTTTCGTGACCTTTCATTGATAAAACATTGCCACTAAGCTGTGATTGAATGCTGAATGGTGCCTCACAGTTAGCAAAAGTTAAAATGTATTTATCTTTATTTTGTGCAGGCAGCAGAATCATGAAGAATGACTTCAGCAGGGAGTTAGAGACTAAGTACTCAAAAATATAAATATATAGAGATGTTAGTCAGTAATTTATTATGTTTAGACTCAGCTGCCTCTAGGGCATAAAGGTGATATTCAAATAGGAAAATACTGTGCGTCCACACAATAAAAAACTGATAGATGATGAAAAACTAAATGGAAAAATAATCGTCTCTTCAGTGATGATATTTAGTATATTTAAGTATTCATAGAGAACTTTTCAAAACAGGAGTTACAAAGTACTCCACGGATACAAAGAGAGAGCAAAGAGACACGATTCAAATAATGCTAGCAGCTCTGTGAGGCTGCACGTAGGCACAGCGGTGCTTTGAGCTAAATGCTAACGTCAATATGCTGTAGAGGAAAAGTGTTGGTCAGCCCTGCCTTGTTTAAGAGAATAGTTTAGTTTAGTTTAGCTGCCTTATGGCTTTGGCAAGTTCAGTCAGTTTCCTCTGCCCCTTCTGGCAATTGTTTTTCTTGCTTCGTGTTGGCTTTAGCAAAGATCTGTATAGTCCAAAATTACGCATGTGATGCGTTCTCTGCACTTGGTAAGCAACATTACAGAAAATCACTCTACAGTTAGTAGGGACATCAGAGTTTAGTGATATAGACAGGGCCTGATCCATTCCATCAAAATCAATTCTAATATCCAACGGGTGCCAATGCAAGGATGCTAAAATTGGTTCGATATGATCCATCCCTAATGTTGTGGCTAAAAGTCATCATCATGAGAAGAGCAAGCTTTATAAATGAAGCATGAAAACAAGGAGCTAGTTTTCAGTAGGTTATTGTAATGAGAGCATCAATAACTCCAAATCTGAGAATGTTAGGAAAGAGCATTTTGTTTTTGTGTCAGATGATAAAAGATGAGTGTTGAACTTTACACTTGACCTTTTTACTTGAAGTATACCTTGAACTTTATAATTGGCCTTCAAAACTTAGATGAGGGTCAAAAGTTACTGCTAGAATTTTTACAGAGGGTCTGATGCAGAAAGTTAGATCACCTGGATGTAGCCAATAGAAAGACACGCCACTGCTTTTAAATCTTGAATGAAGGAACGAATGACACGGCATATCTCTTCACTACATCATCATCGTGATCATATTTCACTCCATGATTCAGGAGCCTTGTGCAGCTACAAGCAACTCCTCCATCAGGACAGAAAAGGTGCAAGCTCGTATGCAGGGTGATAGGTAGGCGATTCCCTCAAGGACACTCTGACAGGATGTGTGAACGCTGATGGACCCAGTGGTTGTTGGTGTCAAACATGTGACCTGTCATTTCTCTAACTGCTCCTGTAATTACTGGCGCAGCGTACCAGCTCACCACCTCTCCTTTCCATGTAGCTGTGAGCATCTGGCAGCAGTGATTGTTCAAGTCCCTTATATTCCGTCTGATAGCTGAGTGCAACGTCTGAGTGAAATTCAATACCACAATTCAGTTGCCAGGTAATGTGTTAACACATTTGCACTTAAAGCATTTTCCTATGGAATCAAACAAGAAACATTTTGTCTGAGGTTTGACAGAAACAGTCGGCAAATATGTATCATTCATCAAATGTGTTCTGGCTCAGCGCGTGTCCCTGAGCGCTGAACTTGCTCACACTCTTAAGTCACTCTGGGTGAGTCCATCAGCCAAATGCCTAAAAGATATAAATGAAAGAATGGCCTGCCTTGTTTTTGTAATGTTATGGAGGCTCATTTTTCATTTCCTCGAAGGTCGTTTTTACATCACTCCAGCCGCAGTGTATGAAAGCATCCAGTGAAAAGTGTCACAACGGAGGCGACACGAACGATAGGTCGTGATAGGCCACATTTGGTTTCTCTGTTGCACGTGGCGTCTGCCTCTGACATGTTTTACAGTTTTGACCACACTGCACAACAAAGCCCACGCGCACGTACCTCTCAGGGTTCCCTGTTGCAGAGTTTTCAGGGTCAGGACACGCTGTACCAGCAATCTGCAGGCCTCCACCAGGCTGCTGTGATTTCTGATGTCCTCTGCTCTCCTGAGGTGAATCCTGGGGCAGGAAGTGCAACAGCGGCAAAGACAACAGATCAGAAAAGTGTCAACAGGAATTAGACGTGTTGGAAACATTTCTCGTTTGGAGGTGCAGAAGTATTCTGATTCTTTACTTAAGTAAAAGTAGGACACTAATACAATAATCTGAAAATACTCACAATAATCAAATATTTGAACTTGAGTACACTAGTATCAGCAAAATGTACTTAAAGTATCAAAGTAAAGGGACTTGTTTTGCAAAAAAGGCCCCCCTCAGTGATATATTATTATATATGAAATGATTAGATTAATACTGAAGCATCAGTGCATAAGCAAAAATGTATTGCTGGAGCTGCTTAAATCCCACTGGGGGCCGGGCCCCTGTCCAAAGCCTCGCAGGATGAATCTGGGGGGTCGTGAGATGATGGAGAAGAAAAAACTAACTTCTGCGACCCAAATCTTTTTGGTTTTTTTGACTTTTCTGGAAATTTTCTCCAATCATAGACATCTGAAATATAACTAGTGACTATATCTGTCACATAGCTGTAGTGACGTAGAAGTATAAAGTTGCATGACATGGAAATACTCACGCGCAGTACTTGAGTAAATGTCCTTAGTTACTTTCCCTCCCTGCCCGTTCTGTATTGCCCTTTCCAATCGTTCCTTAAACGATCTTCTCAGTGGAACTTTACATAAACATAAACTCTCCAGCAATGATCGAACAAGTGTATGTTCTGACCAGCATGCTGAATTATTTACACTTTGTGTCAAAGGAATCAGGTTTTCTACATCAGTTTGCCGGACGGTCAAAATAGCACAATACCCATGAGCCTCAGCCGGAGAAGAGGCCGGTCAGAGGTTTTTATGGCCACAGGCTTCTTGTACCTTTGATTTATTTTATTTTTATCAAAGAACCAGATATTTGGATATATTTTCTAACACAGTTGTTCATCATTTGTGCTGATGACTCTGTAAAAGATCAAGTTATTTTAGCACAACGGCTGGTGAACTTCTTAAAGCGAGCAGGACTATGAGCTTTAACTAGAGGTTTACTGCTACGATCCCACGCTGACAATCAGCCTGGATAAACTAAAAACTGTACGGTGCTGATGCAGTCATGGAAGTCATGTCAGCCGAACATGTTTGCACTCTTTAGAGAAATGACAACAAAGCAGTTTGTCCTCCTCAGGCTGTTCTAACAGACAGCTGGATGACAATAAAGACGCTCAGAGAAGACAAAAGGGAGAACCTGAGCAGATGCAGTCAACACACTTCAGCCCTGAAACTAATCCAAAATCTATTACAATTAGAAAGTTCTGCTGTATTACAGAAAACGGACTCGTACGCAGCTTTTAAGTCCGTCTGAAAGAGGAGCTGCTCTGTTTGACTCTCTCAGATCAGACTTTCAGACTGTGAAGTAGCATGCAGCCTCAGGGACCGCGGCTGCATTCCAATACTGTCGGGATGCACCCTCCCTGTATTCCTGGCTTCAGTGGCTCCTTACCTCCGTCTTCTTGTCATATGAAACTGTGTATTTGAGGTAATGAAAGCTGAAATGAATCAGAGGTTTGACACTGCAGCCTTTGACACAAACTGGACTTGAACGTTTGATGAAGGTGACGAAATATGGAAATGATAATAAAGCTTTGGTATGACACCAAATTGAAGTAATAATTCATATTTTCTGTCGTGTGAACACGTGCATGTTTCTTGTGTTGGCAGACAGATGGATGTGCAGTAAGTTACAGTGTGACATTATTCAGGTGGGACTGTCAGGTCATGAAGACCCGGAAACAAAGTGGGGGGGGGGGCATCACACGGACACGCGGGGGTGGAGTGTGCTGTGACTGCTGTGTGTAGGAGGGGGGAGACGGAGAGAGAGAGGGAGAGAGAGAGAGATGGAGGGGAGAGAGAGAGAGATGGAGAGAGAGAGAGAGATGGAGGAGAGAGAGAGAGAGAGAGAGAGAGAGAGATGGAGGAGAGAGAGAGAGAGATGGAGGAGAGAGAGAGAGAGGAGAGAGAGAGAGAGATGGAGGAGAGAGAGAGAGAGAGAGAGAGGAGAGAGAGAGAGAGAGAGAGAGAGAGAGGGAGAGAGAGAGATGGAGGAGAGAGAGAGAGAGATGGAGAGAGAGAGAGAGAGAGAGATGGAGGGGAGAGAGAGATGGAGGGGAGAGAGAGAGAGATGGAGGGGAGAGAGAGATGGAGGGGAGAGAGAGATGAGGAGAGAGAGAGAGAGAGGAGAGAGAGAGAGAGAGGAGAGAGAGAGAGAGACACAGAGAGAGAGAGATGGAGGAGAGAGAGAGAGAGAGGAGGAGAGAGAGAGATGGAGGAGAGAGAGAGATGGAGGAGAGAGAGGAGAGAGATGGAGGAGAGAGAGGAGAGAGATGGAGGAGAGGGAGAGAGAGATGGAGGAGAGAGAGAGAGAGAGAGAGAGAGAGAGAGAGAGAGAGAGAGAGAGAGAGAGAGAGAGAGGAGGAGGAGGAGGAGGAGGAGGGGAGAAGCTCTCGCTCCTGGACTCTCGGCTCAGAGACCTGATCACCACAGAGCTGCACTTTTCTGCTTCTCCCGCGCGCAACATCTGATTCCTGAGCGGCGGCCGCGGACCCGGGCCTGGGGGGGTGAGGAGTCCGTCACGGGGGGGTGAGGAGCACAGTTATTTCGTGCACTCAGCAGCGCGTGCCGTGCCGCTGTACCGCCTTGTCTCCGGGCTCGAGGAAACTATTAACCCGTGATGTGTCCCCGCAGGTGGACCGCGGTCCTCGCTGCTGCCGCCGTCTGAAGCGGGCTGGGTTCTCCCGTCTCCGAGGCGGATCATCGGGCTCGCCCACAGGAGTTACCGGAGTGCCGCCCCTCCTGCCTCCTGCCTCCTGCATTTGTTCTTTCTTCCTCTGAATCTCGGGATGGGGGCTCAAGCAACAAGCGAGCGCGTGCAGCGGCGGCGGCTCTGCGCACACTTCACGGGGATCACGCGTTGGTGAACCGGACTCCGTACCTGCGGGATCACTGTAGTCTGATAAGCCTTTTCTCTGCTGGATCGGGGACAAGAATGAACTCGGCTGCTGGATTGGTAAAAGTACCCTAAAAAGTGCCTCGCGCGCTGCAGTGGTTCTACGTTTTTCCAGTCGGAGTCCGTGGCGGAGCCGCTTTGAGTGAACTGGTCTTGGGGAGGAACGCGGGTCACATCATGGGCAGACGCTCCAGCAGTCTCCCCCAAATAAACCCGGGTTTTACGTTCCGGGTGCTGTGGATGCTCCAGGCTTTCCTGGACCTGGCCGGCTCCCAGGAGATTTACGCGCCGCACTCGATACGGGTGGAGGGCGACGTGACGCTGGGGGGGCTCTTCCCCGTCCACGCCAGAGGGGTCCCGGGGATGCCGTGCGGGGACATCAAAAAGGAGAACGGCATCCACCGGCTGGAGGCGATGATGTACGCCCTGGACCAGATTAACGGCGACGACGAGCTGTTGCCCAACGTCACCCTGGGCGCCCGGATCCTGGACACCTGCTCCCGGGACACGTACGCGCTGGAGCAGTCGCTGACTTTCGTCCAAGCGCTCATCCAGAAGGACACGTCGGACGTGAGGTGCACCAACGGGGAGCCGCCGGTGTTTGTCAAGCCCGAGAAAGTTGTCGGGGTCATCGGAGCGTCGGCCAGCTCGGTGTCCATCATGGTGGCCAACATACTGCGCCTCTTCCAGGTAGGGGGCCTCTGTCCCCGAGACAGAACTCTAAACCAGCTTTATCATTAATGTCAGCCACTTGCTTCTTACGTAACCCCCCCCCCCATTTCACATGCTGTAGGCCCCTGCCCTCCCTCACAGTGGGGAGTGGGGCTCCTTGAAGGTCTTGCAGTGTGATCCTGGAGCTGGTCTATGTGGTGAGACTGTGATGAGGCCTCCATCAGCGGTTGCAGCTGTGGGAGCTGCACACACCGAGCCTGAGTGTTAGTGAGTCGAAGGCCGGTCTGCAGATCCGGTCCTCTGAGGTCAGCCAGAAGCTGCTAGTGTGGTCCAGGTCTACAGCAGTGGTAGGATCAGGATTAAGGAGGTGATGAAGAGGCTGCTTTTGTTGTTTGAGCGTGTGAAAAGTGAGCTGCTGTTAAAGACGCAGAGCTTCCTGTGCACAGGTTTTATTTCCTGTTTGCATCACTTGGCTGTGACTGTCCCAGCGCGTGACAGCTGTCCTCGTCTGCTGACGTCTTCACTGTGGAAAGGAGGTTCTTGAATCTTTTTACAGCAGGAAGTGAGAATGAGGAAAGGCGGGACGTTGCTGGAAGTCATTTTGGCTGATCCACACGGCCGTGCCTTTGGATCTGAACTGGGTTCAGCTGAAGGAACGGCTCCTCGCTGGTCTTACTGCTGCTTGTCGAACCTTTTCTGCTTCATCCTGCTGAAACCCTCGCAGCTCGTCAGAGGCTCAATATGTCTCACAGGCGGAGGGTGTCAGTGTAAGTCCTCTCTGTCTGTCCTAATATCTGTTCTTATCGTGTTAAAGGTCTTCGGTACCATGACATGCAGCCTTACAGAGTCACTGAACGCTGAATCCGTTTTATTGAGTTAGTGAATTACATGTCCTGCCACTGTGTTACAGTCAGTCGGTCCCATTTTACAGTTGTTTCCCCGTCATTCTGTCCAGTTAACCTAAAATATCTACGCCGTACCCCAGAATACAGTCATACAGTCCGCTCGAACTCTCTTTAGGTCTTTAAAGCTGTGAACTGTTCACCCAAATACAATCCGGACACCCCTCCCCTCCCCTTATTTTTGCTGGAGATATTTTTATTTCTTTCTGAGCCATAGCTTAGTAACTTTTGTAAGCTTTTCAAAGCCTTGGCTTCCAGGCCGGGCTAACTCTCACCAGCCGGAAGCTGATTTTGAAAAGAATTTAATTGCCAAGGAAGCTTCAGAGTTTAATGGTCGCCAAGCTCAGGATGGTTTTAATAACAGACTCTGAAAGCTTGTTTCTCACTGGGAGCTCAGAGTGTTTCTTCAAAGCACACAGCATGAAGCTGCCCTTTTTTTGTCAGCACCGATGTGACGGCCAATAAATAACTGGCTCGACTGTGACCTCGAGTCATACGGGAAAAGAAACGACACCTGTTTTCAGAGCAGGACGTACGGCCCGGACTGTCCTGAGATCTGAAAATGAACTGCATGAATGGATAAATGGTTCCGCTCCACTGCATCCCCGTTTGTCCGAGAAGCCCATTAGAAAGTCTGCCTGTAGAAAAAGTCTAATATTGTCTTTTTTAATTGTATTCATACTAATTAATCACACAAATGTTCCAGGACGGGGTTCTGAAGGTTTAGCTTGTAGAGAGAAGTCATCTGTTCCACAGCTGTTTTCCATTCATTACACCCCCGATGTTCCTAAATGGCCTAGCTGGCACCGGAGTCACACCGCAAACACATTAAGGCTTCCCTCTCTGGACCGCTGCCCCCCACCCCCACCCCCACCCCCACCAGGTCAGAGCCAGAAAAATACTTTTACAGTGCATGTGGGGCGGTGGGGGGGGCGGTGGGGGTGCACCAGTATAGAAATGAGACTTTTATTTCCCTCTCATTAATGAGGATGTGACAGCATCAAATATTCATGGAAACTGTATCATCAGGATGTGCATCCGCACCGCGTCAGCCCCAACAGGCTGAACTGCTAACACCGTCAGCACTGCCAGGCTGGCCGTTAACGTCAGGCCGTTTGGCTGGTAATTACTTCTATTCATGCTTTTCATTGTCAATTAATCTGCCAGGTGCCATCGTTTGCTCTGCGAAATGTCAAAACGGAGTGAAAAGCACCCGTCAACAGTCCGAAACCCCGAGGTTTCATCTTATCACACGTGACAAAGAAAAGCAGCGAAGGTGGATCGAAGCTGACTGACTGCTTCTATTTTACTGAGCGATCCTTCGATGTGAAGATTTGCTGCTGTTCTTTGTCATTTATGAGAGTTAGCTGAATATTTTAGAGTTTTTGACCAAACAAGCAATTTAAAGACGCCCCCTTATAAAGGCCTTTTTTTTCACTACCCTCTGACATTTTAAAGACAAACCAATTAATCAGTTCATTGAGAAAAGAATTTGTAATCGATAATGAGAATAAGTGTTAGCAGCAGGCCTGATACCAGCTCTGCTCAGTACCCGGCCTCTGGATGTCTCGTTTGTCTCTCTTTGTCTCTTTGTCTCTCTTTGTCTCTGTTTGTCTTCTTTCTCTCTCACTGTGCTTCATTAGGCCGTAACACCGGTCGACTCAGCACAGGTGCACGTTGACGAGAAGATGCAGGGTCATTAAACTGCACATTATGGAGTATACTCCCTTTGTTAGCCATAAATTTTAGCGAGCATGAGAGCAAAATGAAAATTGAACTTCTCCCCATCTGTCTTATAAAAGCAAAACAATTTGGCTACAGAGTCACCGCAGCCTTTTATGAGCGGCGGTGTTGTTGTTTTTAATCGAGAGGGTGGGCATCGCTGCTCGCCTTTCATACGTGCCTCATAATTAGGCTGGTAGGTGGGTTTGGTTGCTTTCAGCAGATAAATCATGGTTAGATATGTTGTGTTTTTTACAGCGGTGCCGGTGGTGGTAATGGGAGTTAATGGGCGCGATGTAGGCTACAGCCCATTAGGTGCATACGCTCTATTATGACTCTACCATATGTGACAATATTAATGCTGATAATGGGGTTCCAGTGCTTATTGCAGAAAAACACATGTAGAATCACGATTGCTTTTCCACTCAGTTCACCAAGAACAAGGAATGTGACACATCGCATGATTACAAGTGAAAGATTCAAAGCGAAACCCAGCAGACAAAAGATGGTGTTTGACCGTCGACCACAGCTTCAGAGGGAATATCGGTATTTGTTAGAAACACTGGCAGGGTCAGGGGCAGGGTCAGGGTCAGGGGCAGGGGCAGGGTCAGGGGCAGGGTCAGGGGCAGGGGCAGGGGCAGGGTCAGGGGCAGGGTCAGGGTCAGGGGCAGGGTCAGGGGCAGGGTCAGGGTCAGGGTCAGGGGCAGGGTCAGGGGCAGGGTCAGGGGCAGGGGCAGGGGCAGGGGCAGGGTCAGGGGCAGGGTCAGGGTCAGGGGCAGGGTCAGGGTCAGGGTCAGGGGCAGGGTCAGGGGCAGGGTCAGGGTCAGGGTCAGGGGCAGGGTCAGGGGCAGGGTCAGGGGCAGGGGCAGGGGCAGGGTCAGGGGCAGGAGCTTCGTAACAATTGTACTACTGAGCCGGTCGCGACTGACCACCAGGGGCGCCGCACTTAGTGTCACCGCGAGGTTTCAACTTAGCAGGAAGTTTACTGAGACTGAAGACGTAACTGAGCCGCAGGTCATCGGCTCTGCATCAAGAGTGTCCGTAAGATCTGACGTCGGCCGTTTTGATGCTGCGCGTGACTGGAGAGCAACTGAGCGCCGAAGAAAGTCTTTTATGCTGCTGAAGTATTACATGAAGAGAAGTAAGGCTGAAAGGATTCGTCAGTTGATGAAACAGTTTCGTTAATCGATTACATTTTTCAAACAGAAATTTTCAGCGTCTCAGATGTGAACATTTGCTGCTTTTCTGTGTGACAGTAAATGAAATGTCTTTCTCTGGGTTTTGGACTGTTGCTCGGATAAAATATGACACACGAAGGCGTCACTTGTGATGTGATTAATCCTTTGAGTCATTTTTCAAGCAGAAAACGCTGACGTTTGCTTCTTCCAGCTGCTCCGATGTGGGAATTTGCTGTTTTTTCTGTTTGATCTTCTAATATTTTGGGGTTTTGGACCGTTGGTCAGACCGGACGTCCCTCTGCGCTCTGGGAAACTGTGCTGAGCGTTTTATAGACAAAATAACTAACCTGTCAATCGAGAAAATAATTGGCAGATTAATTGGATAGTTGCAGCCAAGAGAAGACACTTTTGGAGGTGCAGGAGGAAGTGTGTATGAGAGTTAATGACCAGCTCAATGAAAAAACCAGATGAATGACTCATGAAAAGTCAGTGAGTGAGATTTTAGTTTAAACTTCTCTCTTTTTACAAGCTTCTTTGTGTAAACAGATCAAATACACTAACAAGCGCCTTAATGAGCATTATCGGCTGCTTCAGTCACATTGAAGTGAAGAGGAGCTGCTGTGAAACATTAAACATCAGGTGAAATCTTCAGGTTGTTGCTCTCTTGTTGCGGTGCAGATGCATTATAATAACTTTACAGTGCGTCTGATTATGATGCGTTATGATTAGCGTTTCTCTCTCGCTGTCCGTTTTGACCTGACTAGTGTGCGTTACGTTTCAGCGTTGTGCTGCAGTCGGTCAGGGGCAATAAATCAGATATCTGGATACATTTTCATTCCTCTGGTCAGGAACGCCTCCAGATAAATATTACCTGAGACCAAACGCGCGGTTTTCAGCATCACACGTCTGCCTTTTTACCGACCTCGGTGTGGTCTGTTAGAAAACATTTGACTGTTTGGCGCCTGAATGACTGAATGTAAATATGCCCCAGAGTGTGTTGCTGAGAAAAGATTAGCTATGCATGGATGTCATGATCTACAGTATCTATAAACCGATATGTTCATGTGTGTTAAAGCTAGGGCAGGTAATGTGTTCACATCCCGACGGCAGTCAATAAATCAAATGCTCTGAGGAAAGAAAAGAAAATTATTACCTGTGGCTGTCTGCCTGCCTGTCTGCCTGTCTACCTGTCTACCTACCTGCCTGCCTGTCTGCCTGTCTGCTTGTCTACCTACCTGCCTGCCTACCTGTCTACCTGCCTGTCTGCCTGTCTACCTGCCTGCCTGTCTACCTGCCTGCCTGCCTGCCTGCCTGTCTACCTGCCTGCCTGCCTGCCTGCCTGTCTGCTTGTCTACCTATCTACCTGCCTGCCTGCCTGTCTACCTGCCTGCCTGTCTACCTACCTACCTGCCTGCCTGTCTGCCTGCCTGCCTGTCTACCTACCTGCCTGCCTACCTGTCTACCTGCCTGTCTGCCTGTCTACCTGTCTACCTGCCTGCCTGCCTGTCTACCTACCTACCTGCCTGCCTGTCTGCTTGTCTACCTGTCTACCTGCCTGCCTGTCTACCTACCTACCTGCCTGCCTACCTGTCTACCTGTCTACCTGCCTGCCTGCCTGTCTACCTACCTGCCTGCCTACCTGTCTACCTGTCTACCTGCCTGCCTGTCTACCTACCTACCTGTCTGCCTACCTATCTACCTGCCTGCCTGCCTGTCTACCTGCCTGCCTGCCTACCTGTCTGCCTACCTACCTACCTGCCTGCCTACCTGTCTACCTGCCTTCCTGCCTGTCTCTCTCCTTACAGCAGACCTGAATGAACCAGCCGGGGGCTCGTGTTGTGCCGGCTCACTGTGAGCTGTGGTGTGGTGGAAGTTAAAGTTACAGGTTCATTTTGCAGGAAAGGAGAGTCCTGGTAGGCTGAACAGGCATCAGAAGGAGAATTCAACTGAAGATTCTCCATTCAAACCAAAACAAATCCTGTTAGCCGGCCTGGCTGCACCTCCAGGCAGGATAGCCCCCCCGTCAGTGTGGAGTGGAAACACTGCTGGGCTCTGAAAAACAGCCGATTATCCTGTTTAAAGTGCTAAATATCAGACCCGGGTCAAATATTCTTTACATAATTCCGTGTGAAATATCCGACTGGCGGCCATATCAACAGGAATATTGAGTACCAGAGTTTGGCCCATTAAAAATGAATCTGTAACTGAAATGTACCTAACATTGGCACGGTGGCTCAGTGTACGTCCCTGTTGCCTCGCAGGGAAAAGGTCCCGGCGGGGTGAATCCCCGCTGGCGCTTTCTGTGTGGAGTTACTGGGTTTCCTCAGTGCTCCAGTTTCCTCCCGCAGGCCTACACAGCATGCGGGTCAGCTGGAGCACTAGACACTAAAGGCGCCTTTAGACAACAACAATGGTGTAAGTTTATTGCGTGTCACGCTGTGGGAGACGGTCTAATAAAATCCTGGTGGCAATCTGTGTCGGACTGTTCGACATCAGTTGGAGGCTGTCAGAGTGTGAATGAATGTGCGGTGAATTGTAGCGCTGCGATGGAAATAGAAATAAAGTATGTGAGAGCAGAGACACGTCATCGGCTTGCATCATCCATCTGCAGCGCTCTGATGGTTTTAAAATGCAGTAAAACAGTAGACAAGCTTTGTCCACAGAGCCGACAGTTTTAAAGACACTGAGGAGGAGGAGGGGAGTGTGCAGCCAGTCATGGCTAGACAAGAGGGCGAGCTGTTTTATTTCCTAAACTTTGTTCAGAAAGCCTCGCCGGTCAGTGAATTCCGCATCACTTCATGTCGTATTCTGATTGGTTGGTTTGCAGTCATGGGTCGTAGCAGCAGTCACATTGGGAGAATTTGGTCCTTAAGTTTCTGGCTCTGTCTCCAGAGCTCGGTGGACGTGTCTCACGGTGCAACATCGTCTCCTAGAAATGATTGTTTTCCCGGTTACGTTGCGATGTTTATGTTCAGAGGCAACATGTTTTTTAAACGCAAGAAGCGCTCCTTCTATGTACTGCGCCGGAGGTGTAGGCAGGTGGTCGGGTGGCCGGTGGCCGAACAAAGCTCAGGACTTTGACAGCGGAGACGGACGTTCACGTACGCTTTGGTTAAGGTTAGGGGAAGATCGCGGTTTCAGTTAAATGTTTCTTTGTTGCCAAATCATAACCATTTAATCATGCTGTAATGTTGCAAGATCGGACAGTTTTGCAGCAAATGTGTTTCCTTCAAAACATTTTTGCTGTTGCAAATGATTTGCGTGTAAACGTCATTTCCGGGAGACCGGGTTACACAGTGAGATCTAGGACCACCATTTTGGCTTGAGAACCAGAGATTTCGCCTCGTTTCTGTCTCAGTTGTCATCTCCGACAGCTCACCGTCACTCAGTGTGAAGAGGCCTTAAATTACCCGTGTGAATGCGAGTGGGTTTTATTGGTCGGACCGTCTCCCCTGTCTGTCTGCGTTCGTCTGCTGTTTGATGGACTGGTTGTTTCCTCGCAGGCGGGGGTAGGCTGCAGCTCCCTAAATAGGGATCAGCAGTTATGGATGATTGACTACATGAAAGAATTTGATTGGATTTATCTGACACTCTGGAACGCCTTGATGTGGACATTCCTTCCAGACAAATCTGCTAACTCTGTTTCACGCAGCATCTAACCACAGCGCCGACTGTGAGTAAAGGCTTTGCCACTTTCTGGGGCTGTGTACTTTATTTTTGGATACCACACCAACTCATAACTCTTGGATACACTTTTTCTGACCTATATTCATTGAAGTGCCACAACAAGAGTGCTGATTCATTAAAACTACACTTGTGTTGGTTGTAGTGGCCCCCACCTTGTATCTGTCTTTTAATACTTTCCAAACACATCCAGGTGGGAGGGGAGCCACACCACAGACACTCTGCAGAAAAGAGATAAACCCAGACTCAGGAGGGAAGCAGTCACTAACATTTTTGAGGTCATGATGCATTTCAAAACGATTTGTGCAGCTATGATTGGCAAAAAAACAGCGTTGCAGGTAACACAGGAAGCTCCTGTTTCCAGAGACAGTTTGAAGGGATTTTTTTATCTTAGCTCACTTTGTTGCTCCTACATTACTGAAGAAAACCCACCATTAATGAATACGAATGACTTACTTTCCAAAAGGGTACAAAGCTCCTCTCTATGAGGCAACTTTCTGCATTAAAAGTAGTAACCGATATAATTATCCCACAGCATCCAATATCATAGCCCGAGTCCTCCTTTACTATAACATAATATATATGTCATACTGGAGAAGCGAATTACAGGAGGAACAGGGTATCTGCAGGTCTTGGAGAGTCTTTAAACGCATTAAATTTAGTTTCCTAAAAAATGCCTTAGAAGGCGTTACAAAGTCTTACATTTCATTTACAAAAGTCTTAAATATTTCATCTTGCCTGCAGTAGGCAGTAATATAAAGTTATAGATAGTTCTAAAGTGTGAATTCAGGCTGCCAGGAGACGTAAGACACCTCTAAACTGAAAGTGGGGTTGTTGTGACAGTGGATTGTGCTCCAGTCAGCACCATCAGACCTGCAGCAACACAGTCACTACTGCAGCTACAGCAGCAGGCAGAATGGGCACGGTGCAGCAACAACTTAGATGGTGTTTTTATTATAACAGTGTATCAAATGACAATATGAAAACAATGTTTAATGTGAACTGTGTCTCTGGTCTCCGCTCGGCTTCACGGAGACTTTCAGCTCGCTGTTCGTCTGCTGCTGCTCCGGTTCGCTCTCCGCTCTCAGAGCGTCGCTTCCAGAGAAATCAGGTGACACAAACACACAGCCTGACCCATACTGGATATAATAGGGATAAAATAAGCAAGGTTTGGTTTGGCTGGCTATTTAGCTATATCGGGTGCCTTTCAACTTTTCATAAAGTCGATTCGCTCGTCAATGTCACTTTTCGTGAACCGACCAATCACAGCCTGGATGGGGCGACAAACAGCAACCTTTGGAAATGTTGAACTCGTTGTTGTCACTCCCAGTCCAGCCCTGCACAGAGCAGCACATTTTACAGTATGAAAATAAGCCTGTCAGTGCTCTCTGATGGACAAACTCTGTAATATCTCTACTACAATTTCTTTTACTTATCGGCAAACATATACAGCGATATCGTATATCTGCAGTAAGCTGAAATCAGCCGATATATGCCGATTTATTGGTCTAACAAACAGCACTCCAAATGAATGATAAATAAAACCGCATCAGCTTAAAAGGGGATAATGTCAGTGTTGTGTTCACAACTAGTTTCTGCTGAAAACAAGTGGCCAAATATCAGTTAATGCAAGTTTAAATGAACCGAAATGAATTGATGCTTTTTCATTTTCTGCCGCTTTGATGTAATTCATTATATCATTAGGAGTTATTGTTATATACTGCTAGGAAGCGCTGAAAAGTGATATAATAATTCAAGGCCGTATCGTGCCTGCTGGTTTTCCATCATACCTTCATACTGGTAGAATCGTTCTGGCATGAAAAAGGTCTTGCATTCAACTTGAGAGACCCTGAAGGAAGCAGCTGCAGAGAAACGCCTCCCTCTCAGGTTTTCGTCTCCTCGTTTTCTCCCTCCTCTCTCCCCATTTCGACCCTCAATCCTCCTGCCGCCACCTTACAAAGCTGCAACCCTCACATTCCATTAATCCGACCCCCAGGAGAGGCCGGGTCCACTCTCAGCTGCTTCTCCACTTGTTTTGGGGCTCTTTGTGTTGCTTCTCAGCCTGTCACAGCTGCTTGGGAAGCCTCTTTCTCCTCGCTGTCTTTGCTAAGTATAAAAGAATAGCTGCGGTAGTCTTAGTCAGCCCTCTGAGACGCACACAGCCACACAGGCTCATCTATTACCGGCAGAAAGGCTCCTGTGGGTACGGACACGACTCAGACTCCGTTTCCTGTGTTAGTTGATGCAGTTTTAAATTAAAAAGCCTTGTTTCAGCTTGTTGATAGTGATTTTGCATCAATGCAGGTGTGGCCTCAGATCTGTTTAGCTCAGTGGTTCTGAGTGGTTTTTCATCCTTGGCATTAAATTGAGCAAATGAAGTGTCACCATAGGACAGACTTCTTTAAACGTAGATTTAAGCTCAGCACTTGTTCCTGTCTTTTCTTCTTCAAACACATCGTATTACTGGCCGTGGATTTGGAGAATGAGTTCCTTGTACAAAGACAGTTTAAAGGTCCAGTGTGTAACATTACTATTGGCAGAAATGGAATATAATATTTATAAGTGTGTTTTCATTAGTGTAGAATCAGCTGAAAATAAGAAACGTCTTTTCAAGGTCGAATCCATCCTGACAGTCTTCTGCAGACATGTCCAGACGTCCAGCATTCATTGTGTCCAAGAGGGACATCTGATCATGTGACTGCTGCTGGTCATAAACGTTCCGCCTCCGTAAGGAAAAGATTTCCTCTGTGGGGCTGAGGAACGGAGAGCAAGGTGGAAGGAAAAGTCACACCATCCTGGGCTGTAAACCGCTCTGTGACTGAAGCGATGGTGAAACGCCACAGCGTCCCGTGCACTTACAAAGCCTTCTGGATTCTGCCCCACCTGCCCCCTTTACTCCCCTGCCCCCTTTTAAATTGAGCCGTTGCAGCAGTAGCACAATTAGATTTTAAAAAATACAGCAATTTATCTTTAGACAAATAAATGCACATAGTATAACCTGTACTGCTTACTTTTAGTTTAACTCTGCACCACTAATACTATACAACAACCAACCAAACACAAGGCCAGATCTGCTTGTGTGGAGCCTGGTCCCTACATCTATCTGAGGTTTTTGTCCAAACGCAGTATCCAACCTGTGGTGAGATCTCAGATGAATAGCGTTCACACAGACAGGCTGTTCTGCCATTACAGATGAACCTGCGTGACTCTGCTTGTCTCAGGGGCTGCCGTAGTCTGCCACAGTCGTTCTTCTTTGAATACTCTAACACGGTGCTTCTGAAACTGTGGGTGGTCACCCAAAATCAAAGGCAGGCCTGCACCTGGGGGCGTGGTTTTAGGCAGCAGCAAGACATGTGTCCCAAATGAAAAGAAATATATATAAAAAAAGCAGCTACACAACAATTAGAACATGTTACTTAAGAAGGCAACAGTAGAAAAGGCTTCATGCTCCAGATGACCAACATTAAAAGAAATGATTCAGCGCCTTCAGTCTTTGGATCTCATTTAAATAAACTTCCTGTATTTTTGATGAACTCCAGACGGTTTCTCTCGTAGTATAAACCAGAATCAGAATCAGAAATACTTTATTGATCCCCGTAGGGAAACTCTTTGTTACAGTAGCTCGTCTTTACATCAGTGCACACAGGAGAAAGTACTAGAAAGAAATAAACACTATAAAACAGGTCAGAAATAAATTAAGTATCCTGTCGGTATAAGTATAAGATAAACAAGCACAGCTAAACACAGACGCTGTCCACTAATAAGAGAACAGGACATCAAAATACAATCTACTGTCAATCTAAAATTCAATTACACCTACGTATGTAGAGGCCACAAAGGATAAGAAGTGCTTTAACATATATTTAGCCATGTTAGCTGCGTGGCTCTGTGGATGCCAGTGTCATTCGGTCTGTCTGTCCACCACTTTGGTCCAGACTGAAACTTTTGGACAGATTGTGATGAAAGTTGTGTACAGACCTTCATGTTCCCCAGAGGATGAAACCTACTGACTCTGGTGATCCTCTGACTTTCATCTAGCGCCACCATCAGGCTGAAGGAGTGGTCCAGACTCAAACATCAGCAGCTGCTGGACTGTGATGAGACGTGCTTCATCGTTCATGCTCCCCTCAGGATGAACTGTAATAACTCTGCTGATCCTCTGACTTTCCATCTAGCGCCACCATCAGGTCGACATGTTAACGTGTCCGACACTTTGGTTTCTGACCAAACACCTGCAGAGCTGCTGGCGTTCCCATCAGCCTCAGCTGCACTCTGTGTTCACTGCTGATTAGCTAATGTTAGCATGCTAACACGCTAAACTAAGATTGAGAACATGGTGAACATTATACCTGCTAATCATCAGCATGTTAGCATTGTCACTGTGAGCATGCTAGCTTGCTGACTTTAGCATTTAGCTCAAAGCACCGCTGTGCCTACGTGCAGCCTCATGGAATCGCTGGCATGGCTTCTTGTTATCTAATGTAGAATATGTTTGGTGTGATGTGATCTCTTCTGTTATGGTCTCAGCTGTCCCTTCGCTCTGATAATCATTTGTGTCCCTTCCCCTTCCCTTTCCTTAGAGACCCAGTGCTACGCAGGTTTATTTATTATGTCTGCTAAGATGCTGTTCAGTTTTCACTTTAAATTGTAGCTTTTTATTGTGCGTCTTTATATGCAAACGTTTAAAAAATGCTCATAAAATGAAAAAATGCTTAATAATCTGGAGGGACACATTGTTTTCATTAAGCTGCAATAACTTTCTGCATGTTCAAACTAGCAGCATCTACTGTTTGTGCTTGTGAGGTTTCTACAGCTCGCTGTTGTGGACGTGCCGTGAAACGGCATCAACCTACCAGCTAATGTGAACACTAAAATATTATTTACTGAAGTGATTAACTTGGACGACACTGCTGCAACTTGACCCAGTCGACATCAGCAGCAGAATGTACAGTACAAATGGTACACATTACTTTGAGCAATGATCACTGTGGGCTACTGGAGGTGATTTGTTGAAGCCTTTAACCAGGTGATTCTTTGGCACAGTGAGAAAAATACAGCAGTGAGCCTCCTGCCAATTTACAGCAGTAGAAATGGTATTTATGGTACATTATGTTTTCAAATTAGTCTCAGTCAAAGATATAAAATAGTAGAGAGAGGTCACAAGTACTGGGGCAGATGATGCTTGTTGCTATGGATACCACTCATTGCTGTAACCTTTTCAACTTGTGCCACTTAATTACAATTCAATATATGTCTGCTTGATGAAGTGGCATCTCCTTGGTTTTTCTATTTATAGTGAAGACAATGAGCATGCAGTAATACTATGTACTCTTGTTTTAGCTAAAATTAGACAGTGGTGGAGGAAGTACTCTTCTTTACTGAAGTATTAGTACCAATACAAACATTTAGAAATACAAGTAAATACAAGTTAATACATGTTAAAGTCCTGCATTCAAAGTCCTCCTTAAATAAAATTACACACGTATTATCAGCTTTAGTCCAGTGGTTCCCAACCCAGGGGCCGGGGTCACCAGATAAATTTGAGGGGTCGTGAGATTTTTAATGAGATTTTTCTGAGTTGAAGCCCTCAGAGCCCAGGACAGAGCAGGTTGAACCAAACCTCTCTGGATTTTCAGGAAGCTGCTGTCTCACACTGGTCAGATCTTCAGACAGGATGAGTTCTGGATCCGCAGTGTTTGGGTCCAGGATCACAGGAGTGTAGGAGAGCCTGTCCTTCATCTTGTTCCAGATGTTGAAGGTCAGGTTGCCCAGGTGTTTGGCCTGGTCTATCAGAGCTCCTGAGGGAAGCTGTGGATCATCCAGCAGGGGGCGCTCACTCAGAGGAAGTTCATCTGTGTGTCTCTCTGTAGTGAGGAAGAATAACTGTTTCCTGGTTTGTCTCAGGTGAGTCAGGTGAGGGGTGGAGCTCTGTCAGACCTCCTCTGCTAAATGCTGTTGCTTCACCTGTAAAAACAGGTTGTCTTTCATTCCAAAGTCTTGATTCATTGCTGGATATGAATGGCCTAGTCAAAGTCCTGACCTGAATCCTATTGAGATGCTGTGGCATGACCTTAAAAAGGCAGTTCATGCTCGAAAACCCTCCAATGTGGCTGAATTACAACAATTCTGCAAAGATGAGTGGCCCAAAATTCCTCCACAGCGCTGTAAAAGACTCATTGCAAGTTATCGCAAACACTTGATTGCAGTTGTTGCTGCTAAGGGTGGAGCAACCAGTTATCAGGTTTAGGGGGCAATCACTATTTCACACAGGGCCACGTAGGTTTGGATTTTGTTTTGAAGTCATGAAGGGGGCAAACACTTCATGCTTCACACCACTGTACAGTACTTGAGAAAATGTACCTTTTTTTTTGCACTACTGAATTTAACTTTCAGTTGACATTCACTGCTACTATAGTTCCTTATATTACCCCATTAGCACCAAGGTGAGCCTAAAAACCTCTCACACAACACAATGTTCCTCTCTCACACACCGGTGTGCGTTGGCAGCCAACAGCGTCTGTTGGAGCCACGTACGTTGACAGTAGTCGTTCTTCTGCCTATGCGCTGCACATCAAGTGTCCTCTTAGTGTCAAGGATTTCAGGACACGTGTAGCAGGGCCAGCCAGTTCTCCCTCGGACTTCTGGGTAAAACAGTTTTTTAGAGGGCAGGCAGGATTGATGTATTGCCAACTCAGTCAGTCAGCAAGTCAGGGACGGTTCAGAGAGACTCTCCTGCTGCTGCAGCCGGAGGAGGAGTCCAGCCTGTCCCTGCACGCCCTGCTCGTCGGACCTGCTGCTCCACTGCTGGGAACTGGGTTTGGCTGGAAAAGTAGATTTTGGATTTCAGCAGTGAAACACCTGACTGTCAGACATCTGCTCCTTTACATTTCACTAGTTTGGTCTCTGAATAGGACTCTGCCCTGTTTCATGTCACTAATATGTCAACAGCAGTGCAGAATAGCATTGACCTTTGCTGTAATAAATCAGAATAGATCCATAATGAGCTACGTATTTAATGAATACATCTTTGTCAGCCATTTGACAGAACTATTTTTCTTTCCTTCCCACTTAACAGTATTTGAGCTGCTCGTGAGTGAGAATCTGCACGCTGCATGATTGTCTGTGATACAAACACCAGCACACACTAGTATTCACAGTCAATAAATCATTTCTGTTCAAGCTCTTTGAGAAAAGACATCTGTGTTCTAAAGCACGTAAGCATGAAGGTGATTTCCCAACACGTATGAACAACAACACTCGTTCTTTGCTTCTATTTTAACAAGCAGTGCTTCCTCCTCCTCCCACTCTCAACCTGCCGGTGACTTCGCCTTAGCTGTCACTGTTGTCACCTCTTCGTGCCTCCCTCCCCCACTAAAGAAATGAAGTAAAATCATTGAAAACAAGCAGTAAGAAGTGTGACAAAGAGATGAACTGGAGTGTGTGTTTGGTGCCCAACAGGTGCTGAGAGACTCTCCCACATCACTGATACGATGAGGTAGCAGCCGTGTAATTATTGTGGGTGTACATTGATGTAGTTGTAGCATGATTGCAGTTGAGGAGACAATAAACAGTTCTGAGTCTGGAATTAACCTGTATCAACACAGTGTTATTATGGTCTTTAAATGCAGGTTGATTTTGCAGTGCTTTTACAGAAAATGATGTATCTATTCAGTAGCTTTCCTCCTTGTGGTAAACGTTATAAAACGAGACTAGAGCCATGCTAGCAGCTTCAAAGTAGCTGAAAATGACTTGTAGTATCTCAGCAGCAAAGCAGCACACTGTCAATATTAATAATACAATGTGTGGAATTTTATCACCAATAAAATCATTCTAATATTAAATAGAGGACATCTGAATATTTGCTGGAAAAAGCAAAACTAAAGCAGAAAAGACAGAATATAAACATGCAATATGCCTGCCAGCAAACTGAATTCAGCCTGAAAGGTTTTTATTAGAAATGGTTGATTTACTGCTTATAACAGGAATTCATTTTCAGTTGCAAGTAATGCACATTTCTATACCACTTCTCTCAAAATCAGTTTTATTCACTAATGTATTTATTTTTTCAGATTATGTGAACACTCCATGGAGAGTTTTACTTTTATGGGTATGTTTTTGTAATCAGTGTTGGTGAGGCTGAGTGTCATTCGTTTTGCAGGTATTTGGTCATAAACCAAAGCGATTCCAGGAGCCGGCTTATTTAGCTTCCTGCTTCTGCAGAGGAAGGCGGAGGACTGCTGTTGACAGCAGCGCTGCGGTCGCTCGTTTCCTCCAAACCTGGTGTACGTAGTGAGATTCTGTGAAAATCGTGTGTGAGTTCAGCCAACTATTCTGCCTGTGATAACTGTGGTCAGCGCTAGCTTTACCGCTAACAATACTTTGTACATTTTTGTAACTAGATCGAGCACTTGACAGTAACAGCATGAAGCCGTACGGGTGAACTGCCATTTGTGTTAACATTGGTTTTCTCCTGTTTTGATGAGCTCAGGGAGTTTGGTTTAGCAAAGGTCTTCCGTTTATTCTTTTGTTTGGGTGGGGATTAGTTAGAGTTTAGTCGAGCACATAGGGAGTTTTCTGTTTCTTATTTTGGCCTTGGCTCATCCGGAAGTCCTTGCTTCATTATTGTCAATAGTATCACTGTGTATAGCAGCCTGTTGCACACCATCAGTCCACATATCCAGCAATGAATCAAGATTTTGGAATGAAACACAACCTGTTTTTACAGGTGAAGCAACAGCATTTAGCAGAGGAGGTCTGACAGGTCTCCACCCCTCACCTGACTCACCTGAGACAAACGAGGAAACAGTTAATTATTCTTCCTCACTACAGAAAGACACACAGACGACCAGATTCACCTTCAGACGAAACTGACAGTTTCCTCTAAGTGAGTTCATCTACAGGAGAGAAATATTATTAGGAAACACTCCATAAGCTTTCATTGTTATGCGGATGATACCCAGTTATATCTATCGATCAAGCCAGATGAAACTAACCAGTTAACTAAACTTCAAGCATGCCTTAAGGACATAAAAACCTGGATGACTTGCAATTTTCTCATGTTAAACTCTGACAAAACTGAAGTTATTGTACTTGGCCCCAAACACCTCCGAGACACATTATCTAAAAATATAGTTACTCTAGATGGCATTGCCCTGGCCTCCAGCAGCACCGTAAGGAACCTCGGAGTTATCTTTGATCAGGATTTATCCTTTAACTCCCACGTGAAACAAACTTCAAGGACTGCCTTCTTTCACCTACATAACATTGCAACAATCAGGCACATCCTGTCTCAAAATGATGCCGAAAAACTAGTGCATGCATTTGTTACTTCTAGGTTGGACTATTGCAATTCCTTATTATCCGGCTGCCCGAATAAGTCCCTTAAGACTCTCCAGTTGATCCAGAATGCTGCGGCACGTGTACTGACAAGAACTAGGATAAGACATCATATTTCTCCAATATTAGCTTCTCTGCACTGGCTACCTGTAAAATCCAGAATAGAATTTAAAACCCTTCTCCTCACCTACAAAGCTCTTAATGGTCTGGCACCATCGTATCTTAAAGATCTCATAATACCATATTATCCGACTAGAACACTGCGCTCCCAGGATGCAGGGTTACTTGTGGTTCTTAGAGTCTCCAAAAGTAGACTGGGAGCCAGAGCCTTCAATTATCAAGCTACTGGAGGTGATTTGTTGAAGCCTTTAACCAGGTGATTCTTTGGCACAGTGAGAAAAATACAGCAGTGAGCCTCCTGCCAATTTACAGCAGTAGAAATGGTATTTATGGTACGTTATGTTTTCAAATTAGTCTCAGTCAAAGATATAAAATAGTAGAGAGAGGTCACAAGTACTGGGGGGGGGGGGCAGACAATGCTTGTTGCTATGGATACCACTCATTGCTGTAACCTTTTCATCTTGTGCCACTTAATTACAATTCAATATATGTCTGCTTGATGAAGTGGCATCTCCTTGGTTTTTCTATTTATAGTGAAGACAATGAGCATGCAGTAATACTATGTACTCTTGTTTTAGCTAAAATTAGACAGTGGTGGAGGAAGTACTCTTCTTTACTGAAGTATTAGTACCAATACAAACATTTAGAAATACAAGTAAATCACATGTTAAAGTCCTGCATTCAAAGTCCTCCTTAAATAAAAGTACACACGTATTATCAGCTTTAGTTCAGTGGTTCCCAACCCAGGGGCCGGGGTCACCAGATAAATTTGAGGGGTCGTGAGATTTTTAATGAGATTTTTCTAAGGTCAAATCTTCATCTGATTTTAATTAGGAAGTACAGTTGTTAAATAAATGTAGTGGAATAATAAGTAGACTATTTCCCTAGACTAAAATGTAGTGGCATAGAAGTATAAATTAGCATAAAATGGAAAATTGTTCTTATGTACAGTACTTGAGAAAATGTACCTTTTTATTTTGCACTACTGAATTTAACTTTGAGTTGACATTCACTGCTACTTTAGTTCCTTATATTACCCCACTAGCACCAACGTGAGCCTTAAAACCTCTCACACAACACACACCGGTGTGCGTTGGCAGCCAACAGCGTCTGTTGGAGCCACGTACGTTGACAGTAGTCGTTCTTCTGCCTATGCGCTGCACATCAAGTGTCCTCTTAGTGTCAAGGATTTCAGGACACGTGGAGCAGGGCCAGCCAGTTCTCCCTCGGACTTCTGGGTAAAACAGTTTTTTAGAGGGCAGGCAGGATTGATGTATTGCCAACTCAGTCAGTCAGCAAGTCGGGGACGGTTCAGAGAGACTCTCCTGCTGCTGCAGCCGGAGGAGGAGTCCAGCCTGTCCCTGCACGCCCTGCTCGTCGGACCTGCTGCTCCGCTGCTGGGAACTGGGTTTGGCTGGAAAAGTTGATTTTGGATTTCAGCAGTGAAACACCTGACTGTCAGACAGTGTTTCTATAGTCAAAATCAGTTTTATTCACTAATGTATTTATTTTTTCAGATTATGTGAACACTCCATGGAGAGTTTTACTTTTATGGGTATGTTTTTGTAATCAGTGTTGGTGAGGCTGATGGGAACGTCATTCGTTCTGCAGGTATTTGGTCATAAACCAAAGCGATTCCAGGAGCCGACTTATTTAGCTTCCTGCTTCTGCTTCTGCAGGCTGTTGACAGCAGCGCTGCGGTCGCTCGTTTTCTCCAAACCTGGTGTACGTAGTGAGATTGAGTGAAAATCGTACTAAATAATGTTTCTTATTTTGGCCTCGGCTCATCCGGACGTTCTTGCTTCATTATTGTCAATAGTCTCACTGTGTATATACAGTTTACTCTGTCTAGTGTGTATCAATAAATTGCTCACTTCTTTTCTTTGTCTTTTCACATTCAGTTCCTGCTCGTGTCTTGTTCTTATGTTGCGCTCTGACCGGAGCGTTACGGTTCTGTTTTAATATCAGTTGGTATTTAGACTACAACGGACCGGAATGAAAAACACAATCAAATATCTGTTTACTCAAAGAGTCGTGACGACTGCAGCTATTGCAAACTTGAGCTCACAGAAAGTGAATTTCATTTCTGTGCCGCTCACTGATCTGTTCACTCTGTTCTTATGAGTTATATTTTAACTCCTCCACCGAGTTCAAACTACTTTGAACATAACCAGCTGTTGCAGCAGCCTGCTGCACACCATCAGTCCACATATCCAGCAATGAATCAAGACTTTGGAATGAAACACAACCTGTGTTACAGGTGAAGTGAAAGCATTTAGCAGAGGAGGTCTGACAGAGCTCCACCTCTCACCTGACTCACCTGAGACAAACCAAGAGACAGTCAGTTCCTGTTCAGTTCTCAGTGAGAAGAGACGCAGCGACAGACAGACGACCAGATTCACCTTCAGACCAAAGTGAGTGAGTTCAGCTACAGGAGAGAAACGAGGAAAACTCCAACACGGCTGCTTCAGCCTGCCGACACTCCACACACTGAATGTGAGTTTGACTACAAACAGGACTCACAGTGAAAGTTAGTGGAGGAGGGAGGGGAGCCGTGACTGACTGTACTTTCTGTCTGCTGTGTTTCAGCTTCACTCGGAGACAAAATGGCTTCCAGATCAGAGGAGGAACTCTGCTGTCCGGTCTGTCATGAGGTCTTTAGAGATCCTGTTCTTCTGTCATGTAGCCACAGCTTCTGTAAAGACTGTCTGAAGAGCTGGTGGAGAGAGAAACCAGCACACGAGTGTCCAGTTTGTAAGAGAAGGTCTTCAAGAGAAGAACCACCTGTTAGTCTGGTGTTAAAGAACCTGTGTGAGGCCTTCTTACAGGACAGAGATCAGAGACCTTCAGGGGCTCTCTGCAGTCTGCACTCTGAGAAACTCAAACTCTTCTGTCTGGACCATCAGCAGCCAGTGTGTGTCGTCTGCAGAGATTCAGAAAAACACAGCAACCACAGATTCAGACCCATCGATGAAGCTGCACGACAACACAAGAAGGAACTTCAGGAAACTCTGGAGCCCTTAAAGAAGAAGTTACAGGTTTCTGAACAAGTTAAAGAGAAGTTTGATCAAACAGCAGAACACCTGAAGGTCCAGGCCCGACACACAGAGAGGCAGATTAAGGAGCAGTTTAAGAAGCTTCACCAGTTTCTAGAAGAGGAAGAGGAGGCCAGGATGGCTGCACTGAGGGAGGAAGAGGAGCAGAAGAGTCAGATGCTGAAGGAGAAGATGGAGGCTCTGAGCAGAAAGATAGCAGCTCTTTCAGACAAAGTCAGAACCAGAGAGGAGCAGCTGAGAGCTGAAGACGTCTCATTCCTGCTCAACTACAAGGCTGCAGTGGAAAGAGTCCAGCAGCGCCCCCTGCTGGAGGATCCACAGCTGCCCTCAGGAGCTCTGATAGACCAGGCCAAACACCTGGGCAACCTGACCTTCAACATCTGGAACAAGATGAAGGACATGGTCTCCTACACTCCTGTGATCCCCAAACACTGCTCATCCAAGACTCATCCTGTCTGAAGATCTGACCAGTGTGAGACGAGGAGAGAGACAGCAGCTTCCTGACAATCCAGAGAGGTTTGATGATTTCACCTCTGTCCTGGGCTCTGAGGGCTTCAACTCAGGGACTCACAGCTGGGAGGTCGAGGTTGGAGACAGTACAGGCTGGTTACTGGGTGTGTCAGCACAGTCTGTCCAGAGGAAGGGAGACATACGCTCTGGACATACTGTCTGAATTATGGGGAATATGGTTCTATGGAGGTAAATACTCAGCATGGTCACCATCAGCTCCATCCACTGCTCTCCGAGTGCAGAAGAAGCTCCAGAGGATCAGAGTGAATTAGGACTGGAACAGAGGAACGCTGTCGTTCTCTGATCCTGATACTAACAGACACATACACACCGTCACACACACTTTCACTCAGAGGATGTTTCCATACATTTACACTGGGGATGAACTGCAGATATCAGCAGAGAAGGTCTGTGTGACAGTGGAACAGAGCAGTTAGAGATAAAGAGGATGATTATATTTATGTTGATGTTTATTTCTTAAAGGGAAAAGTCTCTGAATTGAACGTGTGAAGCTGCACCTGTCCTCCTGCTGCCTCATTATTCCAAACGTATGTTGATCTTTGGTTCACTTACTGTTTTTCATTGGTTTTATTTCTTTTTCTTGTTATTTAGTTCGACACTTTTAGTTTCTGTTGTCGACCTTTTCATATGTGAAATGCTTTCACTCTGTTTCTTTATGTTTGCTTCGTTTAGCCTTTTCTTTTTTATGGATACTGTCATTGGAAATAGTTGTCCATGTTTTATTATTTGGACTGGTGTGTGTGGAGCCATGAAGAGCAGCAGCCACTCTGTGAAGCTGATGAGGATCCAGATAAAGAAACAACAATCAGTTTATCAATAGCTGCATGTTTGAGCGGCCAATCATTGTTCAGATCCAACAGCCTTCATTTAAATTCTCGTCCAGATTATAAAGTTTCCAACATTAAAATCAATGTTTAATTACATGTATGAGATGGTGACAATATATAAAATAAAAGTTTTAATTGATCCAAAATCTTTGTACAGTTTTCTGTTTGATGTAATGAAGCTGAGATGATTCTGTCTGTAAAGTGTTTTCATTCACTTTCATCACTTGAATTCTGCTGTTGGTCATTTATTTAAGGTGGAAGTCTCAGTTTTAAGGTGGACGTCTCAAGAAAAGACAAAACATAGCAAATATTAAGATCAGAAAAAAAACTAAAAGTAATATCTACGTAAGTTTAACCAGTTTTTAATGGCTGATGGGAGCGTCAGCAGCTCTGCAGGTGTTTGGTCAGAAACCAAAGTGTCGGACACGTTAACATGTCGACCTGATGGTGGCGCTAGATGGAAAGTCAGAGGATCAGCAGAGTTATTACAGTTCATCCTGAGGGGAGCATGAATGTCTGAATTTCATGATAATCCATCCAATAGTTGTTGATATAAAACCACCAAAGTGAACGCCAGAGGATCACCAAGGTCATTGAGATCCATCCATAGCGCCGTGCTGCTACCATGCCTAAAGGACACTCTGCTCTGGAAACATTGGTTACATAAAGATAGCCATAAGAGCAGCAGAATGAACCCTGGGTGAGAAGAATAATTATAATGACATCACTGTATAATGAGAGATCAAGACAAAAGAAACATCGGCTTCAAACACGGATATACTGACTCATAGAAATAATAAAATCATTAATTAGACCATGTAGCCAGGGTTCTGTCCCAGATGATTGTTCTGCATATCTGTTGGGACTAAGAAACAATGGCTGCTGTAGCGTCCTTTTATGGTTTGTTCTTTGTCTTCCATGCAGATTCAGCTGCTGTAGTGGTCCCACCATCCTCACTGGGTGCACATTGAGTCACTGCTGCACTGCTGGAGAGGAAATGTTTGCAAAATTCAGAAAACATTATTCACTCGTCAGCTGTCAGAAGGCAAAGACAATCTGCAGCCCACTGGCTGATGGAGATTCAGGAGTAGTAGTCCCAGTCCTGCCTCCCTGAAGATGATGATGAAGGCTGTGTGCGTGTTATGGCTCTGAAAATGTTGATTAGTGGTCACAAAAGAGACTACAATCGTGCACTTTTTGTATGGCTGTGGTAAGGGTTCAGAGGGTTTCTTTGGGTTTATCAGTTCAGGAAGTCAACATACCATGAAGAAGTCAAAAGTAGAGCAACTTTATACCTTGGGCAAAAGAGCTTCAGTGAATCAGTCAAGCAATCTGAGCAGCTCTGACAGTCTGAGAGCAGAAATGTTGGCTGCTTTTATTCTTCCGTTTGTGAACCCAGGCACTTTTTAGCCACACTAACAGCATGGCTGTCTGTCTGTCGGTTGGCTGGTCCACCACGTCCAGACTGGAATATCTACTTGGTGGATTGCCATAAAATTGGATTGTCATGAAAGTTGTGTACAGACATTCATGTTCCCCTGAAGATGAAACCTACTGACTGGTGATCCTCTGACTTTTCCTCTAGCGCCACCATCAGGCTGACAGTAGTGGTTCAGACTGAATCTCAACTGTTGGATGGACTGTGATGAATCGTGCTTCATCGTTCATGCTCCCCTCAGGATGAACTGTAATAACTCTGCTGATCCTCTGACTTTCCATCTAGCGCCACCATCAGGTCGACACGTTAACGTGTCCAACACTTTGGTTTCTGACCTGCAGAGCTGATGACGCTCCCATCAGCCTCAGCTGGACTCTGTGTTTACTGCTAACTAGCTAATGTTAGCATGCTAACACGCTAAACTAAGATGGTGAACATGGTAAACATTATACCTGCTAAACATCAGCATGTTAGCGTTGTCACTGTGAGCCAGTGTTGCCAACTCTTTTCCATTGAAAGTAGCTAGCCGTAGCTCCAAAAGTCGCTAAAAGTCACCAAATGATGTTCATTTGCATGTTGATGACATCATTGCTCATTCATTTGCATAAAGCGTAGTGCAGTGAGGGAGAGAGCCCCTTAGTTTAAGCCATATAAAACGTAGGTAGAGAAATCTTTGGCCAGTAATCACAAACTCACTACGGTACATCGTATATTTGAAAAAATAAGACATCTACAAAGGGAGGGAGAAGATCAAACGAACTATTTAAATATTTACATCCTGTAGTAACATCCTGATCCAGAGAACCGGAGAGAAAGAGCGAGAGTGAAGCTGCCTCCCCCCCCCCGCTGATGGTCTGAATAAGTCGCTAAATTTTTCGCTATTCGCTTTTTAGAAATAAAGAGGGTCTGAAAAGTCGCCAAGTTGGCAACACTGTTGTGAGCATTTTAGCATGCTGATGTTAGCATTCAGCTAATACAGCCTCACAAAGTTGCCAGCATGGCTGTAGACTCTTTTTTTGCTTTAAGGGCATGAAAATGGCTCCAGGTTTCAAGCTCTATTTTTGCACTGCATTTCTCACTTTGACCCACACACACAGAAAAGTCCAAATCAGTTTTATCTCCCACACAAACACATCATCAACCTTTCTCTGCTCTCTTCATCTCCCCTCTGTTTTTTCAAACAAATGCACACTTCACATAACCTCACTTTGTCTCGTCTCTTTTCTTTGGCTCATTAATGTCAGAAACGGGGGCGCTGGGACCGCATGTCAGCCTGTCATCGCCTTTGTCTTCCTCGTTGGTGCCGTAACAAGGATCCCCCCACAGAGGGAAGCTGCCAGACCGTTACAGCCTTCTGATCACTCGGCTCAGTTCTCCAAGTATTAGCTGATGACGCATGATGACAGTAGTGAAGAGGCATCTCTCACTCCTCACTTTCTGTCTTGAAAATATGCGTACACTCACACATTCCCTCTCTGACTGTGATCAATAGCAACAGCGTCCCTGCAGACGGACTCCGTTCTCGCTCTGACATTCATTAAGCTCAAGTCGAAACCCTTCATTTGTTTCAGCATTAATTCAGAATGAGAATCACGGGCTGAGTGATGCGTCCAGCAGTGTGAAGGCCATGTGTCACGGCAGGCTGACAGCACACTTTAGGGGAAGATTATTACTTTCATATTTATTTTTGTCAAAAGGTCACTCGTTCCAAAGGTTCACTTCATAATTGAGATTTCTTGTCTCAATATAAAAACATTGCCTGTCGCAGCGATAAGTGACTTATTCCCTTTTTATTGATACATTAGTTTACGTCTAAATTTAACGCAAATTTTAACCGAATTTCCAGAAAATCTGCGAAAGAAAATGTGAATTAATGCTTGTAGGTTAGGTAAGAAAACTTTGTTCAAGATCCCACTGACATTTGTAACTACTTTAATAACTACAAATCCAACCTTTCAGTGGTTCACTTCATGTGTCCACAAAAAGAAAATCTAATCAGAAATACTGTATTGATCCCCGAGGGGCACGTCAGTGCACACAGGAACAGAAGTGCTAAGAGAATAGAAATAATAATAAAATACGTCCGCAACGAGACAATTATTTCTAGTAAGAAATAAGAGATGTGCAAATCAAAATATAATACACTATAATACAGGTCAGATGAATTAAGTACAAAGTGGATATAAAGTATAAAAGCTAAAATAAGTGTAAAGTACCAAAGTGGATTTAGAGATTCATAAGTATGTATAGTATAATAATACAATGTATTAATATGAGTACTAAGTAATAATTATTATGAGATGGTGGATATTGCACAGCAGTAATAGAAGTATGAACAAATATCAGGAGACAGGAAGTAAAGAGAGTCAGAGCACTTCCTTGTTGCTGAAAAGCATAAGGTCAATATGACATGATGGCTAGTTCCATATTTTATAGACCATTTGTGAACCAAAAGAGCATTTCACAGAGAGGGCTTTATACTGAACTGAAGTGAGTGAATTGTGTTAAATCTTCTTTGGATCCAGGCTGTCACTAATCTCCTGCGGAGCCCTGCAGTGCAGCTAATATGGTGGAGAATGACATTAAAGGATAACAGCACTGTTTCTGGTCAGTCGCCCTCCAGATTTCCCCCTTTCCTTTACACTACTTCAGTGCTGGAATGGAGCTAAGTACATTTACCCCATAACTGTACTTAAGTACACTTTTGAGGTAGGCTACTACTAAGAGTATTTCAGTTTTATGCTACTTTATACTGCACTAATTTCAGAGGGATATATTGTACTTTTTACTTCACTACATTTATTTCACAGCTTGTATTATTAGTTACTTTTCAGATCAAGATTTCAAACATTAAATAGATGATCAGTTTGTAAAATATGCATTGTTATGGATGACCCTACCCAATAATATATAAAGTTCAGAAAAAATAGCTCTACCTTGAGTACAATAAAATACTTGTTAATGAATCACTAATAATATTCCAGTAATATACAGTGGTGTGCAAAAGTGTTTGTCCCCTTCCTGATTTCTTTTTTTTTTTTGCATGTTTGTCACTTAAATGTTTCAGATCATCAAACAAATTTAAATATTAGTCAAAGATAACACAAGTAAACACAAAATGCAGTTTTTAAATGAAGGTTGTTATTATTAATGGAAAACAAAATCCAAACCTACATGGCCCTGTGTGAAAAAGTGATTGCCCCCTAAACCTAATAACTGGTTGCTCCACCCTTAGCAGCAACAACTGCAATCAAGCGTTTGCGATAACTTGCAATGAGTCTTTTACAGCGCTGTGGAGGAATTCTGGCCCACTCATCTTTGCAGAATTGTTGTAATTCAGCCACGTTGGAGGGTTTTCGAGCATGAACTGCCTTTTTAAGGTCATGCCACAGCATCTCAATAGGATTCAGGTCAGGACTTTGACTAGGCCACTCCAAAGTCTTCATTTTGTTCTTCCCTTAATAATAACAACCTTCATTTAAAAACTGCATTTTGTGTTTACTTGTATTATCTTTGACTAATATTAAAATTTGTTTGATGATCTGAAACATTTAAGTGTGACAAACATGCAAAAAAATAAGAAATCAGGAAGGGGGAAAACAATTTTGCACACCACTGTATATTGGGCCATTTTGTATAATTACTACTTTTTCTTTTGATAGGCCTACTTTAAGTACATTTCGCTCCATTAATAAATGTCCAAAACATCACCTAGTTACAAGGTGTAGGTTTGACACTATAAAGTGTTTATAAAAACCTACCTTTCCTCACCTGTCCACCTCATCAGCTCGTCACCTGATGCTGCTTCTGCCAGCACACCTGCCTGACCTTCCCTCATTAGCTCGAGTAGATATACCTACCAGCTTCTCTTTCTCCTGTGCAGGATTATCTTAGGCTTTGTTCAGACTGCAAGCAAATTAGATTTGTTTCTCAAATCAGATCTTTAAGACAGACTGTCCGCGCTGTTATTTGCAAGTGTCAGGTCGGATTTGTGAGTCCAGACATCACCAACCTATCTGCATGGGTTGCTGTGGTAACAACGTAGGCGTCAGTAACTACGTACATTATGGAGATCCATCATCTCGCCCTCCAAACAATCGCAGCTTGGATTCTGCTCAGCCGCTCCATGGATGAATTATAAGAGCATCCATGAGCCGCTCTAATGCACTTCCTTCACTCTGGATTTGACGTTGCCGTTGAGTCGCGTTGCGAGTGATGCAAAAGACACTTCTGTAGAAATACGATTGGAATCGCATTTCAAACCACCTGCAAATGTGGCTTGGATCCGATTTGCATGTGGTTTTTGGCTGTCCAGACTTTCTAAAAATCAATCTGGATACAATCTTGATATGCAAGAAAATGAATTTGGGCTGGCAGTCTGAACAAGGCCTTAGGTGCTTATTTGGTTGTTTTAAGTGGTTGTCTTCTCTCAGTTTTTGACCATTTACATGTTTTCGTCTTACTTCACTCAATATGAATCTGATAACCTTGAAGTTGCCAACTGTAAGCCTGAACAAAGACCAAGAAATTACTGTTTTATCTTGTCTGCTTTCAGGGCCTCAACTTGTCTCATGTGTTACAGCACAATAGGCAGTGGTGGAAGACGTTTTCAGATCCTTTTATGAAGTAAAAGTTGCAAAACTACGTGAAAGTAGTGTTAGTGCAGTAAAATGTCTCCTGTGACTGATTCTGATTCAGTCTGACATTATTAGATTAATACTGATGCATCAACGTTAGAGCAGCATTTTACTGCTGTAGCTGCTCGTGGTGGAGCTAGTTTTAACTACTTTATATACAGTTAGCTAGTTTTAACTACTTTATACACAGTTAGCTAGTTTGAACTACTTTATATACAGTTAGCTAGTTTAGTCGAGTCCAAAGGGTCACCAGATGAATCTGAGGGGTCGTGAGATGATTAATGGGAGAGGAAAGAAGAAAAAACAAAGTTCTGAAACACAAATCTGTTTTCATTTTTTTTGACTTTTCTCTAATCTTTGATTTCTAGTGAAATATTGGATCATTTGAACAGTTATTGAAATCAAACCATGTGAAGTTTAGAGGAGAAATGTCTCTTTAGTGAAACTCCTAACACACTGATTCTATAGAAGAAAACCACCAGTTTAATCTTTAACAATGTGTTGATAAGCTTATAATATATATAAAATCTTAATTTATAAAGTAACTAAAGATGGTAGATAAATAAAGTGGACTAAAAGGTAGTGTTTGTGCGCAGCAGAGTAGAACTATAAAGTAATTTAAAACCAAAATATGTAAAGTACAAGTACTTCAGTACAGAACTTGAGTGAGTTACTTTCCACCACTAACCATAGGATAGCGTGTGCCTGATTCCCTACCAAACAGTGCCATTAGATTAATGATACCTGAGCACACAAATCCCATCTGATCACTTTCAGATAATAATGCGGGCCGGATTACAGAAACAACAGATTTGCCTTCAGTCTGGATATAAAATCATCACTCCAAAGCTTTCCAGAGCAGGCATGTACAGCTTTTGCTGTCACTCAAAACTTGCAAATGGCCAGGATTATGTTTTGGCAGAGTGTACGCTGAACAGCACAATACAGTCGCCCAAGTCACTACAAATTATTGACTGCATGAAAACGTGGCACAAGGCCTTCAACAATCACACAAACCGGGCCCCACAAGTGCAGGCAGTAAGCCACTAGGATTGGCCCAAATTGAATTAACCTGGAGGAAAATGGTTTGATTATAAACTCATTAAATCAGAATTTAATGAAGTAAGTGTAATCAATTTGTTTGACATTGATTTTCTTTCCATTCGAGCGCAGTCTCAGTGAGGCCCCACCTGAGCTCCGCACTCCCCTGCATGTTGATTGACAAACAATAGTGTGACTCTCTAATCAACAGGCCACAACGGCACTATGCTTTAATGTCTGCTGAATGAGGGGAAGAGAACAATGCGTTCCTAATTGGACAAGGAAGAGTCAGACCAAGCACTAAATTTCCCTGACAAATTCAAGGTTCATTTGCTGCTGTTAACACCAGCCATGTGATGCGGTGCCTGTGCATGAATGTGTGTTTTTGTCTGTGCGTAAGAGTGCGTGTTCTTGTACGTCCGACTGCGAGTTTCCACTTGTGCGCACACAAACACACAAAGGCACTTAGGGAAACGAGGAGGGAAGAGAAACAAGAGGAAGTGACTGTATAAACATGAGACGAGAGAGAAAAAGGGAACTCACGCAGACACGAACACACACTTTCTCTTTGGTAATACTGCGTATTACTTGCTAACACCGTGTGTGCTGTGGCACAACGCCCTGTGAGTGAAAGTAGAACAGACGAGCCACATATGACGTAGAGACAGCTGTTGGGATTCATCTCAGCTCTGCGTTCACTGCATTCGTTCCTAAAGAAGCTGAAAAGCAATCCTTGCAATGTGAGGTCACTCTCACACCTGTAAGTTCATCTGGTCCGAACCAAATGAACTCACTTTCACACCTGACCGGTTTGGTTTGGTTTAAATCAACTCTGGTTTAGCTAAACAACTATTAAATCCATCTGCTGATTGTGAGCTGCTAAGAAAGTGATCTTATAATAAGTGCCGTATATATTTATGCAAATCATTTGGTAACCATGGTAACCTGATCCGCATCATTACATAAGGGCGGAGATTTTCCCTGACACATCAGAAAGTGAAAAGGAGTTCTTTGGCGTGTGCTTTGCTTGTGTCTACTCTGTGTACTTTGAGTGATGAAGTGATCCGGCTGTAATCCGCCTTTCTCCTGTCTCTGTCTGTTTGTAATTATTTATACATGTCGTCGAGTTGCAGTCTAATAATACTAATAATGCTCTTAATCAGTTATGTCTTGGCGAGCTCTCTGTGACACCAGACAGGATCAATAAACATCTCATCAGGGTATTTTAAAAAACTTTTAATAGTTTAATAAGTTGTTTTCACACATGCAGCGTTGGACAGCTCATCATATACAAGATCTTCTAATCAAAACAAATAACACAAAAAAGTAGTTAATGAAAAAAATGAAGATAATAATAATAATAATAATAATAATAATAATAATAATACATTCAATTCAGTAATTAATAATTGATAAAAATCCTGTGCCCTGCACCTCCGTAGGTCCCCGGTATTTTCTTGTTGCCTAAATAGTTAAAATCAGAACATCATCTATCATCTCCTTCATCTATAAGTTACTATAAACACACATAAATATTCATTACTCCCCTTTTAATATGCTATCCACTCGTAATTAAATGTATTTCAGTGAGACGGTTAAGACAGTGTTTTTTAATGTAGCCCTTGGCAGTGAATCACTAAAAACGCCAAAATGTTATAAATCATATCTAATTGTATTAATGTTATGTATGTGTAGTCCAAAAACTGCACATGTATTTGTGCTGTAATGAAAAGTAGTTAAAAGACTTTACATCCAATGTAAGAGAAGGTCGACATTCAAAATCTCTAACGTATTAACTATCCAGTTTCTAAAAGTGCTTCTTTCAACCAAGGGCGTCCAGTAAAGGACGTCCAGTAAAGGGCGTCCAGTAAAGGACGTCCTGTAAAGGACGTCCAGTAAAGGACGTCCTGTAAAGGACGTCCAGTAAAGGGCGTGCAGTAAAGGACCTGCACAAATCAGTTCTTTTGTAGGAACACAGGTGTGACATTTTGGAACAAAAGGTTATGTGGGTGGAATTAAGGCCCACCACTGAGAACAGTGTGCTCATTATTACTGTGTGAATCTAAAAGTTAGTTATAATTGTGTGATCACAGAGAAAAGTCGAGTTACTGAAGAACCATTGGTTCAGTCCACACAGCAACTCATATATCCATCTGCAGGGTTAGCTGTACAGCCAATACCAAACCATGAAAGATGATTTAAATCAGGTTCCTACTGTCATGTGCTACTATAGAAAACAATCTTTTAATAAAGTCAGATGAGCTAGTAACATATATTATATTCGGTAAGTCATTCCCACTATAATTTTGATAAGCTGACATTAGTACCTCAACCAAACCCTGATAATGGGACTGCGATGCTTGTAGAGCGCAAAGCGCCAGAAACACACATTTAAAAACTCAACAGCAACGTCTCTTTCCAGAAATCACGACCCGGTTACTGAAGATAATCCACAGACTATGTTGTAAGGAGTTTCATATTTTTTTGGCGCTTTGAGCTCCACGAGCCGAGCGCCATATAGTCCCATTATATTCAACAAATGCAGACATCTTTATGGCCGATATCTCCAGAACTCTGCAGCTCGCACCAAAACAATCCAGATGGATAAATACTTGCATTGTCACTTAACTACGTCAAGAATCGTCTGAAATCCTGCTGATTTAGGTGATCTCTGACTTTTCCTCTGACGCCACCATTTCTTCACTGAAATATCTCAACATGTACTAGATGGACTGGCACAACCTTTTGTCGACGCTCATGTTCCCCAGAGGATGAATCTTACTGACTTTGTTGATCCTCTGACTTTCCATCTAGCGCCACCATCAGGTCGACATGTTAACGTGTCCGACACTTTGGTTTCTGACCAAACACCTGCAGAGCTGCTGACGCTCCCATCAGCCTCAGCTGCACTCTGTGCTTACTGCTAACTAGCTAATGTTAGCATGCTAACAAGCTAAACTAAGATGGTGAACATTATACCTGCTTAGCATCAGCATATTATATCATGCATTATGATTGTGAGCATTTTAGCATGTTGATGTTAGCATTTAGCTGCACCGCTGCCTCACAGAGCCGCTAGCATGCCAGGAGACATCGTGACAGGAAATAGAAGAGCTTCTCCTAAATAAAGTCATTTAAAATGGGCTAAACTTTGATTTAAATCTAATCTGATAATAAACCACCACTCTGACCAGGCATTCGATGGCTGATTTCAGTAGATTCAGTCGCTTTGCCACAGTGCGACTGTTGAGGCAAACTGTGTCAGTTGGTGCAAAGAGGTTTTGATGAAGAAGCAGGCAAGAACAATAGAAATGCTTAATCTTAAAATAAATCTGTCCATCTTCATTCTCCTGTCTTTTTAAGTAATTCGTCAGGAATGCTATTACCTGTAGGATGATCTCATCTAGTCACAGTAAGTTTGTGTTTGACATTTTCGAATCGGTTTCCTCTGCAGCGATAAGGCATGGATGCAGGATTAATAGCACTCTGTCCAGTGTTCACAGTGTTTTCATATTAAATATTAACGTTCCCTTCAGCCGATATGTTGCATGTGTATTGCAGTATGCTGGTTGTGTATGCTGCACCTTACAGTCCTGCTACTGTGTGAATTTCCCTTTAGGGACAATTAAGTTCGAACTTGAACTTATCTCGTTATCTCGTGTTTTCATTAAGTGCAGTGGCTCGGCACCAGGTGGCCTTGTTAAAGAGCTCGTAGGAACACTGTGATGCGAGCGTCAACAGAAGGTCTGTGTAAATAAATGCAGAGTGGGTGGAGATTCATGTTTAACGGTGGTTGTAGGATAGAGAGCTTACATGTGAGATCTGTTCTTTGCATGTGAAGGTATCCGTCATTAGAAACACTTTCTTCTATGAAGCCATCTACTGGATCTATGTTGCTCTCCTGGTTTTCTCTGAAAAATCGGCTGTGTCTGTGCTTCCTGTTTCTGAGTCACTGCTTCGTGTTTAGAGGTGATTTGGCCTCAAATCACACCATCCACATGAATCATCCTGTCAGAAGCCATTTTTGTAGAGTGCCTTTGTCTGAATCTGGTGGGAACAACAAATTCATTCATCCAGTCATGAAATCTAGTCCACAGGTGCTTCTTGCCTTTACATGGATATGGACCAACGCTACGCCCCATCTGCCCCATCTGCCCCATCTGCACTTTGTAACCTGCTGTGTGCAAGGGATTATGGGAAATGGTGACAGAAACTGTGAATAAACAAGGATATTACTCAGGACGTGTTCAGAAAGACTATGTTCCAGGCTGGATTTTGGTTCTTTACGTTATCACTCATGTCAGTGTGATTTCGAATGAGGTTTTCTTACTTCCTGAACAGAACCCGGAGGTTTCGGTTTCGGTTTAGATTTCTGCCGATAATTTTCTGGAGTAATTGTTTGATCTATAAAATTGTCACAGTTTCCTAAAGCCCAAGAAGACGTCTTCACGTTGCTTGTAATGTCTGACCAACAGTGAAAAGGTCCAGGAGCCAACAGGAAGGGCTTCTAAATAACATTCAGGACTTTCTTCAAGATGGAAGAGTCACATTAAAACGATCTTGAGTGAAATGATTTCTGCTCTCCAACAGGGAGAAGCCAGACAGAGACAGATGATGAGAGTATAACTACAGAAACGAGTTTTAACGTCGACATTGTCTTCGGTTCGGGTTCAGGCTGGAACATTTTGTTAGCTGTTGGATTAACAAAATGGCAGAATAAATCAGGCTGCTTTAGGTCCAGGCCGACACACAGTAAATATATCACCTAATATGTACATAATATGCATATCTTACGTTTACTGCTGTCCACTGGTAGATGGAGTATTCAGATTCTAAACTTAAGTAAAAAATAATGATGCACTAAGTCCTGCACTCAAATTACTAATTACTAATTACTAATTATCAACAAAATGAACTTATGTATAAAAAGTAAAAGTATGCAGAATGTTACTATTATACTATTGGAATATTATAGGCTGTTAGCAGCATTTTCATTTCGTAGCTGTTCAAGGTGAAGCTAATATTATACTAATAATATACTATTACAGTATTTATTTGTAATAGTTTAATCTCAATACCCAGATATTCGACAGTTCTGCAGAACACCAGATTCCGTCTGAAACCGTATTTTTATTTCTCCCTTTCTTCAATGCTCTGCTGTGCTAAAGGTTAGGGAAAGGTTGTGGTTATGGAACGTAAACTATGGTTAAGATATGGGAACTAAAACATCTGTTTAATGTTATGTAAATGGGACAATGGGCTGTTTAATTTTATAAACTCATTTTTTATGAACTGTGTCTTTCTGATAAATGTACTGCAGTGAAAAGTAAAATATTTCCCACTGACATGTAGTAAAGTAAAAGTAGAAAGTAATATGGGAAATACTGAAGTAAAGTACCATCAGTGCAAAACTGTACTTGTGTTCAGTAAATGCACGTAGTTCATTTCCAGCAGTGCATTTCATTTAGTCGGCTACAGTCAGTCACGTCATCAGTCAGTCCTCTCTCACGGTTCCTCCGCTCGCTGTGTTGACTCAGAGTGAAGCTCATCCGTTGACTGGTCTGCCACCTCACATTAGCCCTGAAGACCCCAGGGAGGAGCTGAGCATGGGTGAACAGCGCCCACACACACATCTTCATGTCTGGACCCACAAACACTCACTGGACAGAGTGAATGCAAAGTCTTGTGGACAGAAATGTAAACAAAACATGTGAACATACAGACAGCAAATGCACTGAAGTGTAACCACACACACACACACACACACACACACACACACAGATATCCTCAGAGCCCACATTTTGAATGGTCCTTATCTCGGCTGTTGAACCAGCAGTGTTATCATTTGCACTCCGAAAATTGTCAGTAATCACTGTTTACAGGTGAATATCTCGTGTGTGTGTGTGTGTGTGTGTGTGTGTGTGTGTGTGTGTGTGTGTGTGTGTGTGTGTGTGTGGTTCCAGCTTAGTCATACACCTACCTCAGCTCACACTGACTTATCCTGTCATCAGAAAACACACACACACATTCACACACCGCCACTGACTGGAGTGTCTCGGCTCAGCGACATTCGCAGCAGCTTCGCTCAGAGTCGATATACTCGGCTCTGAGTGATGATGAGTCATCAGGGAACGTAGCCCTGCTGTTGTGTTTGGGGTCCCGGAGGCCATATTTAACATTGTTTATATTTAATACTTCATGGCTCGCCTTCATTTGATGAGCATTGCTTAGAAACGTGATGTTGAACTGATGACAGTTCAGAGGTCTGCGACAGAGAGAGACTCATTGCTCCTGTTTGGGGTCTCAGAGAGTCCAGCTATAAAATCCGGTTAAAGACAACAGACTTCCACCGGCTCTTTATCTGTGATTACTGCTCCCAAACCTCAAATAAGTCCGTCAGTCTGAACTGATCACAGAGAGTCTGCAAACAAAAGGAATATAGCCCATCTAACATATGAAACATGAAATATTCCTTATTTGATTTAATAACAATCCTTTATGGTCATTTCTGTATTTTGTCGCCTTCATTCAGTTCGTGGCAAAGGGAAGAGTTACCGCTCCATTACTGTTGGGTTTTATTAAAGTCAGGAATAAAAAAACATTAGCAATTCTCAGCATTATGTCCACACATGAAGCAGTGGGGTGTGTGGGGCCCCAAACAAGGGGAAAGTAAGGCCAACGGCAACAAAACACAGTAATCATTGGTCATGGTCAATCTGTGGTCATGGTGAGATTTTGTCTCAAACCTTAGAAAATGTTAATGTTGTAGAAGAAGGCCTGAAGATCTGATTGTGTGTGAAACTGGTAGTCCTTTTTTACTTGTGTTTTTGAGAATGTATGCAGGTTTTCTGGAACTGGTTTATAAGATCGTGTCGCTAATAATGAAACAAACTTATTGAGCACACTGTTTGTTTTACAGCTAACGGTGTATCTAATGGAAAACACTGTAGAAAGTCAGTCATGTGTAATCCACACTGAAAGCACAGTGGACAGAGTTCAGCAAGCAGCAATAATTAATGCACTTATAGAACTGCTGTCAGACGCTGGGGGGGTCACCTGGCTGCTGAGGTGCGCAGGGTCAGGCTCAGATAACATCTGAGGATATACAAAAGGGGTTAACATCATGGCTATGATGGTGGACAGACACCTGACACATTAACTTTAAAGGCCCCATATGCATCTTGTCAAGAGTCTCGTATCAGATCAAATCCAGATGAGATTTAAGACTCTGTCAGTCCGAACTCTGCGTCTCTGTTGGCCCCAAATCTGATTACAGGCTTTGTTTTCTGGGCTGCGTGTAAATCCGGGTCGGTCCTGACCTGAAGCCGTTTGACAGAAACAGAAAGCAGTTTAGTTACAACAACAACAGCAGCGAGCTAACAGCTGTCCATAAGCTGACACAAACACATGGAGGAATCATATCTCTGAACTACGAGCGAGGCGGACGTTTTACTCACTCTGCTCGCTCGCCCATCACAGAGCGGTCGAACTGATCTTCTGTGTGATCGTATTTTTTCTCCCCGTCTCAAGTGACAGATAATTTGCGTGTAATTTGAACGTCACGTCAACTGCCATGAGAACGGACCTTGTAGAGGATATTCCCTCTGACGTAGTTACAGTTGGGCGGAGTAAAGATTACGTATGTGTCTTGCATTTACGCGCTTTCAACATCTGGCTAAAACACATCTTAAAACTCCTCTGGAGGTGGTTTCAGTCCTTCTGGAATCCGCCTTGGATGCGATCTGATTCCGCCCAACATGCATGAAGTGACTCCGTGTAAATGGGGTCTTCAGCACCTGAACATCAATGTTCTGTACTCAGCTTCATAAGCCACAGACCAGAGGCAGCTCCTGCACGGTCCCGTTGTTGTTTCACACATGGACCTTTGATGGAATCTGCTGCAGCAGCTAATGGCGGACGGCTGCCGGTCCGGTCCTGCCGGTCCTGCCGTCTCCTCTCACCGTGGTCTCTCCAGACGTTTGCTTAATGAATCTTAATGATTGGTGAAACTGAGGGGTTGCTGTAGGACATTTGGAAATAAGTTGTGCTGCGGGGAGATTAACTTAATGTGTTCATACCACCAGCTTCTCTTCAGTACAAAAGGCTCTGATTAAACCTGCTCAGCACTGACTGACTTTCAAACAGGGAAATCATGTATTTTCTGCTGCTGTAGTGTTTAGTATTTATCAGGCAGCCAAAATCAAATCTTTGGCTCAGTAGGTTGCAAATTAAATTCAAATAAATGAATTAATCAATAATGGTATTTCAGTGCTCACCAACAACTCACATTGCTCAGGAGATAAACAGACTTCTGGTTTGTGTTGCTTGCAGTGTGAGAACAAGCATGTCTGCACCTCCAGTCAAAATCACTGTTTAGATTGATGGGGGAAGTTTTTCTGGATCTTGAAAAGGCGTTTGACATATTGAACCATGATATTTTCATGTTCAAATGTACCTTTACACTGGTTCAAATGCTCCCTTTCTAACCAGGAACAGTGTGTTATTACTGACAGTGAAAACCATCTTCTGTCGTTGGCCCTTTTAGTTTTCAGATGTATGCGGACGATACAGTTGTATATGTATCCCACAGTTTCTACTTAGTTGTTGCATCCCGTACAGTCCATAGCAGCATGGTTACAAGACTCACGTCTGACACTCAACTGTGTCACTGTGCTTTTCTTTTAGGGCTCGGCGCTCGTCACAAGTTAAAGATTTGTGAATGTTTTTTAAGTAAAATATCTCGGTCTTCTGTTAGATTTCCACATAAAATGTTGAAATGATGGGAAAGGTTGCAAAATCAAACTGAACTTACAGCACATTTACACTCATTAGAGACAATCTTATACCGCAAATCGTTTTATGTGCTCAATGATCTTTTCACATTGAAGTTAATGTGTAACTTCATGGTCACAAGCAGCTTCGACAACAATCAGGCCTGGTATGATGATATACTGTATAATCGTGGTTTTGGATAGGAAGCAGGTAAGGCTTCACATTTCACACATTTCATTACATTAGCTGATACTGAACTCATCCATAAATCCCAGTGGTACCTCTCAGGGCTTCTGGCTCAGTAACGCGCCTGTGTTTAACTGTAAGATGCCCTTTAGTAAATCCTCATTCGGACAAACGTCTTTTTCTGTTCGGTCAGATCGACGAGTGGAACTCCTCACATGACTGGGGTCCTTCTCGACTCCAACTGGAAACAGTCTTTAAAGATCAGTCAAGTAGCCATGAACGATCTGCTGTTTGTCTCTGAGTTTTATGATCATTTTATTGTATCGTTGTGTTTTGTGCCATTTGGATTTCTTTTCTTGTTTGTATAAAGGCCCATCTGTGGGACGGCACTGTGAACTTGCTTCTGATTGCCGTGGTACATTGGCTGCTACGTGTCCCTATAAAAATAAACACTAAATAAATGGATAAAACTGCACTGGGCAGGGCGTTTAAACAGCCCATTTGATTTTGATGTGAAACCAGTGTAATAAGTGTTGTCTGTGTTAGCCAGTGAGCTTTGTCCTGCTCCCGTGTGGCCAGCTGCACAGTTCCCCGTGTTACTAACAGAGCCAAATCAAAACTTACTCTTAATTTGGATGAAAGATGGTAATTTCTCCCAGAGGAGGGAAATTAACCAACACCTCCAACTGTACAACAACTTTTTCCTCCAGCACTTCTCACAGCCTGATAATGAGCGGATAAACACCAGGGAGGACCGTCGTTTTAGCTGAGGCATGCAATACAGAAGTGGCAGGCGGATCCTGAGGATTAGGAGGGAAGGTAATTGAATAACACTCTCCCCAAACTCAGCAGCCGCCATCAGTGTGCCTCTGAGCAAGGCGTGCGACCCAAATGTTAAACAGATCTGCTCAGTGGTGAAAACGCAGCAGAGCGTCTTCCTGACAGAGTTTTACAGGCTTTATTTGATTTTTCATGAGTCCTGTTGCCCCGTTTTTATGGATTTCACAATCTGGCAGACAACTTGATTTATCTTGAGGTTTGTCCAAAACTGGCGATGAGTGCTCCGTCCAGTGGCACAGGCCCAACAGTGTCAGGACAATGCCTGGAGCTGGACTGTTAGTCATTATGTCATGGAATCATGGTGTCATTTCAAAGTGATACATGGTGATTGCTAAGTATAACGTTTTTCCATAATGTCCTTTTCCATTATATCATCTCGTTTAGATTATTGGAATTCGTTGTAAAGCCAAAAAATGCAGCTGCTCGGCTTTCAACAAACACTAGCAGACCAGATCGTCATCTTCGCTGGTCACCGGTCAGTTTTAGAGTTGACTTTAAGACTTTACTGATCACCTTTAAAGCACTTCATGATTCAGCTCCCACTTATATTGCTGACCTGCTGCTCCTCTGTGAGCCAGAGCCTCGGGGCCTCAGGCAGGGCTCTGCTGGTCCTGGTTCAGGACTAAAAGAGACCTGCAGTGAGGACCCTTGAGCTCTGAACTCCCTGCATGGAGATCTGAAGCTGCAGAATCAACGGCATCTTTTAAATCACTTCTTAAAACATATCTTTGTAAAAAAGTGTTTTTTAATACTTTAATTTCCAACGTGTCGTATCGGGTTTATTATTATTACTTTTTTTCTTATGTTATTGTTGGGTATTTTATTCCATTTTATTTTTGTATTATTTTTGTCTGCTTTTATTTGCCTCATTAACTCCTGCCATGTTCTGACATGTAAAGCACTTATTTATTATTTATTTATTATAACAAATTTGCAAACTAATAGAAGCTAGTCAAGTATCCCAGTCAAATGTTCCAGTGTGTCTCTTCATGATATGCAGCAAAACAATTACAGCAAATTGAAAACACGAGTAAACTGATACGCATCTTGTTTTTGGCACAGCAGGGTTCTCATGTGCACTGCAGAGAAACTAATTAAACAGCATAAAAACATGGAAGCATATTCGAGTCTGGTTGGAAATATTCTGAAGAGGCTGGTTGCTTAAACTCCGTTAGACGTGCAGTTCGTGGTTTTACAACCCGTCTGCAGGCCAGCTGAACGCGCCGCGATGCCCTGTCCCGGCTTAGCCTCGCTGTTGGTACAAGTGAAGAGTTGTCTGAAGGAAAGTTGCTGCGCTGTCTGCTGTGATGAGTATATGCAACTGGGTCAGAGAGGCTGCGAGAGCAAAAGAGGAGGATGAAGGGAGTGAGGCAGATTGATGAAGATGGAGGGAAAGACAATGACAGAGAGAGAGAAAGAGGAGGTTTAGGAAGCCGAGGAAAGCCGGCCTGATTGCTAAGCATTAGCTGCTACGTGCTTGAATCAGATGCAGCCCCATTTTGAGCGTCCTGTTTCCGCTGAGTCGGACTCTGCAGCTCATGAAGAGCTGGATTATAGTGCGTTCAACTTGTGTCTCTTTCCAAGTGTGTTAATGCTGCGACTGTGTGCGTTTGTGAATTCAGCAGCTGTTGTTTTTAGACCGCTCGCCTTAGGGCACGGGCCAGCATACTAATAACGCTGCTAATAATGATGGCAAGCAAGCAGACAAAGAGAGTGGAGGGGAAGATGGCAGGCAAAGAAGAGTAGAATGAATAAAGAAAGAAAACAAGGCAGAGGAAGGAGCAATGAAGGAAGAAGGAAGGATACGAGGACTGAGTGAGGACGGAAAGAAATTAGGAGGGAGGGAAGGAACGTGTCACTGAGGAAACTTTAATGATGACGAAGACAAAAGCAGGCACTGATGCTGGTCTCTCTCTGAGATTTCTCCCTCAGTAATCTTCGCAGCTACTAACGAAGAACAGTGTGGACTTCCCGACGCGGTGAGGGAGCTACAGAGTGACCTCTCGTTCCAATTAGCGAGACCAGGTATGGAGGCAGAGCCGTAAACCTCCGCCGTGCAGATAAACTGCGAAACAGAGCCCAAGCTTTGCAAATGGTGAGGCTGAGCCATGATGGCAGCTTACGTTTAGGGTAATGACTATTATCATCTGCATAATCTGGAGGGGGCTGAGTGTGTGCTTAGCCTCATTCAGCAGAGAGGAAAGGAGGAAGATCAAGAGAGGAAGACAGGAGCAAAGCAACAGGAAGAGGAGGAAACGGGCAGATGGAAGATTGTAATGCAATTATTTCTCATATGAGGTTTCTTTGAAGGCATAAATCATATTGATTACTGATCACATTGTCTGTTTCCAGCTGTGGGGGAGTTATGAGGAAGCCTTCAGCGTCTCAGCTCCCTCAGTGGAGTCAGAAAGCAGCGAGCTCAGCAGACCTCTGCAGCCCGCTGCTCCTCTCTGCTGCAGGCTACGTTAGCCGCTGCTAGCATAACACACCACAATCTCACACCCAGCTGTCAGGGGGAGAGGTGCACTGTGGGTAATGTAGGCGGCAGGATTTGGCAAGGAAGAATGTGTGGAATAATAAAGACGAAGTCTCTGGTTCTGCTGCATCGATTTTGATCCTTTTCGTTTTTAAACTGTCCATCGTGAGTCCGACGATGTTAGAAAAGTGAAATCTGTGAAGGACTATGATATTATCCATAATGTAGGTTAAAGTGGGAAATGACCAGATGCGGAATCAGAAGACTTAAAATTAAAATCTAAACGTGGGAGTAATACGACACCTGCGTGGTTCTGTTGTGAGTTGTTAGTGATGCAGTGTCTGATGAGTCCCATCAGCAGCAGATTTCCAATAAAGGGGGGAGTCGGCCCGATAAAAGACTTCCGCTAAGGCCGGCCTCTTGTATCCTCGCTCAAGCCTCGTCCGGGCCGCACAGAAAAGTGAATGGAGATGTCCGTCATGATGGCGGACCAGATCAATTTCCAGGTCACCCGAGGAGCGAGGAAGCATGAGGTGAGGCGAATGAGAAGCAGCCTGTTCAGCTGCAGAGCTTTGCTTCCAGCTATAAGTTAGTCCGTTAACCCTCCAAGATAAAAAGAGTCCTGCATAAATCAGAAAATGAGTCACTGTTGTTGTCTAACAGTGTTTCAAGTTTTCTGTTTTGAGCAAAATTATATCTTTGCCATTTAACTCAGCCAGACAGCCAAGTGAAAGACAGTTTTCAGCCTTAAACCTCAGTGGGAAGAGCTTCCAGTGGGATTAATGCAACATCACGAGCAGCTCTGCCTTTTGGAGATAAACTCTCAACATGCAAGAAAAGGAAGGCGAGAAAGAGGAGGGGCACCAGTGGAGAAGATGGGGAGGAGGAAGGGCAGAGACAACCCTGAGATGGCAGGAGGAAAGAGGAGAGAGAGAGAAAAAGTCATCGCAACGTATTTAAAGTCGTCGTCGAGACAAAATTACAGACAGAATGCAGCCCCACTGATTTTATTATGCCATCAATTTTGTGTGTCAATGCGTCCACACCTGTCTCGCTTATCCCTGTTCGCTCTTCTCCTCCTTCCCCATCTGCGCCCTCCGTCTCTGCGCAATATTATCTTATTCTCTCTCTTCTTTTATTTATATATTTTCCGCGGTATTAAAGTGATTTATCTTCTGTGTTACATTTCTACAGTTGCGAATTAATTATAGATCACAGCCGTCATCACATGGCTCGGCTCCATGGAGACGGTGGACACGTGTGTGTGTGTGTGTGTGTGTGTGTGTGTGTTTACTATCATTGTCGCTTAGTTCTCTGCAGTGGAATCATCCAGAAAATCAGGTACGCCAAGAACAAGTATGTCATGTCAGAGAAGCAGCAGACCTCAGCGCAGCCCAACTACCTGCAGCTGAATTTACATGAGCACACAAAGAACTCATTTTCAGGCTTTGCAGCACAGATCTGATCTTTTCATGGGTGTCTAAACTGTGAGAAATTACAAAGAGTGTCAGATGTTCCTCTTTCACAATAATTACGAGGTTAAACCCAGATTTTTCTGTGCTCATCCATCGTTTGACATGTTGATGCACGCAGAATATATAGAGTTTGCAGAAGTTCTCGGCCGACACCTGGCATGATATTGAAAAACCTTCCTGTGGATTTTCCAGCAGCTCTGGGGAGCAACAACACGCAGCCTGGGACTGAAAAAGTCAGATTGTGAAATAAAAAAGTTGTTATGAAGCTGCTATTGAGCTTTTTATTAAATTCATCACAAATCAAAGAGACTTTCATTGAGCGGCTGGGTCAGGTCCAGGTCACGATAACAATACATCTATTGATTTAAACATGTTTTAGGGGCCCAGTTTCATTGGTTGACGGTGGTAGAGCAGCTGGTGTGTCCGTTTACAGTGCAGCCAAACAAACTCAGGTTGTGTTAAGAACATTGGGTTTCCTGTGGCTGCTTCACAATAAAAGCCACCCTGTGTTTGTCCAGTTAAAGTCTTTTAATGTGAAGCAGCAGCAGGAAATGTTGTGTTAGCATCAGCAGAAACTTCATCCACATTACCTGCTGGATCGTTTCCTGTCAATCCCTTGACCCTCATGTGTGGGCAGGCGATTTGAATCCAGCGTGGAAATGGCGGACTCCGCCACTAACAATAAAATTTACTTCATAGAGAGGCAATTATGCCCACCATAAATACTGTGGGAAATTGAGTTTGACTTCGTGAAAATCTCACATTTTGTTTATTCATGAATCAAACAGTCTTTCATGTAAATTCCTCAGCGCGGTGACATTCAGGTTCACGTATCAGTGCAGCGTAACGACAAACAGAGGTCAGTACTGGTGTGACATATCAGCCTTGTGGCTGTTCAGACAAATCGTCCTTTTCATGAGGCAGGAAGCGGCGAGCTGAGTGGTGCTTACTCAGCCCGGCATAGAGTAGGTAATTATACTGACATCTCATTGCCTCTGAATTTATGCTTCTGTAATGGCTCAGACACACTGAACCACCGCTACAGCGACTGGGCCCTCTTCACTCCAAAACGCAATGACTTGAAATGACACTGGGACCATTGTATCGGTACTTTATTGCTATTTCAACTGTTAGTTTTTGTCACTTTAGGTCTAACTGTAATGATATGCAGTTGGCTCACCTGCGCTTGATGCATGTGCTCTTTGTTCCTCTGTGCGAGTGCACGCTGAATGACTGAAATGTTAATGTGATTGCACTCACACATGCAGAGACAACAATTGGCCCCACGGTTTGCATAAAATGCCTTCATTTGCAGAGGCGAACAACACCCTTGGTGTTAGCAATTGCAGGAATAAATGTTCAGAGGCAATTTCACATGCCAGTCAGACTTTACTGTAAAGCTATGTGAGGGTGGAGAGGTGATCTGTAACCAAAAGGTCACAGGTTAGAGCCCCACATGAGGGATAAATGTCTGAAACTCAAATGATTCAGAATGACATTCTGACGAACTCACGTTGGCTTTAACGTTGCTTTGATACGTGACTGTGGACTAAATATATGCTAAGTTACCAGTTTATTGGGTTCACCTGCACAATGTGAAAGGTGTTTTCAGCCAAGGGCGTAATTTCCATTTTCCAAATGATAAATTTGAGAGCAGTTGATAAAAATCAAAAAGACTGCAGGCTCGACTCGGCAGCAACTGAGCGTTGTATTTAAAGTGGATGCAGATGTTGGCGGAGCGTTCACGTCTTCGGCTGCGTGACGACTGTTTTAAATACTTTAACAGCGTGAATTCCACAACTGTAACCAGACGCTTCCACGCAGTCTGGATGTGCACATCATGTATACGTACATGTACATCTCGTATTGCATCAGTCACTGCTGAAACTAATTCAAGCAAAATACTGTAAAGGAATCAATTCTCCTGAGCCTTTTCAGTGGGAAAGCAGACGAGCCTTACATGATACTGGCAGCACGGACATGTTGTGCAGCGTCAGACGCACCGGCAGCTTCTTCGCTCCTCACAGTTATTGTCACTTTTGTTCTTATTCTGTAATTGATGCAACTTCAAATGTAGCAAAGTACAATACGTGAATTAAAGAACAAAGAAAGGACTTTGTCACAGTAACACGAGTACATGTAATCTACCCCCCGGCTCACTTCTGACCAATGACTGAAGCCCAAAGCCAGCACAGGCCCCGGCTCCCTGTTCGGTCTAATCTGCTGCTGGACGTTACGAGGCCATCCGTCACGCTGAAGCAGCAGCAACTCACTGTGAATATGAAGACATAAACAGTCCTAATCAGTTAATCATCTGCATTTTATATTTATAACAACATTTATGTTTAATAGTTATTTTTTATACTTAATGAAATTCAGTCCTGAAATGAATCCAGTCTGGGTGAAGCTCGTAGTGGCTGTGACTCTGTGCTGCTGTGTTGAATGGTGCTGGGGGAACGTGCAGCGTGATTTGGTCCGTCAGTTTGGACGGCCGTGTTGCATGCTGCCGATCGTTTGATCCTAACGGAGTCGCTTCGATGCGGTGGAGGAAGACGTTTGCCCGGTAAGGCTTTGAATCGGGATGCTTCTGTCAGCCGGAGTTTGACTGAGTTTCATTTCCTTGAGCAGATTCAAACGGTTGAAAAGTTAAATGTGTACAGATTCTGCTCAGCTCTAAGAGTCTCTGTGTTGAGCAGGTCCGGACACTGAACCAGAGAAATCCCTTTGCAGCCACATTCAGCTCCGTTCGAACCCAGATACCTGACGTCTTTTCGGCCTACAAAACCACGCTTACTGTGAAGTTAGAGTTTTGTATTTCCGGAGACTCGGTGCTTCAGCAGTTGCGTCTGACGGCTGCCTGTATTCAGGGATTTGCTAGTGACCAGCTACACCAGTAATGATAAAAACATTACCACTGGCTGATTTCTTGTGTATTCTTAAATCCGCTGCCAGCAGTGAGGAACACCAGAGGATGAGGGTTTGTCCAATGGGTTTCAAAAGCTCTTTGGACAGCATGTCACCACTCATACGCGCTGTATTCAGGTGGTTTAGAGTTTAATATTCCCACAACGGTTTGTTCCTCTCAGGCTCACAATAAAGGAAACAAACACTCACACGGCGGACTTCCTTTTCTCCTTTTAACAATAAGTGCTGTACGAAACAAATTACATGAATAAACATTTTGCTTTTGTCAGGCACTTCACCTGAACCTCTCACTGTGTTGGGACTCATAATAGCAAAATTGTGTTGCAGACAAGTTTGGCACAAAATGAATGTTGGCACTCAGCATCAGCAGCTCAATTATGCAGCGCTCCGACTGAAACTGAAAGGATCGTGTCATTCTGTCAGCCCGAGTCTGACATCACCGCCTACATCTGTGCAGACCACTTCACAAGTACCTGCGGAGCTGAAAGGATAGTCATTTGCACACTCTCTGTTGTTTTGTTAGTCTTTGAACAAAAACAAGTTTGGTGTCAGAAATAAATATTTCATTTTGATGTAATAAACCCACTTTGTGATTCTCCAGGGAGCTTTACTTTGTCTGTTGCTTTGGCTTCCTCTGCTGCACCCGACAGGCTTCCCGTGCATTTCTTTTCCTCTCGTCTTTCCTTCCTGTGACGGCCACACGCACATTTCCCCTTCTGAAAAGACGTGTTTTTGTCGACAGCAGGGAAGCTGCAGCACAGCCGTCATTTACCAACATGTCTGATAACTTTTTTTTAGGCAGATGCCAATTAAGTAATGGGGGTGTCAACACGCTGACCTGCTATTAGTGTCTGTTCCTTGTCACAGCTGTCCGGCCGGAGACAGGGACACAGTGAAAGGGAGAAGAAGAGAAAATGAAGGGGTTTGTGGAGGAGGAGGAGGAGGGAAAGACGACAGAAACGCTGCTAGTGGGGGAGTTTGTAAAGCAGTCACTACAACTCCAGTTACAGACGGAAATATAAATTACAACCAGACTGAGATTCCACAGCCGTGCTAGCAGCTCTGTGAGGCTGTAGCATCAGCACGCTAACGTGCCATCACCATCTTAGCTTAGCGTGTTAGCATGCTAACATTAGCTGGTTAGCAGTGAACACAGAGTGCAGCTGAGGCTGATGGGAGCGTCAGCAGCTCTGCAGGTGTTTGGTCAGAAACCAAAGTGTCGGACGCGTTAACATGTCGACCTGATGGTGGCGCTAGATGGAAAGTCAGAGGATCAGCAGAGTTATTACAGTTCATCCTGAGGGGAGCATGAACGATGAAGCACGTCTCATCGCAGTCCAGCAGCTGCTGATGCTTCAGTCTGGACAAAGTGGCGGACGGACGGACTTCACTTGTAATTTTGGACATTTGGCCTTCAGGAACACAGTAACGCTGCTCGGCATCCAGCACGAAGCCACCGCTCACACGAAACCGTAACAGACGTTGTTCTCAGCACTTACTTTACAGGACAGCTCAGCTGGGTGATGATGTTCAAACACATTCAGTGATCTGTACGCACGAGACCTGGGAATGATAATGTTAGGTGTCTGTATTTGGACCAGCGGGCATGTTCAGCACTTTGTATGGAACAACAGATTTTTGTGTTTATAAGTTCTGCAGATTGAAACTGAGCCAAAGCTATCGTAAAATATTGTAATTTGTAATAAAGCCCAAAGAACATCAATAAGAAAGAAAGAAGGAGAAACTAAGGAGCAAAATGGGAAAGCGAGTAATGACTGGATCAGCAGCCGAGGAGATCGAAAGACGGAGGAGACGAAGAAGAGACGGGTCAGAAAAAAGAAGCGAGGGAGCAAAGGAGTGGGTGAGGAAGCAGAGCAACGAGGAAGACATTTTGAGTGGTTATTAGTGCTGGGGGTGTCAGAGCTGCTGTGGATTAGACATCCTCTGACACATCGTGTTTCCTCACCTTTTAATTGGACTGTCACGCCTCGGGCCACCCACCCTCAGGCGTGGGGGCCATGATGCACCCCTGCTGGACGGCTGCCCGCCTGCGTTACCGCTCTCCATTTTCACAGCTTGACTTAGCAGAGAAAGAAAAGATTTCACGTCTGCTTCTGAAGTGATAGATGCTCACTGTAAAGCTGCAAACACTGAAAAATAAGCGCTCCTCTTGAGACTTGTTAAATCAGGTGATCGGGTCCAGAGATGTGATCTGCTAACAAGACATCTTACCTGGCCTGATCTGGTCTCAACACACCGTCTCATATTTCAGGTGAAACTAAACCTCCCACTCACGGACCCGTAGTCATTAACATCTGTTCCCCTCCAACGCGTCTTCTTTCTTAAAATGAGCTTTGAGTCTGTTTTCCTAACAAGTGGCCGCTCGTGGTCGTGCTAATAATAACTCTCCTCGCTAATCAGCGAAGGCAAACACAGTGTGAAGTTACTGCTGCAAGTCTCTTTCTAACTGTAAGCAAGTAGTTTCATTTGCCTAAAGATGTCCTGCAGACGTGATTTAAGACAGAAAACTTCAGTTAACTTGTTGACATCTCCTCTCTGAATATGTAAATACTGCACAGCTGGACACGAGACGCCTCCTACTCCACCGAAAAGTCCATTCTCAGTGTCTGAGAACTGGGGGCGTCATACTGGGCCCTGATTGGCTTCAACCCAGTAGTGATGTCATAAATCCTGCAGGTGCGTCCAGGTGTTAAACTGAGATTTAAGGAGAGCTTCTGACCCTCTGAAGCTTTGTAATCTTTGTGAAGACGGACGGCTCACAGGTTTGATCCCAGCGTCATAGTCAGCAGTCAAGTTTCCCTCCAAATGCAACACAAAGTTTAACCGAACTTCCAGAAACTCGTGAAGAGAAACCGTGACTCGCTGCTCGTCTCCGCCCGCTGCTGCTCGTTGGCTGATGGAGGTGAACAGCTGGTGGAGCTGATCCTCCAGCCGCTGCCGTTAAAGCACCGCAGAAGAAGAGGACGCGGCGAGACGACGTCAGTAAAAGCTCAGACGATGGAAACATGATGGACGTTTCTGTCGGCTTCATGTGTTCGTGTGAGGAAGGCTCCAGCCTCCTCATCGCTCCACACAGCTGATGCTCTCAGCTCTTCATGACGTCAGCAGTTATTCACTCCGGCTGCTTCTGGTTCTGCACCTCAGACAAGTGTAAAAACATTTTTTTGTGATATTTCTGGCGTTTTACCACTCAGACGTTTTTATGCACAAATTGAAAACGTGCATCACAACAGGTGGACAGAAACGGACTCAGTGTCCAACGCTAAAGTAACTTCACATCTCCCATAATGCAAACGCTTCCCTCGCTCTCCAGTCATTCACATTATCACATGCTTACACATACTCTTACATCTATGTGAGGATGTGTGTGTGTGTGTGTGTGTGTGTGTGTGTGTGTGCGAGTACTCGTGACGCAGTGGAGAGTGTGTGATTCGTGGATCTTCTGACTCCTTTTGTGAAACGTAACAAAAAGCAGGAGAACACGATGGATTTTTCCAGCGTCTCTCTCCGTTTCTCTGTCTGTTAACCAGCGACTCGCAGTGAAACGCTTCTTGGTGGATGATTAGGAAATGCAGGGCAGCAGAATGTATCCTCGAGGAGTGGAGAGGTAATGATATGTAGCTCGGTGCAGTGCAGTGTGGGTAATTTACCGAGAGGAGGCCGCTGCAGCTCGCTGTTTGTCTGACTGGACCTCAGTCAAGTGCTGTTTTGTAAGTTTGCAGGATAATTAGCTCAGTGGCTTATAAGAAGTAATCAAACGGTTTGATTGTCCTGATGACACGTTATGGCTGAACAGGAACTTGAACTCTAGAGCTTCAAATTAAAAGCATGGCTCTCAGTCGTTATCTATGCTTTTAGAAGCGATTTCCACTGCTGGCTCTTTAGATAACGAGATTACTGCCATTAAAATGTGACATCTAAGGATAGATAACTACTTTACTTCATGTTGATGACTTGAACTGCTTACTAGGAACAAAGTTTAATTAAATGTGATCCTGTCAGGAATGTGTGAAGGAAGCACTGGTGCAGAGTATTTTTCACCCATTCTCTCCGCTGTGCTGCGTGTTTAACAGAGTTACCTTTTGTTAGAAATGACTTGTTTGCGCAGGGCTGTTTGTGAGGAGATCCATGGCATCCTAATGAGATGTAGCATCATCAGCTAGCTGTGTCTGATGAGCTGCACTGGCCCTTTAAATACAATGGTGTGTTTCATGTTTCGCTGTCTGTCAGGGACAATGCAGAGGATTTGAAAAGTTCCATGACTGTATTTCATATATTGTTCAGTTTCTTCTTCATACTTACATACTATACAAAAAAGGCTGAACAGTTTCTTTGACTCTGCTGCATTCAAATGTCAGTTTCTGAAGACCAACCAAAACGAACGATGGGCCCTAATGAAGCCTCGGGTGCCGCGTCGGTACTCATCGGACGTGTTGTTTGTCGCGTTTCACACCGAAGACGTTGTCTTTTCATTCATTATTATAAAAATATACATCATAGCTGATTTAATGTGACAGAATCCAAAATGTAGATGCTGCCAGAAAGCACTGGCCACTGCAGTGATGTTTGTATTATTGATTTATTCAGTTTTCACCAGATTTTAATATTGCAAATAAGCAGTTTTAGTTAGATTTTTTTAATAGACTTATATAGTACACTGTTCTCTTTTAGTTTGCTTTCAGTTGATTTCGACTTTTGTTTAGGCACAAATGTCAAAATCATTTTCCGATCAATTAGATCGATTAAACTGCTTTAATCCAAAATGTTGTTTGTTCTTATGTTTCTTATGTTGTACTATACAGTACAAAGAGCTACAAAAAATACATTTGAAAAAACACACTGTACTGTGTGCTGGAGATAAATCTAAATAAATATATATATATATAAATACAACGTCACGACGTTTCAAACACGATATCATTTATGAGTGATCTCGTCGCGCTGACATCGTGTCCGTCATCATCGCTGCTCCGGCCTCTTGTTCTACAAGCTCTTGTCCAACCAAACATGGAAACAACTCATTTAAATAAGAGCTTAATTAAACACTCTCACTGCGTGGCACCTGCTGCAGATGTGATGTGTAGGAGTCCTCATTAATGTTTTACTGTATTGCTGAAATTAATAGGGATGAATCCGTCTCTACCATCTGGCAGACTGATAAGTCATGCATCAAACGCAGCGGGAGGGGGGGCGCTTATTAAAAACACTGCTATAAGGGAACTGACGTTTAAATTAATTCGACAGTGACATTTATGTTAGAGAACTCGCTTGAAGTGTCTTTTACGTCCCTCTGCGATGTCTGAATATACTGTCAGGGGACGGCTGGGTGAGGGAATATACAGATAATATGATATAATGATATGTGTTTGTATGCACAGTATAGTTATGCGATTGGTAAATGGAAAATGTAATGGCACCTGAAACTTTTGTTAAATTATCAGACAAAACATTTACATCGTACATCTGCAGAACATTTTCAATGTTTTTGTTCTGGTGAAAACTAAGGTTTCATTCAGGTAAAGGCACAAGTGAATACCTGCAGATCTGTGGGGGTCAGGCACGAAGCCAGATCGGTGGGTTATCCAGCTATCTCTGCATGCAGCTCGGGTTTTCCGGTTTCACAAAGCTGATAGATCACCGTGGTAACCTATGATGCAGCACTAACTTCTTCCAGAGCAGATTAACTTCAGAGGATCAGACACAAACAGCGCGACTACTGACCAATCAGGTCGGTCCTTACTCAGACAGGACCCTGACAAAAGTACTGACTCTACAATAGTAAGAGTAACAAAGCCACCTTTTTAATATATCAGTAAAATTACAGTTCATATTTTCCATACTCACTCTACTCTACTGAACATATTTAAAAACTCCTATAAAATTGCAAATGAACTTCACTACAAGCAGTCACACAGTATGTAATCACTATGAGACTGTCAAAGAAAAACAACAAGTCCTCAAATAATTAGATTTTACTAGGATCCAAAAAAGTGGACTCCCCTCCTCCACACCCAGTTGGTCTCTTCCACTTCCTGCTTGCCAGACTATATGAGGCCATTTTAGCTGGTGCCACATCTTTGGCCGGGGGAGGACTCAGCATGACGAGAGATCAAAGGTAAACTCACTAAAATCATTAGACGGCGAAACTAAACTGCGTGCTCTCAAATGAGCAAACGAGTTGTCATGTCAAAACTTGAAACGTGTTTGTTGTTAACTGTGCTACGAACACACCTGACCAGCGGTGTTCATCACAGAGCGGTTTGATCATGGAGTCAGTCTTTAGGGAGGTCATGGCTGAATAATTCAAATGTCAGCGCTGTTGGAATGAACAAAGGAAAAGAGAATATTTGTATTTTAACATACAAAATATATGACGTTTCCTTTTTTTTTTAAATCTTAACCACGTTCAGATAGCTCCTTATTACATTTACAGTTTCCAGCGTTTGTTTTCTAAACTTTGGTTGGAGATTAAGTGTTGTCCGTTTTGCGATTGTGTGGCATTCGAAAACTGCTCCCATGAGTTTAGTGTTAGAACAAGAAAAATCGTGTTTCCTGATACTCCAGTATTTAATAAAGGCAACATGAGTGGAGTTGAAACCACGAGCAGTATTATTGGCTGAATGCTGATCATGTGACGGCAGTTTCATGAGGTAACCTCCCAGCATGCACTGGGGCAACAGATTTCCAGCCCTGAATCTCGTTTTATTTGTGTTGCTGCATTGTTACTGAGCTCCACACGGTTTCCACACTTTGATGACTGTTAAACTGAGATATTACAGAGTTATGTTGGTGCGTGATTGGTGACGTTCACAAACTGCAGTTAATCAGTAAAGTTTTAGTGTCCAAATGTCAAATTCCTTTTTTAATGTCAAATGAAATCTTCTGCTCCTTTGGTCTTTTAACACTGAGAATCTTTGAGTCGAGGTTTTGTCTTTTTGCTCACGGCTACATTTGGTTCTTTTTTAGCGTACAAACTTTGAGTTTGTTGCGTATTTTATCATGTATAAGTACATAAGTTACTAAGTATATAACTCATATTTACACCACCAGATCGAAATGATTTCTCAGTTACTGTGTGTTCTTAAATCTGAATGATATCAACACACTTTCATTGCAAATCATGTGTCCTGGTCCTGATCCAGCTGACCGTCAGTACGCTGCAGGTTTGGGCTTCCGGACTTGATGCTCTGACAACACTCCAGATGAATTTTAAGCAGCTTCAAAGAACCAAAAAATCCAGACTAATGTCACTGAAGTCTCTCTGAACTTTGTCCTGTCCAGATGAGACGAGCTCGGAGGTGATAAAGGTGTCTAAGTCGCTGCACTTATTACCTGCGCTCGCAGCAGTAAACTGTGAAATGTTTTGTTGCTCTCAGTTTTGCCTCTCAGGCTGCCCTGCCTTACTGGTGAAGGCTGTTGGGGCTATATGCAGCCTGAAAGGAAAACCTGCAGACACTACTCGGGGCTTAAACATAAACCACCGACTTAGATTTTTAAGTAAAAAAAACTACTACTTACTATTCTCCTTAACAGCCACTAGAACTGAACAGCAGTCAGAGCACAACGCTCTCTGTAGGAAAATACAACTTTATCTATCAAAGTCCAAGCTATCTGTGAAGGCAGCTGACAGTGATTTTAGGCAGTTAGTTAATCAACAACACAGTAACAATACACAGGTGTATCATCGTTTGCTACATTGGCTTCTGAAATGTATTTAAATCAAACACGCGCCCCTGTTTCGTGTTTAACGGTACGTAACATGTTTATGTTCTTGAACATCCTGAATGTTCTGACTGAACACGAGCCGCTCATGCAGCAGAGTTACAATGAACATTAATAGAAGTACACACTTAATGTGAGCAGCCGCAGGAATATTAACCGTATGTGGTCGAGCACAGTTTAGAGCAGCCGAGTGACCCGATGCAGATACCATCAGCCTTACATCTACACCTCTGCCTCCAGAAAGACTCCCCAGCACGGCTCGCAGCAGATATACAGCCGCTCATAAAGGTGCTTTATCATCACTATAACAGTGTTCATTACTGACGGTATGTGTAGATTTACAAACTAAATTATTGCTACCTCCCTCTGACATAATTACCCCGTCCTTTTAGCCTGTATGTGTTCACATGTAGTCAAACTGTCCCATCAGAGCAGCCGAACCAGCAGTCAGCAGCTCCTGTCTGCAGTGGACCCGTGGACGGACAGACAGCCGTCTCTGGATCACTGTGAGACTGAAGGAGACTTAGAAACAGCAGGATTCTCAGGCAGGTTCTGCAGCGAGAAGGAGCGTTGTTTTGTCTGTGGTTTCGACACAGTTCTATGGACGTCAGAGATAACGATATCATCGGGAAGTGGATCTGGTGAATCTCTGTGTATCTGATGAAAGGGACAATGGACAAACTGAAATCTAGTTTTCATCTGCAGGTCACAATTAAAACACACACACAGTGACAGAACACCACTAAACAAACAGGCCACTTCATACACAATGACCTACTGCAGTACATCACACACACACACACACACTAAAGTAAAAGTATTTGTACACAAAGCAAAACCAATAAAATGCAGAGTTAGTGCTTCCAGACTTTAGTAGCCTTTAGCAAACTATTCAATTTGGCTTGAAAGCAACTGATAGAACAACATTTTATAAAATGTAGCTGCTGCCCAGAAACATAATCACCATGAAGACCAAAGACAACAGCTTTGAGCTCAGAGTGGCTTCTCGTATGCTGCACAAAAACACATTTTACCTCTTAACCTCATCAGAAGTTAAAAGGGAAGGTAAGCTTGTGAAGATACATGTTTTGTTACAATCTGTAAAGCTTTTATCTGCAGGAATGTGAAGGAAGACTCTGCAGCGGCCGCCTCCGGACCTGTCTCACCGCTTCTCTTTCATTGTTGACATTTCTTCACAGTCGGTCCTCTTCCACTTGATCTCCTTTGGTCTCTGGCTGCTCTTGTTGCCGTGTGGGCTGTTTGCCACGCCGCACAGTGACCAAGCCTTTAACCGACGCTAATCTCCACGCTGAGTGCAGCAGTGAAAGGCAGGCAGCAGTCAGAAGGTGAATGAATAATTTAGCTGTGGTGGGCTGTGTGGCCGGGATAGACACCGTTAACCCATATAGCAAAGCCCCAGTGGGCTGTCGGCGATGTGGGGTTGGTTGGACTGAGGAAGACCAGATTAGCTCTAGCATCCGTCTGACATGCTGTACCGTCGTGGCGCGGGTTCATTTTTCTAGGCGTCAGAATAAAAAGCATAAATGTGGTCAGGTGACAGAGAACATTAAGTTATGTTACATATTTCTCCTTTTTGTCTCATTTCTGCAGCTGCATTTGTTCGTCAGTTCTGCAGTTACTGAAAATACGTCCTGATGTATCTCAGAAGTTAGAGGGTTCTGACCCTTTTTAGGTTGGTTGTTTCTTTCTGTTTTGCTGCGAGACACAGAAGTTTGGAAAAGTACTCTAAAAACAAAGCTTGAAGTCCGCATTATTTCTGTCCCCAGTGGGCCCCTCCAGTTGATCCTCTGGAGCCTCTAACCGGGGGACACTTCCCTGGGCGTCGTGGGCGAGAAAAATGGAGAGGGTTTTAATCTTGAAAGAGCCAAACATGCAGCCTGAAGCAATAAAAAGAACCTCTGGCACCATCCAGGCTGCAGCCGGAGAAATGATGACCCCACATAAACCAGTGCAGCTACACAAACTCAAACAAACAGCATTGTAATGATGTTAACGCTGAAGACAGAGAGAGACTGTGAGCAGAGTGGGAAGACCGTTAAACATGGGAGCACTATCTTCAGCTGAGTAACTCGGTATAAGACGTTTGGAGGGAAGAGTTGATGGTAGGAGAGCTCGGCTCATTCACTTCGTCAAAAAGGTAACAAGCCAAAGTGTCCTTTGCCTGAATGAAGTGCGTCAGACAGGACACGTCCTCCACATTAAGTGAAGGATATTTGCCTTGTCTGAAGTATCCCGCCCGGTCCTAACAGAGACACAGAACGGCCCGTCCCGTTGTTGAGTAGTAGTGGGTGCTCAGTTCAAACTGTGCTGGTCGTCATCCGAAGAGCTCCCCAGTTTGCGGACTGGTCCGGCTGCTGATTTCCACACCAGGGGCCTCGTCTATAAAACGGACGGATTCATTGCCAGACGCAAGTTGTTTGGAATTAACAACAGGATGCGATGTTCTATAAATGGTGTCAAATTAGAAAGAAGAAACCTGTTCTTGTGTTAGTGGTAGTGCTTTTCGAAGGGGACTTTTCAGAGCCTGGGATGACTTCTTTGCGCATGATGATCCTGACTAAACCCTCATCAGAGCCAGCACTAAACAAGCGGGCGTCGCTGATTGTAAGGCCGGAGCCGTCAGTTTGAGACTTATGGATCACAGGTGCTGGTGATGGACTTCTTAGAACCTGCGTAAGCAAGTTTTTTATTGCTCAGTATCTTTTATGAATCGAACGTAAGCACACTGTCGGAAACGATCTTAAAGGGACAGTTCACCCCAAAATCAAAAATACACGTGGTCCCTCTCACCCGTAGAGCTGTTTATCATCCGGAGTGTTTTGGTGCGAGCTGCAGAGTTCTGGAGATGTCGGCCGTAGAGATTTTTTTTAATATAATGGGTCTATATGGCGCTCGGCTTTTGGAGCTCAAAGCGGCAAAAAAAAAAAACATTTTAAAAACTCGACAGCAACGTCTCTTTCCAGAAATCCGGACCCGGGTCCTCGAGATAATCCTCAGGTTTGTTGTGGGAACTATTTTCTTTCTGCTGCTCACAACAAACCTGAGGATTACCTCCAGTAACCGAGCAGCCGACATTTCCAGAAGTCTGCAGCTCGCACCAAAACAATCCCGATGATAAACAGCTCTACGGCTGAGAGGAGACGTGTGTGTGTTTGATTTAACATTGCGTATTGATTGATAAATGCATTTCACTTCGTGACATATTGGTCATTTACAAACAAACCAAGAGCTGTGACAGTTTTGGTGATGTCATCCTCCATCTTCATTGAGGATTGATCCGGAGAGGAAAATCTAATTTTGTGGACTGACAGCAGGTCAGTTTGCACTGACTGCTTCTTATGTGACCTCGAGAAGAAATAATTGATTGTAGAAATGAATAGTGGAGACAGCAACTGGACCTCGTAAATCATGAATAGTGACAAAAGGATAGAAACCGGAAAAAGAGGCATCTTTACCTGTAATATTACGGCAGGATAGCGATCGTCAGGTTGCCGTTGCTGTTCACTCCTCTCTGCTTTCTGATTGATCGGGGATCGTGTTGCGACGCTCTTACGTGTTACCAGGGTTACAGAATGATCTTAAACATGCTGCCTGTAGCCTAGAGCTCGCATCCTTAGCTCGTCACCACCAAAACTTGGATTTGGTAGCAGTTCAGCATTTGAACTTCTGTTTCTGATGAACCGCAGCAGAGTTTGATTGACAGGTGTGTCAAATGAACTGCACTAAATGGGCAAACAGCCAAAAAGCAAGTATAGGACCTACTGAACAATAGGGTGCTATATAGTTTTGGGTGATATGACGATATATAAATATTTTTCTATACCTTCTTTTACAACAACATAGCGACCCCCTTTTAATATCTCTGCTTGTATTAAATCAGTGATCAGGACTACTTTATGGCAATATTGGATTTACAGGATATTTGCTAATGTGATGAAGAACCTTGATTTTTGAAGATATTTACTTGACTTAAAAGTTACATTCGCATTTGGTTTCTTTTTTTCTGTTTATGCAGTTTCCAGAAAATGAAAATCAATCCAAATCATGATTGCTGATCATGATATAACATTAAATACACCGTCATGGATGGTTTTATCCGTATCGCCCGACCATCATTTGCACAAAACAACAGGTCGCATCAAACAACACAATCTAACAGCATTCAGCATTTGCACTGCAGAGTGCTTCATTACTATCAGTTCCGCTCCGCCGCATGATCCATCGGAGGTTGCAACAACATAATGCTTTAGAGTTGTGGAAAATGTGGAAAGGAAAATGTCACTAGAGGAATATTACTTGTGGTTCACGTAGTAAGCGCATGCAGCCGTGCGGTGACTGACAGTTATGATCCTCCTAAAGCCGTGACGAGAAGGGAGAACTGATTTCCTGGACGGAGCGCGGTGATGCCCTCTCGAGCCTTGGCATTTAATGTTGGTGTGTGTGTGTGTGTGTGTGTGTGCACTCCAGCAATTTATCAATATCCCTCTCTGTGTTTCAGAGCTGGTAAATGTTAAAAGGGTGTACTGATGTGAGACTTGGTGAATCGGTGTGAGCCTGTGACTGGGAGGTCACCGGATCAAATCCCCAAAACGGCGGAAAAAAATCTATTGAGGGGAAGACGATGTGTGCTGCTTAGTACAGGAGTCACCGAGTGTCCGAAATATGCAGACGCCTTCTTTTCATCAGATTTAAATAAGCCGTGAGGACACATGCTTCTCAGTCACTGTGGAGCTGGTGTTCGATTTCACAGATACACGGAAGTTTTCCAACGCCAGACCATCCGTCATAGCATCATTACTTTTAAGGCTCTTCATGGCTCCAGACTGTATCTTAGACCTTGTAATCCCTGATGAACCTTCACGTAGTCTGAGATCTTCGGGCAGGGGTCTCCTGTCTGTTCCTGAGTCCAGGATGGAAACTAAGGGGGGCAGAGCTTTGGCCATCAGGGCCCCGAGGCTCTGGAACAACCTGCCCGAAGACATCAGGCTGTCTGAGTCAGAGTCTTCTTTAAGTCTCGTCTCAAAACACATTTTTACCTGAAAGCAGATCCTGATTTTACCTGAACTGGCTGCTTATTGTATTGTTTATTTTATTTCTTTTGTGTATTTCATGTGTTTTATTTCTTTATATTTCATCATTCACTGTGGTGTTTCATGTCTCTTGTTGTGAAGCACTTTGTCCTTTGTGCTCTATAAGTAAAGTTTCATTATTATTATTATAACGTGTGAGCATTAGGCACCGCTGTGACTATTTAAAGCACCTGCATTATCACTGTGTGTAAAACACAGTTGGCAGTGATCGTTATGAACTGTTGGTTTATGGCACTGTTATGGAAACTTTTGCACAAAGGGAGGTGTTTGCTGAGGATCCGCAGCCCAGTTTTAGACCCTAAACAGTCAAACTGCATCTGTCTCGATGTGCTCGGCACCACACCGATGTGATTGGCGCAAAATATGAGAGCAGGGAATTAAAATATATACCATAAATACCAGCGATGCCCTGATCTTTCTGCTGAGCTCACATCAGGCTGTTTACTCTTCCCTCACATGCAAACGTCCTCTTGCAGGACAGACACACACTTGTGGTTCCAAAAGTGTCTTCTCTAAAACAAATCCTCCATGTCCAGCAGCTCTGTCGACGTGTGCGACTTATAAACTGCAGCTCATCTGTAAACACTCCAGCAGTGTTTTCTTATCGGAGGCGGCTTCTCACCTGACGTCAGGCTCACGCTGGTCTGGAGTCTGTGTGGGCACGTTTTCACCGCTCGCGTTTCTAAACACCAGTTAGTGTGGGAAATGTGTTGTTTCTTCATGCTTCACATTCATAACAACGGCTTTCGCAGATTTCTGTGGCTGCTGAGAATAAGACGACAGTAGATAATTAGCCACACACACAGACGGTATTACGCCGCTGACTCCCGACACATCTCCAGCAGCCGCGGTGGACAGCCACGCTCGGCTCGCTCCGCCTCGCCTCAGCCTCGACTGTGTTCATGCTCCGGGTGGCCGACGCCGGGTCATAAATATCAAACCTGTGAGACGGCATCAGGCCGGCTCGGGTCCGTCTGTTAAGATTGAATCTGTAAAGCTCTCACATTCGCAGGTAATTTATGCTGACCATCAGGCCGCTGAGCGGGAGGCCTGCTCCCACCGTCAGGGGTGGAGGGTCGACCGACCGTAGAGTCAGGATTTCTATCAGCAACCGCCTTACACAGCACCTTGTTTTAGACAGGGGGGGTTTCAAGGAAGCCGTTAGCCCCCCCCCAACAACAACTACACACACACACACACACACACACACACACACACACACACAAAAAGAGTGCCAAGTGAGCCTGCCAGCTACTGCTAATGACTCCTGCTGCACCCCGATCCTCCAGACCCCACTGCCGGTTACACTCACTGACTCAGGGAGACAGACAGACAGAGAGACAGACAGACAGAGAGAGAGAGAGAGACAGAGAGACAGGGAGACAGACAGAGAGACAGACAGAGGGAGAGAGAGAGACAGAGAGAGAGACAGAGGGAGAGAGAGAGACAGAGAGAGAGAGAGAGAGAGAGAGAGAGAGAGAGAGAGAGAGAGAGAGAGAGAGAGAGAGAGACAGAGGGAGAGAGAGAGAGAGAGAGAGAGAGAGAGAGAGAGAGAGAGAGAGAGAGAGAGAGAGAGAGAGAGAGAGAGAGAGAGAGAGAGAGAGAGAGAGAGAGAGAGAGAGAGAGAGAGAGAGAGAGAGAGAGAGAGAGAGAGAGAGAGAGAGAGAGAGAGAGAGAGAGAGAGAGAGAGAGAGAGAGAGAGAGAGAGAGAGAGACAGAGAGAGAGACAGAGAGAGAGAGAGAGAGAGAGAGAGAGAGAGAGAGAGAGAGAGAGAGAGAGAGAGAGAGAGAGAGAGAGAGAGAGAGAGAGAGAGAGAGAGAGAGAGAGAGAGAGAGAGAGAGAGAGAGAGAGAGAGAGAGAGAGAGAGAGAGAGAGAGAGAGAGAGAGAGAGAGAGAGAGACAGAGGGAGAGAGAGAGACAGAGAGAGAGACAGAGAGAGAGAGAGAGAGAGAGAGAGAGAGAGAGAGAGAGAGAGAGAGAGAGAGACAGAGAGAGAGACAGAGAGAGAGAGAGAGAGAGAGAGAGAGAGAGACAGAGGGAGAGAGAGAGACAGAGAGAGAGAGAGAGAGAGAGAGAGAGAGAGAGAGAGACAGAGGGAGAGAGAGACAGAGAGAGACAGACAGACAGACAGACAGACAGGCTGAGCTGTTTGTGTGAGACAGAAGCTTCCGATCAATAACGTGACAGGAAGTGATGCTGCTGAGAAGTCAATGATGTAATGTTGTTGTTGATGGTGCGAAGACACATTTTACATTAAAGGCTCAGCGTGTGTCCAGGTGTGTCCAGGTGTGTCCAGGTGTGTCCAGGTGTTCAGTGTCTCAGAGGGAGCTGAGTGCAGTCTGATAAATGTCCTCAAGTGATGTCACTCGAGTCAGCGTCGGTCGGGCCGAAGACGAGTCTGAAGATGAAACAAATGTGTTGGTGTTGAGACAACGTTGGTTTCTCTCAGCCACTAATCTTACTGTAACCATGACGACGACGGTCCCCTAACCGTCACGTGTAGTGTCTGTCTCGTTTGTGCCTAAACCAGCGCTGTCACATCATAAACCAAACGTATCATCCAGCAGCGATTCGTAACAGCTTTGGACGTCGTCCTGCTGAGGCGTTCGGAGCGAAGACACAAACAACGTAATGTGTCATTTAATTTGGAGGACGGGCGTTTTGGAAGGAAGACGCAGTCGATGGCGTCCTGTCGACAGGGACACGTGATCAGAAAACAGATTTCCCTCAGAGTTAACGGTCACGATTAGAGCTGAAACAGTAAGTCATTTAACTGATGCAACTATTTTGATATTCGATTAATCATTTAATCATTTTTCAAGCAAAAGCATCAAACATTCCCTTCAGTTCATCTCCGAAACTGAGAGGATTTGCTGCCAAAATTAAATACGTCATGTTTTGCACTATTATCTGACATTTTATTGACTAAATGATTAATCATCTAATTGAGAAAATAACTGTCAGATTAATCGATTATAAAATAAACAAGCGTTGGTGGGCAGCATCAACTATTAAAGGAGGAATG